>NW_006408533.1:4713702-4744266 GCF_000296735.1 Chrysochloris asiatica | reverse complement strand
ACGTATGCATTAGGCAAATGTGCTGCAGAAGACCTTTTAAAGTGTTGAAGAGCCAAGATGTGAACTTGAGGACTAAGATGGTGCCGGACCCAAGCCATGGTATTTTCAATATTTTCATATGCATGTGAAAGCTGGACAGTGAATAAGGAGGACTGTAGAAGAATTGATGCTTTTGAGTTATGGTGTTAGAGGAGAATATTGAAAGTACCATGGGCTGCCAAAAGAACCAATAGATCCATTTTGGAAGAAGTGCAGCCAGAGTGCTCCTTGGACGCCAAGATGACTACACTTCGTCTCTCATACTTCATACATATTGTCAGGAGGGACCAGCCCCTGGAGAATGATACCATGTTTCGTAAGGTGGAGGGTCCGAGAGAAAGAGGAAGACCCCCAGCGAGATGGATTGGCCAAGTGGCCACATTGATGGACTCAAGCGTGACAACAGTAGTGAGGTTGGCCTAGGATTGGGCAGTGTTTCATTCTGCTGTGCATAGGGTCGCTACAAGTTGGTACCTACTCAATGGCACCTAACAACAACAAGTGGTGCAGTGGGTTAAGTGTTGGGCTGATAACCTCTAGGTCAGTAATTCAAACCACCAGTAGCTTCCAGGGTAGAAAGCTGAGGTTGTCTGCTCCTGTACAGAATTACAGTCTCAAAAACCTATTGGAGCAGTTCTGTCCTATAGACTGACTCTGAGTAGGAATCAACTCTATGGTGATGGGTGTGGCTTTTTGGTTGTGTATATTTTTTTGTGAATAGGACTTAAGGGATTCCTTCAAGGGCTTTCAGAATAGGGTATTTTACTATACCTGCTCATCTGGAGTGTTACTGGCTTCCATTTTATGTCATTCTTTCTGATAAAGCTATATCTAAATTGATTGAAATATATTCTGTTGTTGTTTAGTGCTATCGAGAAGTTCCAACTCATAGCAACCCTTTATGAGGATTCTGTGGAGGGACCAGTGTGTTTAAACCACTAACCTTGTGGTTAGTAGTCCAGTGCTTATCCTGCAGCGCCACACCAGGACTCCAAAGCCTACTTTTGATATTTAATCTCAAGTAAATATCTTAGTTTTTTACTCCAGGAAAAGACTGTTAGTATATTTATTTTTCAGTGAATTGAGGTAGCCATTTAAAAACATTTTACCATAGAAACACATAAATCTGAAGAAAAGTATAACAAGAACATTAGAAAACTGATTATGCTACTTTTGTTTTCTTTTTCTCTTAACCTTGTGTTCGTTTTTTATAATGAATACCCAGTTATCACAGTGCTGGTTACTTCACTGATTAAGAGATCATTTGGGGCGGGGGGGCGGGCAGGGGAAGTTCCAGGAATATTTCTAAATTTTATTTTTAACTCATAAACAGGATCATGACAGATAGGACCCCATTCTGTTGTTTTAAGTGCTATGTTGAGTGATATTCAGTAGTACCGCCTGTTGGGATGTAAGTGCTGGTCTGAAAAGAAAAATTGCAACATGAAAGAGAATGCTATACAGAACAACTTTGAAAATAGGATTCCTTTGTAAAAGCATTTAGTGGGGACTTCCTGTGTGCATAGATAGAAATTTGGTGGAGAGGACAGACTTAGAAATACTTAAGAGAAGATACTGGAGAATAGTGAGACTATCTAGGACTAGTCAAAACGAGGACAGTTGTGGAGATGAAGGGGGAAAAATTGGTCCTTTGATGATTATTCACATATAAACTCTGGAGAAGATACATCTTAGTTCTCAAAGTGACATCTTTGCTCTTTAACACTTCAAAGAGGCCTTTTGCAGTAGATAGACTTATTGCAGTACATCATTTGATTTCTTGCCTGCTGCTTCCATGAATGTTGGTTGTGCCTCCAAGCAAAATGAAGTCTTCGATAACTTTAATTTTTCTCCATTTATTGGTTCCTATGTGAAGATTTTTGTTTTCTTTACATTGATATGCAATCCATTGACACTGAGGTACAATCCATACTGAAGTCTTTGATCTTTGTCAGTAAGTATTTTCCAGCAAGTATATCTCAGGTTCTTAATGAATCTTCCTTCAATCCTGATGTCACATTCTTCTTCATATAATGTACTTTCTCAGATTATTTGCTTAGCATAACAGATTGAATACGTACGGGGAAATGAAAGGTTTAAAATCAGGAAATGGAACACACACCTTTTCTGATTTTAAAACAGTCAATATCCCCTTGTTTTGTTTGAACGACACTTTTGGTCTATGTGCAGGTTCCTCATTAGCACAATGAAGTGTTCTGGAATATTCATTCTTTGCCATATTACCCATAGTTTACTATGATGCACACAGTTGAATACCTTTTCATAGTCTGTAAAGCACAACTAGGCATCTTTCTAGTATTTTTTTACTTTCAGCCAAGATCCATCTGACCTCAGCAGTGGTATCTCTTGTTCCACATCCTCTTCTGAATCCAGCTTGAATTTCTGGAATCTCCCTGTTGATGTACTGCTGACAACCGTTCTTAATTATCTTTAACAAAGGTTTACTATTGCATATGATGATAATGATATTGTTTGATGAGTTTCGCAGTCTGATGGGTTACCTGTCTTTGGAATGGGCACACATATGGATCTCTTCCAATCAGTTGATTAGGTAACTGTCTTACAAATTTCTTGGCATAGAGGAGTGAGCGCCTCCAGCACTGCATCAGTTTGTTGCAACATTTTAGTTTGTATTCCATCAATTCCTGGAATCTTGTTTTTCACCTATGCCTTTAATGTAACTTGGATTTCTTCCTTTAGTACCATCGGTTCTTGATCGATGACATGCTACCTCTTGAAATGGTTGAATATCGACCAATGCTTTTTGATTCTGTGAGTCTGTGTATTATTTCCATCTTCTTTTGATGTGTAGTACAGCTTGAAGCTTGGATTTTTTTCTTCAGTTCTTTCAGCTTGAGGACTGTTGAGTGTGTTCTTGCCTTTTGGTTTTCTAATTCCATGTCTTTTAATATTTCATGATTTTTACTCTGTCTTCTCAATCTGCCCTTTGAAAATTTCGGTTCAGTTCTTTAACTTCATCATTTTTTTCCAGGCACTTTAGTGTCTCTTCGTTAAAGAGCAAGTTGAAATAGATATTAAATTATATAAACATTACAGTTTTCAGCCAGCATATGACTCACTACAGTATAAAAGTAAAATTAAATCCTTTAACTTTTTTCTCATTTGCATTATAAGGAGGATAATTTAAATATACTTAAAGTATCTAAAGGATTAATTTTTGAATATGTAAGTAGATTTTAAAAAGAAAAAATGATTGAATTGACTTATGAGCATTAACAATATGTTTAATGTTCAATAAAATTATCCAAGTCTTAAAATACGTAGTTTCAGTTTTCCTAATTATGAACAATGGATTGATAGAGACTGGTCTATTTTTATTAATAAATTCCATTAGCATGTTAACTGCAGGACTTTAAACCAGTTTTAACCAATCAGTTACAGCCTATGCAATGAAATCAGAAGACATCCAACTTTATAAAGTGTGGAGTACTGGCCTGAATATACATATGTAGGTATGGTAGTGAATAGTTTCATATACATATTTGCAAATGCTGCATTTATACTCCTTTGCATATTTCCATATGTATATAACAGAGCATATAGGGAGAATAGTTATAGGAACTATTTAGACATTGGGACTGAGCCACTGGATGTAAAGGCTAAGAACCACAGTCTTGAGGAATATCTAGGTCAATTGGCAAAACATAGTTTATAAAGATAATACACTACATCCTAATCCAGCAAGTAGCTTCAGGAATCTTAAAAGCTTGCAAGTGGCCTTCTAACGAAGCAACTTCACACCTGGAGCTCTTCACACCTGGAGCATATGAGAATAAAGAAAAATGAAAACTCTAAGAAGGAATGTGTCCCAAGGACTACTGGCCTACATGAACCTCAGCCTCATTTAACCTGAGACCAGAAGAACAATATGGTGCCCAACTGTCCATACCAACCTCTGACTGAGACCACAACAGAAGTTCCCGGTTACAGTGAGTAATAAGAGACCCGATTTACTGGTCTCAAAGAAAGTAGAGGAGCCTCCCCCTGAGACTTGCCGTGAAAAAATCTTCTAACTTGAAACTGGTGATACTTCTGGAGGCCACCTTCTAACCAACTAATTTCTAGGACTCTACAATGTGAAGAAAGTACTCTTCAGAACAATCAACTGTACAAGACCAAAGGGCAATATTTGCCTCAAACTAAAGATGAGAAGAGAGGAAGGGCAGGGATACCAGACAAATGGAACCAGAATCTAGGGTGGAAATAGGGTGCTGACATATTGTGGAGATGTAACCATGTCAGGAAACAATTTGTGTATGAACTATTGAGAGGGGAAACTAATTTGCTATGTAAGATTTCACTTACAGAATATTAAACTGTTGGTTCTTTTAAAATGTGGGTGTATCAGAACGATAACAGGAATGGGGAAAATTAAAGGCTTGAAACTCTGGAAAGGGAGACGAGCCCTTTTAGGAGGCTGTTATGGAAGATTCCATTATTACCGGGCTTGTGGAGAGCAGCCCATGTTCAGAACAGAGTGGTCAGCCACCGTCTTTAAGCTGGGCATAGCAGTTTCCGTTTCTTCCAGTCATCAGATTTGGTTCCTGTGCAACATGCCTGCTGCCCTTGTTTTTAAAAGGCAGGGGATCCATTTGAAGTTTTTCCCATTCTAGTTATCTTTCAGGTTCACCCACATTTATAAATCTGGGTTCCTTCCAGTAATGTTGGCTGTGACTGAACTGCAAAGAACTAGTGCGAAGCCCTAGTTTATTGTGATACCAGCAGAGCATATACTAAATGTGTTCCAATAAACAAACATACAATATCTAGAATATAGAACTGCTGCTGTTGTTGTTGCTGAGTGCTGTTGAGTCGATTCCGAGGGTTTCCGAGGGATAGCTGGTGGGTTTGAACTGCTGACCTTATGGTTCAATGTCCAGTACAGGCCTTACCAGAAGTCCAGAATATAGAAATAATATCTTTTAAACTTTTAGCATTAGACACACACAGCCAGTAATACATTGCAGATTTTAAATGTTTCAAAAATATTCTCTTAACTACTTTACAATCTCATTCAGATACAAAAAAGAACATGAAACTTTTGGGTAAAATATTCATAGTCTTGCAGCACTTTTGGTGTGCAAGTGCTCATTTGAAAGAGATTATGTCATTCTCTTAACTCCCTTTTCCCACTTCACAGAAACACTGGAGGTTAAAAACGAACCAAAATAAAATACTTGCTCAGTTGACATAAATCATCAAATGACTCACATTTTAAGCTTAATTTAGTTTATGCCAACTTGTTAGAAATGAAGTCAGTAAATATCTGTATCATCAATTATGAACTGCAACTTAATACATTGCTCAATAACAGGGCTACACATTTTATTACTGAAGAATCTGCTCCCAAGGTCAAACCAATAGCTAGCATTTATGTGTACAGATTACTGTCGATATTCAGTGTGTGTTACTCCATTTGAAGCCCTGGTGTGGCACTGTGGATTCATGCATTAGATTGCAAAGTTGGTTTGAATCACAAGTTTGGCTATTCAAGCTCGCCATTCGCTCTTACAGGGTTGCTATGGGTCGGAACTGACTTGACAGCACTTAACAATAACAACAACAACATTATTCCATTTAATCTTGGTAACAATCTTGTATGATAGATATGGCTAAGTAACCTGCTCTTGGAAGTATCGTCAGTAGATGGCAAATCTAGGACTATAACTTAGGTATTCATTCAGTAAGTGTGTATTACATGCTGTTCACTGATAACCACCAGTTACCATTGAGTCAGTACCAACTCATGATGACCTCATATGTTTCAGAGTATAACTGCTCTGTAGGGTTTCGGTGACCATGAACACAAAGTTATCGTGATCTTCCAAAGTGCCTCTGGGTGGGTTTGAACAGCCAAACTTTTGGTTATTTTCATCACACAGGGTCTCCCAAAGAACAGACATTTTGCATTCCTCATGGAGTTTAAGTCAGGTTGGAGAGCCAGACGTTAAAAGCAATAAGACGGTCATAATATAGACTTCAGTGCTAGGTGGCCACTCTGGACTCCAGGACTCCTCCTCTTCTTCATCAGTTGGGTCCCGCCCACACAGCACACACACACTGACCTCCCAGAGGGAGCTCTCCATGAACCAGAAGGAACATTGATGGCCTTGTCTGCGCTTGCAGATGGAATAGTCACTGTTATATGAGCCACATCAGATTTCATTTCGTTAATTAAAATATCAAGGAGAGGGATGGGTAAACCATATAGAACAGGTATTCAACTAGTTTCTTCTTTAAGAACATAATGCAAAGAACACATCTGACTTCTTCAATTTATTGTCAATTAGGTGGAGAAATGGAGGCTCAGAGCAGACTCCGGTGCAGAGTCAGGAATTGATCCTGACTCAGGTTCACAATCACCACCCCCTTAGACAAAGCTTCCTCTCCGGACTTACTGATGATGGGATTACGTCATGCTTTATTCAGTAGATTCCCATCCTCGGTGGTTCTCTGAAACCTTTCAAAAGTTGAATGAGTTGCTGAGAAATTAGTATCTTTTTTTTCCTTTCTCACTCTCTCTCTTAACATTGTCTTCTCACTCTCCTAGTTTTAATTCTATTAACATTAGAACAATCCAGATCATAACAACCCCATGTGTATCAATGAAGATTTATGCTCCATGGGTTTTCAGTGGCTGTGACATTTTAAAAATCAATCTGTAGATCTTTCTGAGTGGACTTGAACTGCTAACCTTTCAGTTAGTAGCCAAGCACTTAACCAGTTGTGCCACCCAGGCAGCTGCTGGATATAGCATATACTGTATTACACTAGTGTGGCACTGTGGGTTAATGCACTGGACTGCAAGGTCGGTTTGAACCGCAAGGTCTGTGGTTCAAGCTCACCACTTGCTCCCCAGAAACGGTGTACAGAGTCACTATAAGTCAGAACTGACTTGATGGCACTTAACCAACTTTAAGAAATATCAAGGACTCTTGTCACGAATCCTATTTTACTTTCACAAGATTTGATCATAGACCACAGTCACCTTTTGATCATATACAACTATTGAACATGAAATCAGTATTCTGAAAGTTACCTAATATTGTTTTTACTATTTATGTTCTATTCTGGTACAACCTCTTGAGTTTTGTTTTTTTATTTTAAAGAATATTGTCTGATTGAGCCAAATACAGTTAATAGAAGGATACAAACCTACCTGTTTATTTTTCCTTACTTAGTACTTTGTTTCAACTTGTCTATTTTTCTTGGTTCTAGTCTCCTTTGAACTTTACTCTTTGTGTTTATTTCGAAGGGATGCAGAGAAACAAAGGAAGGAGGATTTTAAACTAAAAGATATAGTAGACAATACATTTAGCAAAGGTCCTGAGATAGGAAAGAGCCTGGAATATACCAGAATCTTCCAGAACTGAAAGGAAATCTTGGAATATGGAGAGTGAAGAGGAAGTGATAATAGAGAAAGCTAAGGAGTTCAGCAGAGCCCTGTGGTTGGAATGCCTTGGCTCTTAAGGTTTCAACCCACTTCATTACTTGGTAGAGCAGAAGAGGACAGACTCCAGCTTGGTTTTGTGTGTTTGTTTTTTATAGCTTTGTCCAGTTGAGCTGTGGACCATGGATTGTAGATGAACTGGAGCAAGGGGGGAGATGAGGATTGGAGATTAGATAGAACCTAAAATATTTGAGAGGTAGAATCCACAGGACATGGAGACTGACAGGTGAGGGAAGGCGCTCAGAAGGACAAAGACAAGGCGAATGGTGATGTTGTATATTGAAATGGACTGTAGCAGGAGCAGTGCTGGGGAATATGATGGTTTCTACTTTGGAAATGTTGAATTTGAGTGGCCTGTGGAACAACCAGTGGTGGTTTAGTGGTAGAATTCTTACCTTCTATGAGGTCCTGGTGTGGCTCTGTAGGAAACACACTGGACCACATGGTTGGTTTGAACTCAAGGTCGGCAGTTCAAGCTCACCATCCGCTCCTAGGAGATCCTACACAGGGTCATTATGAATCAGAATCGACTCCACGACACTTAACAACAACATGAGGCGACCTGGAGCCCTAGTGTGGCGCTGTGGGATAAGCATTAGAGTGCTAACTGCAAGGTCGGCTGTTTGAACCCTCCAGCTGCTCAGAAACCCTGTACAGGGTTGCTGTGGGTCAGAATTGTTTCTATAGACTTACCAACAACGAGGCAACCTGAGTTCAGTTCCTGGCCAGTCTACCTCTGGTATAGCTACCACCTGTCTGTCAGTGGAGGTGTCTGTGTTGCTATGATGCTGGACAGATTTCCTTGGAGCTTACAGACTAACATGGACTAGGAGAAAGGCCTGATGATCTGCTTTTGAAATTCAGTCAGTGAAAACATGCTGGATCATGAAGGCATAACTGGGCAGCATTTAGTTTCATTATGCATGGGGTCACCATGAGTCAGGAGCAACTCCATGGCAACAAGGATCAACTGTGTGGAATTGTTGGATAAGTAGGCAGATGTGCAGGTCTTGAAAAAGGTGAGAGCCTTGAACATGGAAGTTCATAATTTTATAGTTGACATTTGAAGTCATTAGGAGTAGACAGTATTGCTTAAAAAAAAATATGGGAGGAAAGAAGACCCCCAAGAAACTCAAATATTTAGAGGCAAGACAGAGAAGTTATTGGCAAAGAGCCATAGCCAGGGGTCTGTGAAGGAAGACGGGAACTCGGGCTTCCGAAACAAAGCTGTTAAATATAGCTGAGATTTCAAATAAGATGAGACCCCCCAATGTGGGACCTATTTGTGTCTCTATAGGTTTGTTGTTATTTTGTGCCATCAAGTCAGTTCCAACTCATGGCGACCCCAGGGCTTAGGGTAGAACTGTCATAGTGATCTCTACAGACGCACATTACCAGGCCTGCATTCACTGGTGCTGCTGGGTGGGTTAGAACCACAAGAACCTTTTTGGTTACCAGCCAAGCACAAACTGTTTGCACCACCCAGGGACCATTTCTCTTCAGAGAATCCACCAGCAGTCTTCACAAGAGCAGTTTTGTAGGGGGTGAGGTGGGTCAGGAGCTGAATTGGAGTGAGTCAAGGGGAGGAAATAGATGCAACTGGGAGTTTATTTCAGGATTGTCTGTGGAGAACAGTGAGTGGAGGGAGGCGTGGACTACAAGTAGGAGTTTGGAGGGGGGCATTTTACATATTCTGACGAAGTTTAAATGTTGATTGTTATTAAGTGCAGTTGAGTTGGTTCTAATTCATAGCGACCCTATATAGGGTTTCCGAGGAGCTACTTGCTGGTGAGCTTGAACCGCCAACCTTGAGGTTCAAACCGACTTTGCAGTCCAACACATTAATCCACAGTGCCATATCAGAACTCCAAGTGTTGATTCAAAGGAGTCAGTGGAGAGAGCAAGAAGAGCTCCCATCTCCCAGGTCAGCCGGCTGGTGTGGCAGGTTCCAGAATATAAGTGGAGTGATGACTTTAGAGTGTTTAAGTGTTTTATCTGTTTCTTTAAAAACATTAGTATACGGTCTTAACTCCAGGCCTGGCCAGCACTTGGCCCTTCTTCTCTTCCTCCACGCAGCCCACTGCTCCCCCTTAGAAACAGGCTGACTGAGGGTCATTACTTGTTACAGGTCATTTCTCATCCAACCCGAATTGAGCCTCATGAAGGAGGAAGATGACTCCAACATCCTTTTTATTGTAATTGTGTAAGTGATAAGTCTGAGGATCAAATTTGAAGAAGGGGCACATCTTAATGAAAGAAAAACTAGATAAAATAGGACTCACTCACTATTTATAAGGTTTCCAAGGCCGTAAATCTTGGTGGAAGCAGAAAGCCTCCTCTTTCTCCCTCAGAGCAACTGATGTGTTTGAACTGCTGACCTGGTGGTTAGCACTATAGTGTTTATCCTGTAGTGCCATGTCTAAAGTTGTTTCTCAGTCAGACTAGGAAGAGGACTGACTAAGCCTAGTGTTTCTTGAAATTAAAATAGGTTCTTGTTAGCATTGCTTTACCTGATGTAGGTGCTTTGCCATGCATGTACATGTACGTTAAGCAGAACTTTGAATGGGATCATTCTATTTCCACCTCCTGCTGAGAATTTTCATTTCCACTGCTGATACACTGAATGAGAATCTACAGTTTAACAAGATCCCCAGGTGATTCTTATACATATGTAAGAATCAGAAGGACTCTACTACCCATCACTCTGATACGGCCCACAGAAGGTCCTGAACAGAATGGGAGAAAATTATAGACAACATCTGAAATCATTAAAAACAAGTTTAGACTTAATGACAGAGACTGGCGGAACTCTCAGACTGTAGCCCTGAGATACCCTTCAGACCTGAAACTGAACTTACCCCCAGGGATCAACAGGCCTATAAAGTGAACAGTGACACTTGTGAGCAACATCCTCAGAACAATTAACTTTAGGAGACCAAAACAGTAGCATTTGCCCCAAAACAAAGGTCAGAAAGCAGGAAGAGGCAGGGAAGAAGGATGAATGAAGGGAATCAAGGTAGGAAGTGGGAAGAGTTACTTGGAGGAACTTGCAACTAATGTTACAAAACAAAATGTGTATTAAATTGTTGAACGGAGAACTAAATTACCCTGTAAACTTCCACCCAGACCAGAATTTTTTAAAAAATCCATTTATTTTAACTCTTACTAAAATATAGATTCTGATTCAGTATATCCGGGGTGGGGAGGAGAGGGTTGAATCAGAACAAACCTGTTTGAAAACCCGATGTCAGAGACAATTTCTAGAGTTTAGCCTGAGTTGGAACAGAGTAAACTAGATTCTCATGTTGTTAAGTGTCATCGAGTCGGTTCCGACCCACAGCGACCCTGTATAGGATTTCCAAGGAGCAACTGGTGAGCTTGATCCACTGACCTTGTGGTACAAACCGACCTTGTAGTCCAGCGCCGTAACCCACAGTGCCACCAGAAAAGAGATGGTCACATTGGGGAAAATCGGCTTTTATTTGCTGGCCTTTTTCCTGGGGGGCGGGGGGGGGGAGTACTGTTAGAAGCAATACTTGCAGTTCTTTTCTTTTTTTGCAGTAGTCTTCTCCCATATAAACATAAAAATGTATTTTCAAACTCACTTTTCTGAAAGGATACAACTTTAATAATAGCTTTGTTTTGGTTTGAGTGCTTTCTTACACAAAAGAAAAATTGAACCACTGACCTGGAATTACAACTTTGTAACAATAAGTGACTTAATTGTTTTCAATGTCTAATCCCAGCTTTATTCTTCTCTGGATAAATAGTTTCCCCTCCCCTTTTTAAACTCCCTGTAGTTAGCATTTCAGCAGAAGTTTTTTCCCCCTCTTTGGGGATGGGGGTGGGGGGATGGTGGTAAGCAGTAGACAGACCTGCCCTTGACCCTAGCCTCCCAGATGGCTGCAGCTGAGGGCTCATGTTTGGCCCCTCCTGGATACTATAGAATAGTAGATTTATATTACTAAAGGGCCAAGAAGGAGAAGCTATGAATTTTTAAAGGCAGTAACCACAATGTACGAGGCCAGAAGTTAAAAAGGAAAATAGAAAGGTAGTCTGAGGACTAGGGAGTTCAAGTGTTAGCAGACAGGCCTCTGCTATTTGCTCCTTGTTACTTTGTACAGAAAAAGAGAGAAGATATCGTCAATTCTGTGTTGGGAAAATGTGCAAGATGCATTTGACTGAAAATGCCAGTTCTTAAGAGAAAGACTCCCTTGGTGTTAAGCTTCTTGATTGTTGATAAGTAAGTACCATGGAGTCCATCCTGACTCCTAGGGACCCTGTGTAGGGTTTCCGAGGAGCAGCTGATGGCTTTGAACTTTCTACCTCATGGTTAACTGCCATTGTTGTTAAGCATCTTCTTGTCGGTTCTGACTCATAGCAACACTGTATACGATTTCCAAGAAGCAGCTGGTGGGTCTGAACTGCTAACTTTGTGGTTAGCAGTCCAGCGTTTATCCTAGAGTGCCACATCAGGACTCCAGTCTTCTCTGTACGTAGGTGGTAGTCTCAGTGTGGAGGCTTCTGAGCATCTCCTCAGTTTGCCGCATCTCCCTGGCTATGTGGATGGAAGAGGAAGAGTAAATCACTCACTCTCTTCTCAGCCTGTCAGTTCTGACCGCCTCATTTCACCTATTCCGACAGCCTTCAAAAAGTTCATGGAAAAATTCCATAATCTTTTCATTCCATTTTTTTTCCATGGGCTTTTTTAAGCTCTCCTGCATATTCTGTTTAGCTAGTATTTGTCAGCTTACCTCTTGTTTGATAGCCACAATCACAGGTTTGATGTGCTGGTTGTAGTTCCCTATAACACCTGCTAAAACACATGGCCAACTCTCTAAAACCATAAAATAGTCATCTGGGTACCACCTCAAGTAACCTGCGTTGTCCCAAGATGTGTGCTCACTTTTGGGAAGCCTGGTCTAAACCTCAGCTTCAAAGAGCTGGAAGAAACCACACAGATTTCCTGCATGGATTGATTGTGGTCCAGGGGATTTCAGGACACTTGACTTGGAGACATGCTCTTACGCCTCGTCTTGCATACACGGCTCTTTCAAGGAAGGGTTGGCTTCCTTGCTATTCTTTCTTCTCACATTTACCTGTTACAATTTTGTACATCATTTTTATTTTATTTTTCTTCTTTTTTTTTACTTCAAGAAAAGTGCTACCTCTTGCCTCCAGGAACATAATAAGATTTGTGTTGCCTGGAGTCTGTAGGAGTGGGAGCTTACAGATAGCTAAGTAACTTGGATATACCTCTCAACGTTCTTTGGGAGTGGATTCTGGCTCTTGGTGACCCTATGTGTTATAGGATGGAACTTCTCCACAGAGTTTTCTTGGCTTTAATCTTTGCAGAAGCAGGTCTCCAGGCCTTTTTTTCTGCAGTGCTAATAGGTGGGTTTGAACAGCCAGCCTTTTTGGTTGAGTGTAAATCGTTTGCACCACCCGAACTATATAGAATCCATGGATGATAACAAAGAGCTACCGCACTTGGCTTTTAACAGAAAGATTGGAGATTTGAGTCTACCCAAAGTTGCGTCAGAAGAAAGACTTCTAATAAATCAGCCATTGGAAACTCTCTGGAACACAGTTCTATTCAGGCCATCAGGAGTTAAGGCCAGCTCTTCTGGTTTTGGTACAGGAGGTTCTGGGAATGACTTCTGTCAAGCAAGAGGACCTGCCCTCTCTTGGAGCTTATAGTTCACAGGGCATGAGATGGACAACAGAAGGAGACAGGTAACTTCATTAAAAAAAAAAAAAGTCATATGCCAGTAAGTGCTTTAGAAGGAGACCCGATGGTGCAGTGAAAAAAGTTCTTGGCTGCTAACCCAAGGGTCAGTGGTTCAAACCCACAAGCTAATCCACAGGAGAAACTTGTGACGATCAAGACTTACAGCCTTTGAAACCCTATGTCCTGTAACATCATTGTGAATTGTAATCGACTCAATGGCAATGACTGGAGTGTCTTTGATAAAATGAAATCAGACATGACAGGTGGTGATTGGGGCAGTGGGGCTTTCTGGAAGGAAATCGCAAAGGCATGAAAGAGACATCTATAGGTAGAGCGATCTGGGCAGATAGATTGAAGAGTGCAGGCAAAAGTTTTGAGAAATCATTGGGAAATAACCAGATTAGTTCATTTTCATTTTAGGTGCATAGAAGGGGCAAGATAAAAGAGTCCATTGGGACCTCACTAGAGAGGAGTTTGCACTTGATCCAGGAGGCAGTGGGGAGCTTACTGAACACCCACTGTTTTTTACAAAGTAATCACACCCCAGAATTCTGTCTTGGAAACAAGGCTGGAGGTCTTACTTAGCTAAGTGCTGCTGTAACAGATTTCACAAATGGATGACTTTAATAAGCAGAAATGTATTTCCTCACAGTTCAGAAGTCCAATTTCAGAATGCTGCCCCTAGAGGAAGGCTTTCTCTCTCTGTTGACTCTAGAGGAAGGACTGTGTCTTCTTTCAAAATATGTAACCTTGTGTCCCTTGGAGATCTCCCTGTGTCTTGGCATCTATCTTCCCCCAGGCCTAGGAGGTTCTCAGAGCATGGACCCCATGTCTGAATGATACATCCTGCTCCCAGCACTTCCGTCTTGGTGTGGTACCTCTGTGTGCTTTGTTTCTATCGTAAAATAAAAGGTAATGCTCACTCTCCCAGGGAAACTCCCCTTACATCAGGGTTGTGGATTAGGATTCCACCTTAAACCCTTTACAACTGACTGTCTGATGATATTCAGATCACATCATTGCATAGCTGCCAAACCGCTGAGAATTATGGTGCAGCAAAGTTGACACATATCAGGCGAACACAGTTCCATCCATGATACCAGTTAAGAGCATGTGCCTTAATGCACTTCAGTTTGTGGCCTTAAACAGATGACTTGATCTCCAAACAGCTTTTGACCTGTGAATTGGGTCAAATGCTAAAAGTCCTACCTCATGAGATGGTGTCTGTGTTAGCACAAATCATGGTGTACCATAAACACAGAGTGAATGTTAACTAGTTCTCTTAATCCTGAAGGTCATCTGGGAATTCCTTACTGGTAAAAAAAAAAAAAAGAGAGAGAGAGAGAGAGCAAGAGATTAACCAGAATTTAGAAGTTGGTGCTTGGATAATTCTGTTCTGTGCTCGATTCATCAAAGGATTGTCTAGAGCAGGGATGGGGAACTTTGTTTTCTGCCAATTAGATATTTATAACATCATTTGTGGGCCATACAAAATTATCAACTTAAAAAAAAAATTAGCCTTTTGTATTTGGTCAAATATTTAATTAACTCACCCTTAATGTGATGGCTATCACTGTGGTTACCTTGGCAGGGCCAGACCAAATCATTTTGTGGCACCTGGTGTGGTGCCATAGAATAAGCACTGGACTGCGAACCGCAAGGCTGGCAGTTCAAACCTACCAGTTGCTCCTCGGAAATCATGTACAGGGTTGCTATGAGTCAAAATCCACTCGATGGCACTTAATAGTACAGTGTGCGGGCTGGACGTTCCACACCCCTGGTCTGGACGCTGATGGCTGGAATTTCTGGGGGGTTTCTGTGGTTTTAGGGGAATTGAATTCTTGACATTCAGTATTCTTTTCATAGGCTCTATTTGGGTGGGGTTTATCCAGGCAGTACATACAATGAAATTAAGTCATTTTGTTAGAGGAGGAGTAAAAGTTGTGGTCCTAACAAATAACTCTGGAAAGGCATATGTGGTTTGTGCATTTAGATTTAAAACATGCTTTTATCTTTAATTCAATACATGTACATGTTAAAATTTAAAAATGCACCATGAAAAATAGGTCTGCCTCCTACTACTGACTCCCAGATCTCCATTCCCTCCCTAGAGACTGTTAACATTCTCTCATGGATTCTTCCCAACATATAATATGCTTATTCGAACGTGTGTGTGTGTCACATAAGACTTTTGAAAAGTGGAGTCTTAAATGTGTGCATATATGGCAGCTGCTCCACACTTTGGAAAAAGAGCAGTATAGAAAGACGAATAATGTTATTAGGGTATCTATCCTTGCTTGAGCATTAGACAATTTTGAGGCTCTCATAAATAGTACTGATTATTGCCATGATAAAAATAAGTCCCATGTACAGTGAAATGAGTACATTCTATCTATACAGGCAGAATGTTTTATAAAAATGAAACAGGACCATGTTTGCTGATTTTATATACACTAGGAAATCCTTAAGGAGTGCTGGTAACGTGGTGGATTGCGAACTGGACTGATACCGCAAGATCAGCAGTTCGAATTTACCAGTCACTCCACAGGAGAAAGATGAGGCTTTCTGTAGCTTCTGAAATCCTATACAGGGTGGCTATGAGTCAGAACTGACTTGGTGGCACACAACCACTACCACCACCACCAAGAAGTCTTTTAGAGAGCCCTGGTGGGTTATATATTGGGCTACTAGTTGCAAGGTCAGCAGTTCAAACCCACCAGCCACTCTGCAAGGGAAAGATGAGGCCATCTGCTCCAGTAAAGAAGTACAGCCTCAGGAACCCTAGGGAGCGGTTCTTCTCTGCCCTAGAGGGGTGCTGTGAGTCGAAATTGACTCGATGACAGTAGAGTTTTAATTGATTCTCTTCTTTCTTCACCAAAGCCTTAAAGTGATAGGAGGGAACGTGGACCTGCGCTTTAGCCAGGAAAACCGGACAGGTAAAGGTGGCCCAGAATTCTGGGTAAACATGTTCCTGGAAGCTGTCTCTGGTGACAGGCAGTGAGGTATGATGAGCGCCATCAAGTCGACTCCCGTGTACAATAGAACAAAGCACCACCTGGTCCTGTACTAACTAGTCTCATAATTGCTGCTGGGCTTGAGCCCATCGCTGCTGCCATTGTGCCACTCCATCTCATTGAGGAGGGGGCGGTATCTCCCTCTTTGTTGCTGCTCCTCCACTTTACTAAGCACGATGTCCTTCTCCAGGGACTTGCAGTGAAGTAGAACACCCTAATCTGGTTGCTATGGGAAGTACTCTTGGATGCATCTCCTCTGAAGGTGGACCAGCCCCATAGCCAGGAGGTTGGTCTCGGGATGTTTGCATCAAAAGCCACCAAGTTAACATTTGAGAAGCTCCTGAGTTAATGTCATACCAACACTGCCACAGGCACCCTTGTCACCAGCTACTCCTGTAGCCACCAAGGCCTGCTGGGGCTGAGATGTTTTGGGATTGGCCACTGCCCAAGAGTCTGGTGGCAGATTTGAGTCTGTTCTAGTCTTGACATTGTATGAGCTCGGACCCTGGAGTCATTCCGAATGTCATTACACAAATTGTGCTTAACAGTCAGCTTGTTGCTGTTAAGCATCGTAGAGTCAGTTCTGACTCATAGCGACCCTGTATAGAGCTTCTGAGGAGCAGCTGGTGGGTTTGAACTACTGACCTTGTGGTTCCCAGTCCAGTGCTTATCTTACAGTACCACACCAGGAATTCCTAGAAACCCTTTAGAGGATTGCTATGAGTCAGAACCAACTCAACAACACTTAACAGCAACAACAAGGGGTTAGATAAGTTGCAGGAAACAATGCCATCAACTTGGAAACCCTTTATTTTAAAAAAACCTGTTTCAAGTCAGTGTTTTCCTAAATAATTTGACTAGTAGCTCTTCCTTCTCCTTGCCCCACATGGCATTACCCAGTACCACCATTTCATATAACACTCTAGGGAATCCAAGTCTGCCACTCCACCATGGGAAAAGAAAAAAAAAAAAAGGTTTTATCTGAGTACCTTTTTAAAAAAAAAATTACATCCCTTCAAGTGTATTTGTACTGTTTTAGACCATTTAGTTTTTCTACAGAAAGCTCAGAAGTTGCTCACTTATCTGTGAGGTAAGAGTATTATTTTCTGATGCATGGCACAACATACGAGCCACTGAGATGCTTCCCATCAATTTAGATCTCTGCCACTTAGTAGTTTTGTGACTTGGCCAATTTACTTCAATTCTATATAACTTAAGCTCTCTTCCGTGCTGATTTTCTGCTTCTGCACCGCAGCAGAGATTAAATGAGCTGACGCCTAAAAAGCGCTCTGTACAGTGACTGAACATAGTAAGTTCTCAGAAAGTATGAACGTTTGTTATAACTTCAGGAGCTCCAGGCAGTTCCATGGGTTTTCCCAGTGACAGCAGTAAGCATAGTCTACACAGAGATACCAACGTGTGATTGAACTTGTAAAGGTTGTAGTTGACTAAGGTGTTAGTCCTACGTAGCTGAAGAGAATATACTTAATATATTGATCTCAGTACAACAGGTGAGGGGGAAGAGATTTGATTAACCATCCAGTTGTGAAAATGTGTGCCTCTTGTTTTGTTTTTCTGTTAACTCCTCTTTTTTCAGTCACTTTTATTGAGGTGTTACATGGTTTGCGTACAACAGAATGCACCCATTGTAATTGTCCTGTTCAATGAGTTTTGACAAATGTATATACCTGTGTACCTAGCCCCCAGCCAAGCTTATTCCCTCCTGTCTTCTCTCAGTCAGCTCCTCCCTCCCACACTCAGCTTCCATGGTATCACTCATCTGCCTTCTGCCATTGTGATTGTACCTCGTCTAATGTTTCCTACAAGTGAAGTTATATGGTGTATGGTCTTTTGTGTCACCAGCTTTTGCTTTTAAAGTGAACAGTGAATTCTCAGGAATATGGTATAGAAGTTTTTTTAACAACTATAAATCCAGTTCCTAAAATTCTGTAGCTAGGTAGAGTATAATTTTGACCATTAGGGGGAAAAAAGTATTTTCTTACTGTTCTATGACTCCATATTAGACACCGCATGTTGTTAAAGTGCCGTCAAGTTGGTTCTAACCAATAGGGACCCTATGTAGGGTTTCCCAGGAGCAGCTGGTGGGTTCGAACCACCAATTTTGTGATTAACAGTGCAATGCTTATCTTACAGCACCACACAAGGACTTCCACTTCATAACGTAATTAAATCCTCTGTGGGATACATTCCTTCCCCCACTATGAAAACATTTCTTTTTTTACTTTTTATTGTGATTTGAGTGAAGGTTCACAGATAAGATCATCAATTTTGCATTCAACAAATCCTACGCTTTGTTTCCTCTCAATGATTGCAGTCACTTCATGCAGTTAACACTTGACCCACTTTCTCCCTGTGGTTCCTATTTCCATTGCACCCCATTTTTTAAGCGTCTTTTTATTTTAAGAGTTTTTCTATTAGTTTTATCTGGAAAATGAGTTTAACTGAGGGAAATTTTGCAAGATCCCACTGTCAGAATTATAGTAGCACATGATTGTAATGGTATTGTTAGGCTAATGTCACAAGGTCATGATAAAAGCTACACGAGATCGTGCATGTCAGGTGTTGAGCATTGTGCTTACCTGTTGTTGTTAATTGCTTAGGAGTCAATTTCAACCTCTAGCACACAGTAAATAAACCAGGTGCTGTCAAACTGATATTCCAACTGATGATCAGCACATTGCCAGGCCTTTTTCTGAGACACATCTGGTTGAATTTGAACTGCGGTCCTGTCAGTATTCAGTACTTAACCATTTGTGCCGCCCAGCAACTGTGTTGTTAGTGTCAAAGTCAATACCAACTCTCGACAGCCAGATGTGTGCCTAGTAGAACTGCTCAATGAGGTTTCAAGCTGTGATCTCTCGGAAACAGATCATCAGGAGGAGTTGTCTTTCGAGGTATTGCTGGGTAGGTTTGAACTACCAACTCTTTAGCTATCAGTCAAGTGCTTAACCCAGGGACTTGAACGACCCTTTGGTGGTGGTTGTGTGCCATCCAGTCGGTTCCAACTCATAGCAACCCTGTCTAGGGTTTACAAGGCAGTACGTTTTCACAGGAGCAGAAAGCCTCATTTTTTTCCCATGGAGCTACTGGCAGTTTCAAACTACTGACCTTGCAGTTAGCAGTCCATCTTGTAATCCGCTATGCTACCAGGGTTCCTTTGTTGTTGTTGTTGAGCGCCGTCGAGTCAGTTCTGACCCATAGTGACCCTGTATAGGGTGTCCAAGAAGCAGCTGGTGAGCTTGAACCAGCGACCTTTTGGTTTAAACAAATTTGCAGTTCAGCGCATTAACCCACAGCACCACACCAGGGCTCACACCAGAACTCCAGGGCTCCTTTGTTTGTTGTTGTTGTTAAGTGCCGTGCAGTCGGTTCTGACCCATAGCGACCCTGTACAGGGTTTCCAAGTCTGTAAATCTTTACAGGAGCAGAAAGTCTCACCTTTCACCCGCAGAGCGGCTGGTAGTTTCGAACTGCTGATCTTAAGGTTCGCAGCCCGATTCGTAACCACTACACTACTAGAGCTCCTTCCAGGGCTCCTTTAGCACACAGTAAATGCTAAAAAAAAAAAAAAAAATTTTAAGTCCCCTTAATTCTTGTTGTTAGGAGACTCACAGCTGTCCCAGCGAAGCACCTCTGATAATCCAGGTCTGGGACTTTGTCCTGGGGTGTCAGGGCCCATCTTGAGAGGAGGATGGCCTGGCAGTGGGTAAGCAGGTGCTGCCCTGCTCCTCCACCAGCAGCAGCTTGGCTTTTTTCTGCTTTTCATGCAAGGCTGAAATGTAAACTTTTTCCTGAAAAGAAAAGTCTGTACAACTAACAAATGTGGGCACACCAGTAAAGGGTGTATATCTGCCTCCTCATTTCATAACAAGTGGGGTTTTCATGTTTGGCATTGATGGGTGCAGGAGCACTTAAACTCAGCTCTGCAGACTTTAGTAACTTGATGCAGGGGAGATACCGGCAGCAGAGGAAGACCCCCAACGAGATGGATTGGCCAGGTGGCATCATTGATGGTGTCAAGTGTGGCAGCAGTAGTGAGGTTGGCCCAGGATCGGACATTGTTTCGTTCTGCTGTGCATGAGTCGGTTCTGACTCGAGGGCACCTGACAACAACAACAAGGAATGATTGCAGAGTCACTACAAAACACGGCCTGCCCTAACCATGTCAGTATCTCTGCAATATAGACAAACAGGAACAGAAGCTACGAGGTATAAATTGAAAGTTAGTCTTTTACCATGTCTTGTTTGGGATAGATGAAACATTTTAGAGTAAAAATAAGAAATTGACTGATACTGTCTTCTTAGCAACTATTTTTCCTTCTGTATTTTAGTTCTAATTATTAATATTTTGCTCATGCCTTATCCTTCGTGTCATCTGAGAAATATATGTGAATATATGTCCATTAGGATGTGTGGTGTCCACCACCTCAAACTAAACCTCCAAATCATCTTTGTATAAATCTTGAAGAGATAGTCATTTCAGATTAAGTGGCAGTTAAAAACCAAGAGGTATTCTTAATAACATCCACAGGGGTACCTGAAGTCCTCTGTTGTAGTCTTAACCAATAGTTAGTCATCAATAATTTAAGTGGAATAATATCTGACTCCCATTTAGTTTTACAGGGTTTCAAAGGGATCCAGTTCTCTCAGGGGAAATTGACAGAGAGACAGTCTTCCACAAACGCAGGCAGTGAAGTGGATGTTGCATTTATAGAACACACTCTTGTGGGTTCAGGACACTAGCCAATGTATTACTTTGTAAACAATTACCTTTTGTTGTCATGGCAGATATACACAGTAGAACATATACCAATTCAACAATTTCTGCATGTTCAGTTCAGTGACAAGGATGATATTCTTCAAGTAGCGCAGCCATTCTCACTCTCCTTTTCCTGGTTGTTCTGCCATTAACATCATCAACTCACTGCCGCTGAAAATGCCTGTCTGGTCTTCCATTTGATCCCATATTGGTAGATCGTAAAAGAGCACTATGCTCAAGGCAAATACCCCCTACTACTCAAGCGAAACTTGTTTGGTTTCAAGGAGACCTAAGAATGCTGCTGGGAACCCAGTGGCTCTGTAGGATAAGCACTGGACTGCAAACCACAAGGTCAGCCGTTCAAGCCTACCAGCCACTCCTCAGGAAACAGATGAGACTTTCTGCTCCTGCAAAGATTTACAGTCTGGAAAACCCTACTAAGGTCACTATGAGATGGAACTGCCTCTACTGCAAACAACCACATTGTTTGGTTTTAAGAAGACAGCAAGGGAGATTTTTCATTTAAGGTTTAAAGATTACCTCAGGGCAGTGGTTTCAAGTGTTCATTCAGCCTCCACAACCCCATAATACCTAGATTCAATGAGTATTTGAAATTCTCTCTGCATTTTCCTCTTTTTTTTTCAGGATTCTTCTATAGAATCCTTGATCAAAATGTTCACTAATGGTAATCAGGGCACCATCCAGTTCTGGTCTCATGGCAAATGAGATGTTCATGAAGGCAGTTAGTCACACATCCATTTCCTCTTCCTAGTTACAACTTTATCTCTTCCTCTGTTGCTCCAGGTCAAGAGAGACCAATTGTTGTACCTTGGATCTCCTTTTTACAAGCTTTGTAAGACTTCAGGCATTATGCAACAAACAAAAAACATGGAAGTAGAACAGAAACTGGCCTGAGAAAGCTCTCGAGTCTCCCTGAGTCTTGGTTTCCCCTTTTTCAGGAAATGATCACAAACTATGTCTTCCAGCTCTGAATTCATTTGCTATTTTATCAAAATGTTAATATTCAAATTCTGTTTTAGAGCTGCTAAATCAAATATGATCCTGTATTATGAGATTAACATTAATTTAGTTAAGTGTATTGTCAGATTTGAAGCTGAGGAAATATTCATGCTAATTAGACCAGGTACAGTGAATAAATAGGCTCTTGCTAAAGCTGCCTCATTAAGACTCAATTGAGTTGATTTTGATGCTTTTTTAAATTAAGAGTAACAAATGGCTTCGCATACATAGACTTTCACCTAGAGCAGCCACAGTCCCTCTGCACAATTATTGTTTTACATTTCAGATATGTTAATTTCTTACCTCCTCCTAGTTCACTCTTTATTATCTTACAACTAAATTGTATTAGTGGAACCAAATATAGCTTTAGAGAGAGGGGTGATCCTCATGGCTTAATTTGTTTAGCATTTTAATTTCTGTGTACCAAGAACACTGAATAGGATATCAATAGCACATAAAAGAAGATTAGCGATGGAATTTATTTTTGAGTCTTAGTTATATAAATAGTGAGTGGATCTTAATAATCGGGTCATCTTCTCTAAATTGTGACTAACAGGCCAGAAAGTTATTAACTTTATGTGATTATCTTTCCATTTAGGATTTTCATTTGCAAGCCAGTGCCTTTTTAAATATAAACAATGAGAATTGTTCTTACTTATTCCAAGAAAACATTTTTTCATAAAATACTGGACTGAACTGCAAACAGGAGTTAACATTTTATCATTGTTCACATAGCAGAACCTCATCTTTTGCTTATTTGTCCTATGGTAGAACCACAGAAGCACTGGACTGTGATCCGCAAGGTCGGCAATATGAGCCCACCAGCCACTCCTTGGGAGAAAATCAAGATTTATGCTGCTGCATAGATTTACAGCCTCAGAAACCCTATACAGAGTTATTATGAGTCAGAACTGACTCAAAAGCATTTAACAACAAAGAACGGCAGAAAAGAGCACACTCTGTATTTTGGAGGGCACTTCTTTTTGCATGGAATGTCTGTAAGCAGTGGCCATCTGAGGCCATCAGTAGAGTTACGAGTATATGAAAATACATGGAATACAAAGCTTGTGAGCTTTAACCATCATTGTGAAAGGCAAATGTTCATTCACTAAGTCTGCTCATTGAGATCAAACTTGTATTTCAGCAGGGCTGTAGGATAAGCACTGCAGTATTAACCACAGTGTCGGTGGTTCAAGCCCTGTAGCTATTCCTTGGAAACCCTATTTGGGGTCACTATGACTCAACAGAACTTAACAACAATAAAGAGGAAAGTAGGAGTCCTGGTGTGGACTGGACTGCTAACTACATGGTTGACAGTTCAAACCCACCACCTGCTCCTCAGAAAACCCATACAGGTTGCTATGAGTCGGAGCACTTAACAACAATAAGAAAATAAAATCAAAACCCAAACCACTGCTACTGCTGTTGGGTTGACTCCATCCAACTCACAGAACTACGGGGCAGACCAGAATTGCTCCTTCCGGTCCCCAAGACCGTAAATCTTTACTAGAGGAGACAGCCTCATCGTTCTCCCTCCGAATGGCTAGTGGGCTTCAACTACTGACTTTGTGGTTAGCAGCCTAGTGCTTAACCCACTATGCCAGGGCTCCTTTAGAATAAAGTAAAAGAAAGGATAAAAAAACAACACATTTACTGCTTATAATTCTTGGTTAATTATCTCAAAAGTTAATTGATACACGTGATACCTCCGTGAAGAAGAAAATAATGATAAGGCTGAGGTTTCTACACTTTGGCATAGTCCTGCGTACTATGAAGCAGGTGCTTGCTGAGGTTTCAGAACCACTGGAAAACAGTCGGAAGTCATAGAGAATTTTGGGTGGTTGGGTAGGCGACATATATGCATAGACTGGTATGTTGTCATTTGAAAACCTATATTTAAAACTAATAGTTTATATATTTTTTAAAGTGGTTCTGGGCACTAAGAGCTCTTCATAAATTTCTACTTTGTTACGTGAATTATTATTTTTCACAATAATCATAAAAGGCATTATTATTGATGGAGAAATTGTGGGAGAGGGGTTAAATCACACAGCTGGCTCATGACCAGACTAGAACTCCAGCTTTCTGTACAATTCTGCCTCTGAAAACCATTGGTATTATGTTAGTAACATTTTGCCAAGTACAAGTCATCAAGAGTAGCTGTCATTTCACAAGATTGTACCTTAAAATATTTGCCTCATTAAAAAATATTATCATTTTTATTGCAGCATAAATGTCTGCCTCAGCTGTTTGTAACATTGCTCATAGTCTTTGTGTTTAAAAAACGTGGCTCTATATTTAGAGATCTAGTGTTGCATTGTGAGATAAGCAGCCGCTCCTTGGAAAACCCTATACAGGGTCACTATGAGCCAGAACTGACTCCACAGCACTTACCAACAACAACAATAATAGTATTGCCATTTTATGTTATATGGTTGCTTTCTGTCTATTCCAGCCCTGCAGTACTTTTGTTCCTGTGTTTTCACTCTAAAGTTTCTACCATATAGTTACTGGAGAGAATAAAAAGTTTGTGTGAGGAAGATGAAGGAGTGAGAGCTATGATTCTCCCACCTTTTAAATTCTTTTCTGGAATTCAACATTAAGTTATTCAGCAAATGTATAGGATCCAGGGAACAGCTGGTGGGTTTGAACCCCTGACTTTGCAGTGAGCCGTCCAGTGTTTTATCCTTCAGCACCACACCAGGATCAGACTCTGTGCTAAAAACAAAAACTCACAGTCCTCATCCGAGTGGAACAAAGTCTAGAGCCTAGATGATTTCCAAGGCTGGTTCTGAGAACATTAAGTCCCTGGTTGGATCTTGTGACGTATGTCTCACAACTCATACTTGCCCTTTAATGTGATATAACTTTGCCCTCACTTGAAATGGTTGAACCAACCCCTACTATGGACCATTTCTTCATTACAGTCACCTTCACTTGATGTACATGCAGCTTTTAAATAATTGAAAAGCCTCCAGCCTTTTCTTACACGAAAAATCCAAAACCAAATCCATTGCCATGGAGTCAATTCTAACTTATGGTGACCCTGTGTAGGGTTTCCAAGGCTGGAAATTTTAATGGGGAGCAGAAAGCCTCATCTTTTTTCCAGGGAATGGCTGGTGGATTTGAACTGCTGACCTTGTGGTTAGCAGTTCAGCGCTTATCCTACAACGCCATCAGACCTCCTTCAACTCAAGTACAGGCTGCATGAGAACCACGCATACCTATTCTGACTGACCTACAGATCCTTAAGGACACAGTTAATAACACATCTCTCTTGTCAACCTGGGGACTGCTTATACCACAGCTCAGTGATTATTGGTCTGAGATCATTGTTGAAGCTATGAAGGACCCCAAGTGGAGCCGAGGTTAAGTGTTGGGCTGGAAACTTGGTGGAGTTGGGCTTACTTGTTCTGCTTAGCCACACCCCACCCAATCCAAATCTATCACTCCCAGCTGCAGAGTTTTGGAGCCTGCCCAGAGTATGCTTTGGCTGCTGCCTTGCCATTTTTTAAATCACAACCATCCCGATGCTTCTAACACCCTGATCCTCAAGAGTGTGCACTGAGGATTCCTTTGGTGAGCCCCAGGCCGCTTTGCTCCTTCTAGCCCTGTGATGTTTTTACTGAATGCTATGAACACGTCATTCACTTTTCCGTTGGGAAGTATTGTACATTATCTCACAAAATCCTTAACCCCTCATTCATGTTTCAGTTTTCTTTAACTGACATTTGTGCCTATTAACTCCATGAGATGACGAGCTATGTTATGTTTTGTTTTTTATTTGACAGATGAGATGAATAACTAACGAAGCAAAAAATGTTTGAGGGTTGCTGCCCTAGGGGACAGATCACTTAGGTCATTTACTGGAAGGAGATCAGAGTCTTGTAGACTTTCTTTATCATCAGTACTACTTATCCACTTTCTACTGTGTGCAAAAATAAAGTATTTCATTAAGTACTGTGGGAGTTGATAAATAAAATGCCTGGATGGTACCTACCCTTGATGTTCTGATTTTATCTATAGGTTTCCAGTTGAGGCCTTGATCTTCCATTGTCTTGCTGTAGACATTTATCTGTGAGCTCATTCATGGGTGAGCTTTCCATTAATGTCGAGGATCTATATGGATCTCTGAAAACTTCCTCCCCATGATCTAAAGTAGCAAGCAGTGCATAGAGGAGTTGTGCAGATTTGTTAACAGGAAGATCATAGTAAATTGCAAGGCCTGCTGGTGGTTCTTGTTAGGTTGCCATTAAGTTGGAAACCCTATGGGGCATTTGTACTCTGTCCTATAGGGTCTCCTTTAGAATCAGCTCTGCAGCTGGTGGGTGGGTAGATGCTCTTGTGTTAATCCATATCATTGGGGGTTTCTATCATCTTTTGTTGACTTTACCACACATGATGTCATTTTCTAGCAATTGGTCTTTCCTGATAGTGTGTCCAGAGTGAATGAGCCAAGCCTCATCACCCTCACTTCTAAGGAGCATACTGATTGTATTTCTTTTGATTTGTTTGTTTTCTGGTAGTCCTTTGTATATCCAATATTCTTCACCAACAAACACCACAATTTGAATGCATAATTCTTCCATTTTCCATTGCCCAGCTTAAACCCTATTAATCCTTCTCCCAAATCTCTTTCCATTGGAAAGAGGATCTTTGCAGAGGGAACCGTAAGAATCATTAGCCACACCCCTCTTGTGTTCCTGAATAGATAAGTAGACGGTTGGAAAAATGAGATGAAACTCTGGTTCCCATCCCCTTCCCTACGTTTGCCTTTCTTCTGGTGCTGCGATATTTTCCTTTCCATCAGTTCCTCTTCTGGTCTCCCCCGTACATCACTAACCTTCTCACTTGCTTCTTCCTTCTCATATTTGCATTTCTTCTTGGCTTCTTTTCATGGCCTACCGCCTGTCCCTTTCCTAAATCTCCAATCCTGGCCACTTTGCTCTTCAGATAGAGTTGCATTTACCCGCTTCACTCTCCCACCTCCCTCCAACGTCTTGGCATTATATACTGTGTCTTGTGGTTAAAATAAGCATCTAATAAAATTAAGCTAGGGCTCTTAAGAATACCAAGGAAATTCTGCTACACGTTTTGCTTCCTGGAGCGGAAATGCTCCCATGTGAGGCAGTCTGCTACCACAGACAAATAAAAGGCCTCTATTTTCAGAGTCTGGTCCAAGCTCGAGTGGATCCAGACACCACCAGATTGCCCCAGACCAAGACAGGGCATCTGAAACAGGAGAATGCTAGTTTAGATTCTGAAGTAACTTGCTTTTGGCTTGACCTTGGCATCTAATCTAAATATACCTACCTTTTTCTCTTCTCTTTTTTTTGATAGTTTTCCTTTTACTTTATTGTAAAAAACAGTGTTAACCATGACTTTTCCCCCTCTCTGGACCTTTTAAATTCTCATGAATGTCCATAATGTCTTCAGAGTTCTAGGATAACTACTTTGGATACGTAAGACACTATGTATATTCCAGGTGTGATTAAAAAAAAAACATTTAAAATACACTTCCAGTGTTATAGTAAACTCTTCTTGCCTTTATCAGGTTGATCTTTTAAAAGTTGGTTTGTTTCCTTACCCTTGTTGGTATTTTCTTAAAGACACTTATAGAAGAACACAGATGTCTTCTTTCTAGTGTGAGAATTGTAAAGAATAGCTCACTGCAGTCAAATGCGAGGAAGAGGATTGCTTTGCTGCCATTTTTGCTGCTCATTCGCCTTCTTCCTAGTCTGTGTACTTTCAATGCTATCTTCTCACCCATCTGCTTCTAAGCAGACTGTTTCATCAACCAATGTCCTTGCCAAACTATCTGCAACTCCCAAGAAACAAATCTACTATGTTAATACCAGGGCTTGCGTTCAGTGCAAAGCATTGTGGGACCTTGCAGGATCAGTGGCCATCCTTGCTGCTACAGACTCCGCTTCATTTAGCCTGTAGCTCATTAATTCACCCCTATAATTCTCTACAGCCCGCCCCACTGTCCTCAGCAGCTCCAAATGGGAATCATGTAACTAAAACCAGGATGACCCAAACAGCCAAAAGAAAGCCTGTCTGTATTTTCTAAGGACAAAGATGGCAGCTAGCACTGGTTAGCTAGCCACTACATCTTTTGCCTGTCAGTGTGACACCCCATCTATTATTTCTAGTTTGTAAACATGGAATCTGCTTCCCTTGATGACTCTCCCATTGCCATTTTATTACCCAATATAGTTTTTAAATTATTCATTTGAGTTATGGTGTTGGTAAAGAATATTGAATACACCATGGACTGCCAGAAAAATGAACAAATCTGTTTTGGAAGAAGCCAGAATGCTCCTCAGAAGTGAGAATGGGAAGACTTTGTCTTCTGTACTTTGGACCTGTTATTAGGAAGGACCAGTCCCTGGAGAAGGACATCCTGCTTGGAAAAGCAAAGGGTAAGTGAAAAAGAGGAAGACCCCCAAAGAGATGGATTGATACAGTGGCTATAATAATGGGCTCAGATTTAGCAATAACTGTGAGGATGGTGCAAGACTGGGCAGTGTTTTGTTCTGTTGTACATAAAGGTCGGAACCAACTCAACAGCACCTAACAACAATAATGTCTTTTTGAAAAGATGGTACTGATTCTACTTTCAAGACATGCATATTTTATTAGAAGCATTCATTTAGTATGACCAGAACATTTTTTTTTTTTCCTATTCAGCAGGGGAATCGCCAATAAACTGCTTTCAGACCATTGTAATTTTAGAACAATGCAAAATGTAAATAATACTCCAATAATATAATCTGCAGTAAACAATCTCTTTAAAGTCAGCATTTGTCTCAGGAAACACAATATTGTACTGACCCTTCCATCCAGTCAGTGAAGGCCAATGAAAAGCAGTAGTGATTAAAGCTGAATTCCCCAATCAGCTAGAGAAAATGCCCTGATTGTTGAGGGATCTTCTGTGTTGGCACATTTTTCTTTCTTTTTGGCACTCAGACTTTTGAAATGTCTTTCATTTTATAACCAAGTTATCCTGTCTTTCAAAAGGAATTTTGAATTCTAATTCTGACTTCATAAAATGTTAGCTCTCTTAAAATATTTGAGTCTTTCAGTTTATATATTTTTAAATCATAGAATTATACAAAATCAGAACTGAAAGGAGCGCTGTAGACATTTAGTTCAGTCACATATATTGCAAATATGTGCATATATGGCTCAAACTAGAACTTGGGTCTCTACTACATCACATCTTCTTAGTTTGTTGTTGTTAAGTGCTGTTGAGTCAATTCCGACCCATTGCAACCCTGTCTAGGGTTTCTGAGGAGCAGCTGGTGAGCTTGAACTGCCAGTCTTGCAGTTCAAATGGCTTTGCAGTCTGGTGTATTGACCCACAGTGCCACACCAGGACTCTTCTGAGTTTAGGAGCTTTAATTAATGTTAACATCATTAGGAGCGCTGTAGCTAGTCCCCTCTTTAAAAGGTAATTGGGTCCAAAGTTAGGAGTATGCTTCTTGTAATACAGGTTTAAAGAAAAAAAGTGGGGTGTGGGAGGCTGATGGCATAACAGTTAAGCGCTCGGCTGCTAAATGAAAGGTCAGCAGTTTGAACCCAACAGTTTCATTTTCTTTGTGGGGAAAAAAGCCCTGGAAACCTCCTCCAGTAAAGATTACTATCTAGGAAACCCTATGGGGCAGTTCTTGTCCATAATACAGATTACTGTCTAGGAAACCCTATGGGGCAGTTCTCGTCCATAATATAGATTACTGTCTAGGACACTCTATGGGGCATTTCTCGTCCGTAATACAGACTACTGTCTAGGAAACCCTATGGGGCAGTTCTCGTCCATAATACAGATTACTGTCTAGGAAACCCTATGGGGCAGTTCTCGTCCATAATACAGATTACTGTCTAGGAAACCCTATGGGGCAGTTCTCGTCCGTAATACAGATTACTGGCTAGGAAACCCTATGGGGCAGTTCTCATATGTAATACAGATTACTGTCTAGGAAACCCTATGGGCATTTCTCGTCCGTAATACAGATTACTGTCTAGGAAACCCTATGGGGCAGTTCTCGTCCGTAATACAGATTACTGTCTAGGAAACCCTATGGGGCAGTTCTCATATGTAATACAGATTACTGTCTAGGAAACCCTATGGGCAGTTCTTGTCCATAATACAGATTACTGGCTAGGAAACCCTATGGGGCAGTTCTCGTCCATAATACAGATTACTGTCTAGGAAACCCTGTGGGGCAGTTCTTGTCCATAATACAGATTACTGGCTAGGAAACTCTGTGGAGCAGTTCTCGTCCATAATACAGATTACTGGCTAGGTAACCTTGTAGGGCAGTTCTCTTCTATAATACAGGATTACTGTCTAGGTAACCTTGTAGGGCAGTTCTCTTCTATAATACAGGATTACTGTCTAGGTAACCTTGTAGGGCAGTTCTCTTCTATAATACAGGATTGCTGTCTAGGAAACCTTATGGGGCAGTTCTCTTCTATAATACAG
>NW_006408533.1:4653434-4713514 GCF_000296735.1 Chrysochloris asiatica | reverse complement strand
CTGTCTAGGAAACCTTATGGGGCAGTTCTCTTCTATAATACAGGATGGCTATGAGTTGAGTCAGTTTGATGGCCCATGGTAACAATAATAATATGGAAAAACTAAGCAGAAGAAATAGGTATGTATTGTTCAAAAGAAATATGCCCTAACTCTGAAAATCCAAGAGTCTCATTCCTTGTGGTAAAAAATTATTGCGTACCTTCAAAGTGATTTCACTTAAAAACGTCCGTAGTAGTTTCAGATGATTTAGAGCACAACTTGACTTTTTTTTTTTTTAAGAATTTTATTGTGGTAAAATATATGTAATAGAATTTTGTCATGTGTATAATTCCATGACATTAACTACTACCATGTTGTACAACCATTGTTGTTGTTAGGTGCCAATGAGTTGTTTCCGACTCATAGCTACACTGTGCACAACAGAATGGAACACTGCCCGTTCCTGCTCCATCCTCACAATTGTTGTTACACTTGAGCCCACAGCTGCCACTGTGCCAGTCCATCTTGCTGGGATCTATTTCCAAAAGTTTTTCATTATTCCACACGGAAACACTGTACTCATTAAGCAATATCCACTCCTCCCAGTCCTTGTTGTTGTTGTTAAGTGCCATTAAGTTGATTCTTACTCATTGCGACCTTGTATAGGGTTTCCAAGGAGCATTTGGTGAGTTTGAACTGCCGACCTTGTGGCTCATAGTGCAGTGCTTATCCTACAGTGCCACACTAGGAACCCTTGGTAACTAATAAGAAATTTTATTTCTATTCATTTGCCTATTCTGGATATTTCATCCAAGTAGGATTATCATTAAGTGTCTTCGAGTCAATTCTGACTCATAGCAACTCTGTATAAGGTTTCCAACCACCAACCTTGTGGTTAGCAGTCCAGTGCTTATTCCATTGTGCCACACCAGGATTATATACTGTTTAACCTTTTGTGACTGATTTATTTCATTCAGCATAAATTTTCCATCCATGTTTGTATGTAACATGTATCAGAACTTCATTTTTCTTCCTGGTTGAATAATGTTACTCGTCCGTCTACTGATGAACAACTTGGATTGTGAGGTCTTTTGTCATCAGGAATATCCTGTGCATATGGTTGAGTCTCAACTTGCACTAACAACTCCCCAAAATTGTATGCTTTCAGAGTGTCCTAGTCCAGTGCCAAATAGTGTCGCCAGTGAACATTTTCTAAATGAATGAGCAAGTGAGCAGTAAGCATGCTTATTTTGTATATTAGACTGCGCTATTATATTTACTAACCTGTGTGTTTTAGTGTGGGTTATTAATATTTTATTTCTGTAAACAGAGCAATAAACTCAATGTACATCTAAGAATCTGAGAGTAGAGTCTCAGAAGGACTCCCATTAAGATTTAGAGGAACAAATTTTGCTTTTGACACTCTGGACAAGGAATTTTTCGGATCTCATCCTTGAAGTCAGTCAGTTTTATTTGCTATTTAGAAGCTGGTGTGTCCTGTAGTTAACATCTAGAATGAGAGAACTAGGAGGTGGGGGAATAAGAAGCCAATTCACTGTGATGGGGAAATTAAAAATAAGTGTCAAGAGTGTGGTGTCTGCTTCCCGGGCGAGTTGCCCTTCTCTGTGAGTACTGACCATCCCTTAGCCAGTTGGCTGTTTATTCCCAAACAGACTGAGTGAAAGAATGTGGATCAAACAAGGCAGAACTATTCCCTCTGCTGGGATAACCACAGTGTGTATAGCCTACTCATAGTAAAGTGGTAACGATATCTTGGTACACGATGGATAGTGTGTAAATTATCACAGTAGGTTCATTACTAGATAATTATAGGCTAAGCCACTTGACCTCAGAGTCAACTTCGTTCTCTGTGAAATGGTGATAATACTTAACATTGTGCAGAGGTTTCTGATTTCAGACTAGAAGGTTCCTCGTTAGTGTTAGATACTGTTAAATTGCCAACCTTTGCTGCCATTTGCATTTTCCTTCCAAGTGAACACAGCTGCCACCAGACTTCTGGAAACACAAGAGGTGTTGTACTTGAGCCGCTTTTTGTCAGCTTCCTCCCACTGTACGTCAGGTGGGAGTGGAGGGAACCAGGGAAAAGAACTCTAGGAGTGTGGGAACCATAGTATGGAAGTCACAGACTCTGCCCCTTCACTCAGGATCAAACTAAACAGTTTCTGTGTCAGCTGAATATGAACTTACCTTGCTAGGGGGTGGATTACCCAATCAGCATGGGCTTCCTTGTGCTTGCTTACTAATTTATAGTGAACAATCTCACATGGGTTTTGTGGTAAAAAAAAAAACATGTCAAACTGTGCCCTACAGATTAATAAGTAAGCACAAGTAACCTAGTGCTTACCTTGTATACTAGGTATACTCTTTTCCTTTCAGGAATTGTAAATTTGAGAAGAGACTTTGATTTGGTAGGAAGGTGCTATGAAATCGAGAGAGAGACAAATGCATGCCATCCCTAGAAACAGGATCTTTGATGTAGTGAAAAATGTGAACTTATTTACTGCAGATTGGCAAGTAAGCACAAGTAAACCTGTGCTTTGTTTGCTTATTGAGAAATCTGATCCTGCCATGACCCAAGTCTCATTTAATTTTCTGTGTTGCAGGTTTCTTCCCTGGCAAGAAAATAAAGGGCAAGGCGAACATTATTCCTGAATGTAGTTCTACTTTTGTATTTCTCTCAATCCATCTTTTTAAAATCCCACCCCCCCCAAAAAAAATTCCTATTTTGAAGGTAACATATAACAGGATACCAAAAGTATATGATAATTAATTTTTTGAATAACTTTTTTTTTTAACATTTCAAAAGTAATGTTCAGTTCCATAAAGCACAAAATAAATTTTTAACAATCTGTATCATCAATACCCAAAACTAAACATCGCTAATATTTTGGTACTTTAAATTCCAGAATTCTTTATCAAACATATAAATGTTGAAGGGGGGCGCAGAGGGAAGAAATGTTCTTTCCTTACAGAACTATGTGTTTTAAAGCTTGTCCTTTCAGATTAATATAACATTTTTATTTTAAAAAAGAGAGAGAATAGCACCCACAGTTGAGCTTATTTTTAAATTATTCTGTAGTATGGTCTGGCGCTGTGGGTTAATGAGCCAGACTGAAAAGTCATTTGAACTGCAAGGTTGGCGGTTCAAGTTCACCAGCTGCTCCTCAGAAACCCTGTGCAAGGTCGCTATGGGTCAGAATCAACTCAACAGCACTTAACAACAACAACAACAATATTAAATATTTAAATTTAAAATGATCTGAGAAGTAAATTTTTAAAAAATAATTCCAATTATCAAAATTTTATCAAAATGTTCTTTTTCTCAAAAAAAAAAAGCAGAGAAATCTTGGCAAATACTCATTCCTTTCATGATCCCAGCTTGGTAATCTCATAAATGAGCTTCTCAGATACTTATTTCATTATGAAAAAGCGAAAAAAGACAAGTTTAATTGTTCCCTAAAATAGACAAACAGTAACCCCTTATCCTGGTGCACAGCAGGGAGAATAAAATTTTACTCTTTCAGAAGAAGTAGTTGCAAATTAATTCAACACCGTTGCTAATCATGTCCAAACAGTTTTGAAGCATCCTATTTTTTATTTCTATTGTTGTTTTAATCTATGGAGGTAGGTTTTTGATCTACAAAAATAAAACAAGACAGCTCACGTATCACTTCATTATACAGACCGACTGTGACGGTTTCTTTCTTTCCTTCCTTTCACACCCTTTGTCCAAAACACATACATTCATAATTCACATCTTCCTATGCTGCAATTCACATTTTGTTACGTTCTATCTCATATTCTATTTTCTATTTATTTATCCATAGCCAACAATATAGTACTGCATTATAGCAACATAAAATGCTGTCTTTTCCACTCACGGGCCGTACCTTCTCAGCTACATTAAAAATGTCCCGTTCTCACTAGGTCCATAGACGGCTCCTTCGTGTATCTTGTTCACTAGTTTATCAAATTTCAAATTTCATTTTTGCTTCTGTGCACAAGGTCCTTCTCCTTGCCAAGCATGGTCATACGTTTTCACAACTGCCTCACTTACTACTATTTTTAACTCTCTACACATAGATATATTTGACCCATTTTAGAGATGAGGAAAGTCGAGTCAGTTCAGTTTTACAGTTTCCCCAAGACCACACAAGAGATGAGGCTAAACTCAAGATCAAAAACCTTCCCATCCCCAAACTAGTGTTCTTTCTCCTAAACTCTTAGGGTATTCTGTATTTGGGGGTGGAATTGTTTCTTCAATAAAGTGTATACTTTCCAATCACTGTTAGTCTGGGTTTTGAGTTTTGGATGATGTAATTGTGGAGTTTTCAGCAGGTTCAAACCCACCAGCCGCTCCTTGGAAACCCTATACAGGGTCCCTATCAATCAGAACCGACTCAATGGCACTTAACAAAAAGAACAGCAATTTAGGACAATTTTTGTAATTAGCGATTTTACTGTGTAGTAGAAAACCAATAACTACACATAAAAGCTTGTGTAATTAGGTGCTGTGAATTTGAAGGGAGCGTCCATGATGAATACAAGGAACCCTTGTGGCACAGTGGGTTTAAGAACTGCATTGCTAACGTAAAGGTTAGCAGTTCAAACCCACCACCAATCACTCTGTGGGAGAAAGATGTACAGCCTTGGAAACCCAGCGGAGCAGTTCGGCTCTGCCTTGTTGGGTCACTTGAGTCAGAACGGACTCTTCGCAGTGGGTTAGGGTTCATGAATAAAAGTGAATACAAAATAGAACTTCAAATTTGGATACTCAAAAAACTTTTCCACCAAATTCTTTACTGTCTCCCAGATGCTTAAAATTGACAGAAACTACATTCCAAATAATTTATGTATACGTTATTTATATATATGTTACTTCTTGATTTTGAAGCACTGCTGAGTGGTTGTATATATGTTGTTAATGTGCCGTGGAGTTGGTTCAGTTGACTCATAGCGACCCTGTACAGGGTTTCCGAGGCTATAAATCTTTCCGGGAGCTTTGAAAGCCTCCTCTTTCTCCCACGGAACAGCTGGTAGTTTCGAACTGCTGACCTTTGCGGTTCGCAGGATGATTCGTAACCACTAGGGGGGGTGGAAAACAACTTATGTGAAATCTTAAGAAAAGATTCTTTTTCTCTCCAGATTCATTCTGCTATTTAGTTTAAGTAAGTAGAGACCATAGAGATTGGCATATGGTACATGACTACTAACTTTTACTTGATAAAGAAGCAAATAGGGTGACTTTCAAAATAGGTTGACACTGCTGTTATATATAATTCAATAACTATGGTCAGTATCATGGCATTTTTCTAAAAGATATTACGGAGAGGCTAATGTTATTGTTGTATTGTTGTTAAATTCAAGCTGACCTTGCAGTCCATGGCTTATACTACAGCACACACCAGGTCTCCTAATAGGATATGGAGTCCTGGTGTGGTGCTATAGGATAAAGTCATTGACTGCAAGGTCAGTTTGAACCACAAAGTCTGTGGTTCAGACTCACCAGCTGCTCCTTGGAATCCCTATACCAGATCGATATGAATCAAACTATCTCGACAGCATTTAACAACAACAACAACATAGGGACACAGTCTTCCCAAGGCAACCACAAGTTTTCATCCTAGGAAGCAGGGCCCGTGCCTCATATATGTTGCCATTTGCATGCCCTAAAAGGTTGTCAGATGATCAGAAAATAAAGTTAATCACAATACCTCTTTCTCAAGGCATTTCATGTAATTTAGATGCTATTTGTATTTGTATATACGCATGTAGTGCATACATTTTAAAACCAGGTTGAAATTTGCAGGAAAGTTTGATGTGTATTACATTTCTTCACCGCTGCTATCAAAAGCTATAAAACTTTTTCCAATAACACAGATAAGTGTTTTACTTATTGATATGCTTTTCTGAAGGGTTTACTAAGAAGCCTGGGTTTTTTTCCCCCACTGAAAGAGGTAATAGTCCAGTTTTATAGTGAAATGTGACATAAGGCAGGGGCATACATTCTTAACAAATAAAGTCATTAAAACTTTCCATTTAAACTTCATCTCATTTGTTCAAGGCAATGTCCCCAGGGCTCCTGTTTGAACAGCATATAGCTAGATTAGATTGAGGAGGTAAATTTTTCATTAGCTTCCTTTGAAAGATGCCTGAAGTCAAATCCCTTGAAGGATTCTACTACCAAAAAATCATTGCTGCCCTGCTGGAAGGTGAGATGGATGATTAAGCTACAAGGAAGCAGCAAACAGAAGGCAGCTGGGAAATGGCAGTTTTAAAGATAAACTGATCAACATGCTTGGGAAATCTGTACAAGATAGAAAGAGGGAAGGAGGAATTCAAAATAGAATCTCAGAGGGTTGCTTCCAGTTTGTTTTTTTTTAAGGTAATATTTCACAGAATTTAATGGGTGTTTGAACAGGAAAATATTCTGACTGGAGAAGTTTTTTCCTGAGATTAGTATCACTTTATTTTCTTTTTCAGCAGAACTTTCAGTAAAGAGAATAAATCTCATGTACATATGTGAGTATGTGGGTATACACCTGTGAAACACTCAGATCAAGACTTAGCATTTTTCTAATTCTCCAGAAGATTCCTTCATATTCCCTTGTAATCAGTGAGCACCCCCACCCCCACCCCCAAAAGGTAGACACAAAGAGTGGTTCTGCCTGTCTTTCACTCCTTTGAATGGAATCCCATGGTATGTACTTTTTTCTGTGTGGTGACTTTTTGTTGTTGTTAGGTTTGGTAAATACACAGGTAGCATAGCCTTTTGTACAGTAGCTCTATGGCAAACACGAGACTACGAACCACAAGGTCTACGATTCAAGTCTGCCAGCCGCTCCTCAGGAGAAAGATGAGGTTTTCTGATCCCGTGCAAATTTGAAAACCTTAGAAACCCTATACACAGTCACTATGAGTTGGAATTGATATGAACAGCATGACCTTTGCCATGCCAATAGTCTTCACCTGTACAGTTCAGTGACATTAATTATGTTCACCATGTTCAACCACCACATCTGGCGCCTGACATGCAGTGCAGTGTCTGTGAGGCCCATGCATGTGTGCTGCATAGCAGTACAGCCATCTTTGCTTCTGTGTGGCTGTTACTTCCTTTTGTTTCATACCCTCAGTAAAAAAGAGAAATGCTGTCAGAGAGGGAGAGGGAAAGGAATGTATTGTGGGGTCATAAAACATTTTTATTCAATTCTGAAGTACCTCTGCTTCTCCATTTAAACTTGAGTGATGAGTAGTTCAAATGTTTCATGATTTGGACGTTGTAATATTAAGAAAAATTAAAAGTTTACTGTGCTGTCCAATGCAGCAGTCACTAACCACATGTAGCTATTTAATTGAAATAAAAATTAAGATATTTCCTCATTTGTCACATTTCAATGCTCAAATAGCCTCCTCAGGCTAGTGGCTACCATACCATTTTTCTATAGTGAAAACATAGAACGATTCCAGTGTTGGGGAAAATTCTCTTAGACAGCGCTGGTTTGGAAAGCTGGCTGCGAACGCTCTACATTTTGCTCCTCCCCATCTCTCAAAATAAGGGGATTATGGTGGACTTTATTTCTTTTTTCATTGTAAATTCTTTAATTCCAGGATTCTCGGACTCTTGTATAATAAAAGCTTCCATTCCCCATGTGATCCCTCCACCTTGGTGAACCATGAGTGGTGGAATTCACACACTGTGCTGAAGTTTTCATTTCTGGACCGTACCATGTTCTCTCCCACTTAGGGGTGGGCCTTGACAATATTGATTGGTGCCCTCCATTGTGCATATTTGCTTTTATTAATATTTTATTGTGCTTGGAGTAACAGTTTACTAATTAGATTCCTATTTGAGAAATTCCACACAAATTGCTAAGTGACATTAGTTACATTTTCCATACTGTGTCAGCATTCTCTTTAATTCCATTCCCGTGGTCCTTTTTCTGTATTGCTTCCCTCTGCCCCCTCACCTTCACATCTTTGCTTTAGAGTAATTGTTGACCTTTGGTTCTCACGTGGGGTTTTTTTTGTGTGTTTTTTTAATGGAGTCTCATATTCATTGGTGGTGGTGGTTGTTGTCAAGTGCATTCAAGTCAGTTCTGACTCATAATGACCCTATGTAGGGTTTCCAAGGAGCAACTGGTGAGTTCAAACTGCTGACCTTGAGGTTCAAACACACCTTGCAATCTAGTACTTATCCTACAGTGCCACACCAGGACACCGTATTCACTGGTATTACACTTTATTTTTTGTTCACAGTTTAAAGGATATCTCTGAGCGAAAGTCTGAGGGACTCCTCTAGTCTTGACTGGTCCAGAAAGTCTGGAGTTCTTTACATGTAATTTTCCCCATTCTGCCAAGGTCTGTTCTGGTCCTGATCAGAATGGTCTATAGAAATAGCTGGGTACCACCTAGTTCTTCAGAGTCCTGGTATGGCGCTGTGGGCTAATGCATCAGACTTAGAGTCATTTGTACTGCAAGGTCAGTGTTTCAAGCTCAGCAGCTGCTCCTCGGAAACCCTATACAGGGTCGCTATGGGTCAAAACTGACTTGACGGCACTTAATAGTAACAGCAACAACCTAGTTCTTCTGGTCTCAAGGTAGATGAGGTCATGACTTGTGTAGGCTGTTAGCCCTATAGACTAATTTCTTCTCTGAGTATTTGACTTCTTGATTTTTCTCCTGATGAATATAGATCAGTAGTTCTATCTTAGATGGCTATTTGCAAGCGTTTAAGACCCCAGACACTACTCACCTCAGGAGGACACAGAACATGAACTGTGTGCACTGTGTTATGCCACGTGACTGATTTGTCGCATGAGATTAATATAGTCCTAAGCCTTCAGAACTAGAGAAACAATATTACTAGGTTCTGTAGGAAAAGTACCTACAACTGTGTCCCCTATGAATAGATATGCGTGCACACACATATGAGAATAAGTCAGTTTGTTACAAAATCATGGAAGCCTTTTTAAAACAAATATATCAAAATGTGAAGCTACTGTTTCTTGACATCCCCTCTATCTAGGTTTAAGGACTTTTGAGGGTGGTGTTTTCATCTCTTTAAAGTCTTTCCCATGAATATGGAAGGACCACAGAAAAATCAATGCATTTAAATTATGGTGTTGGTGAAGAATATTGAAAGTACCATGGACTGCCAGAAGAACAAACAAATCTATCTTGTGAGAAGTCCAACCAGAATGTTCTTTAGAAGCGAGCATAGTGAAACTTTGTCTCTTGTATTGTAGACACGTCAGGAGGGTCCAGTCCCTGGAGAAGACATCATACTTGGTAAAGTGGAGGGTCAATGAAAAACAGGAAGACCCCCAACAAGATGGATTGACACAGTGGCAGAAACAGTGGGGCCAGACATAATAATTGTGAGGATAGTTTCATCCTGTTGTATATAGAATCACTGTGAGTTGTAACCAACTCACAACAATAACTAACAACAACCAGAAACCATTCCTTGAAGAATTCTGTGCTTTTCAGCTTAAATCATGTCAAAATGGCAGTTTGGCATCTTCAAGGGACCCAAAATGTGTTTCTTTACAATGTTCATTTTAGTTTGGGAAAGAAAAAAAGAAAGTCTGAAAGTGGTAGCTTTCAGGCCAACTTTCAAAACTACCCATCAGTGCTCTGAGCTGTTTCTTCAATAGTGGTGATGGTACAGCAGTGGTGATTCATACTCTTTCTAGTTAACATTCATGCTTTCCATTTCTTCCGAAGTGATACTGAAAGGCATATGTAAATTGAGATGATTTTGGGTGAGTGATTGAAAGGAAGGTGGATGGGAAAGTAGAGTTGAAGTGTGGTGACATTATGATAGCAAGTTCTGCTGCCTCTGTTTGCAGGCAGTTTGTTTGTCTTAGCAAGCCAAGTCTCGCCCAGCCAAATGACCTCCCAAAGAGGCTTCCACGTTAACAGGATGGGTGCTTTTGGCTTCAGGTAACAGAAACCCCAACTCAAACCAGCCTTAACAATAAACAGATTCATTTCTCAAGTAACAGGGAATCCAGAGATAGATGGCTTAGAGTCCAAGAACCCAAGTTCCTCCCAGCTCTCAGCTCTGCCCTTTTGGGCACTGGCTGGTGGCAAGATGACTTCTGTAGTTACAGGCATCCCATCCGAGACCTCCATGTCCAGAGAAATGAGAAAAAGTGACTCCTTCAGTTACTGGCAGGAGGAGGAGGGTTACCATGACTACCAAATTAAGCAGATGGGGCAGATATTGAGTGTCCCCTCCCATGTCTATTACAGGCACCAACACTGCTAAGCCTCAAGCATCCCCCAGGTTATAGGTCTTTAAAAGTTCTTTCATTATGCGCCCATAAATACAGAAAATACTGAGTAAAGCCTTTTACTTTCTGTTAGCTAATATCGTAATGCCTTAGAAATGATCATAACCAAATGGGTGTTCTATGCACACAGCAGGGAATGCTTCCAGGGTGGGTGAGGAGGTGGAACCTAGATGGAGTGTGGGAAGGACTCACCAAAACCAATTCCAACACTTCACGGTCTTTCTAGAGTCTGCCTAAGCCACAGCTGTCATGAAGTTCTCTCCTTGCCCCTAAGGGTTAACCCCTTCTCCCAACTAAAGAAACACTGGTTGAAATTTAAATTTAGCAATGTCCATACATTTATGATTTACAATGTAAGTGGTATATACTCCCAGAAATTTGGAACCCTTCAACTGATCAGTTATGCTTTCCTTGTTTCTCTCCTATACAGACCTGGCAGTGTTAGGACTATGCCGGATGAGGTCACAGTCTAACTACAATATTAACCCTGCAAATCTGTTCATTTTCGCCTGAGCACCCTCAGGCAGGATATAGAATGTGTCCAATTGAAAAACTATTACAGACTCAGCCGGACTGTGATGGGCTGAATTGTAACAGAGTTGTGTGTGTGTGTTTTCAGCCAGGAATCATTTTTTGAAAGGAAGTCAGGTAGTATGTATCGCTTAAAAGAAAAAGTTATTTAAAAGGAAAAAAAAATGCGCTTTCTGTCATCCAAATTTTAAAAAATGCTACTTTTAACCTGTTTTACATTTTTATTAATTTTATGTTTCCTACCATCTCTATCAAAAGGTCTGGTACCATAGTGGTTACGAATCGGGCTGCTAACCTTAAGGTCAGCAGTTCGAAACTATCAGCTGTTCCACAGTAGAACGATGTGGCTTTCTGCTCCTGTAAAGATTTACAGCTTCGAAAACCCTGTGCAGAGTCGTTATAAGTCAAAATCAACTCCACGGCACATCACCACCACTACCACCTACTCTATTGTTTTTTAGCACTTCCCTATCCAATATCCTTTTAACTCCCTTTCTCTGAGTGTCACAAATTTCCTTTTGTGTTTAAGTATCTATTTAGCATTCTCAAAAACATACAGAAAGGTATAAAGAAGACTATAGAGAACACCCCTGAACTCACCACCCCACTTAAGAAGTAAAACATGAACTCTTTCTGAGCTCCATTTAATTTAGCATGTAGAAAAGCACAACACAGATGTTAAACATTTTGTGTAAAGGCCCAGTCGCCACCCCACTCAGAGGAACTGATGAGTTTCAGAAAGCATGTGTATTCTCGATCATGCCTGGACATGTGGTTAATGCTAAGTCGTCTAACAGTTGTGCCCCAGGTAACTCCTAAAGCTGTTCCAGGTCATAAAATCTATGATGTTTTGCAAATTTATATTTTATCATGCTGGGTTTCATGCACAAAAACTAGCTGGCTTCCCACTTTGCAATCTCCATCAAAGGCATTTTTCAAAGTCCCTTTATTATGCCTTATCGCCAGCTTTACCACACATTGTTTGCATGCTTGAGAACAATCTTTGGCTAAATTGTAAATTGGAGAGTATACTGGTGTCTTTAGTCTTAGTAGAATTCAGACATGAAGGCTATTTTAATTTAGTCCACAAATGTAACCTCTAAATATTTGACCCCTTTATTGAATGCCAGAGACCTGAGTTTACTTGTCTACGGTTTGGTCTCAAATTTAAAAGCCATCAACCCTGCCTGTTTAGAGAGTGTTTGAAGTATTTATATTGTATCCGTGGAAAGGAGGTAATACTTTATTTTCTTAGGGATCCCATTTCTTAAGTGGGTTCTGGCTGCCACAATGTGATTCCCTTGTTCTGCTCTGTTTCCTTACGCTGCACCTCTGCTCCTATGACTACACACTGCTGCCTAAACATCTGCCCTGGTCCACTCAGGGAGCTGGGTTTTTCCCAGAAGTCAGGCATGCAGAAGAGCTTGCTTGTGGTCCACAATCACATGTTTATCACTTACAGGGAAAGAAACAGGAAACAAGTAGGTAAAGTGTGGGTGGATCTTTTTTTAAAAAAAAAACAAAACAACCCTGCTGACTGATAAACTTGCGATTATCTGCAAGGTCATTTTTGGTATGTGAACTGTGCTCTCTTTTTCCTGACTTGAAACATTAAAATAAAACATAATAGAACTTTATGAAAGCATTTTGCACCACACGTGTGCCCAAGGTCCGTATTTATTCCACATGCATAGCGATAGCGAAGTTTTCCTAGAGAAGGAGAAATACACAGACTTTATTTAGATCGGCATTGTTCTAAGTGTTGATTATCTTCTCATTCAGATTAGTATTTCCCCACGTTCCATTTACTAATTTTTAAATGTGAGAATTAATTAGTAGAATGAGCCTTTATAGCTCTCAGGGTTATTTGCAGTGAAAATTATTAACTCAGCTCCTTGATTCTGACTGAGTGTTAAAGTTTTCCTTTCCTTTGCTATAAAATCTATTTTTCTCTGTATTCACTGTAACCAATGTGAGAGCTTGCTACATGTTTTCCAAATCCTATTCCACTACGGCCATTATTTACTCCACTTAATTGCACTAAATGCATAATGTTAGTCACTGGTTTATTCTTTAGGCTGTAGTATTTCCTCTCTCCCCTCTGAACGCAGAAACAAATGTCTAAACTTGCTTCTCTTTCTGTAGGACAGTCGGCCCAATATGTCAAGACCTCTGATCACTAGATCCCCTGCATCGCCACTCAACAACCAAGGCATCCCAACACCTGCACAGCTCACAAAATCCAATGCACCTGTGCACATCGACGTGGGCGGTCACATGTACACCAGCAGCCTGGCCACCCTCACCAAATACCCCGAATCAAGGTAAGCGAAGCTGACCCATCTTTCTCGGGGTGATGCTCTAACAGCTCTCCCTCTGACAGGACAGCGCCGGGTGGGGCTACTGCATCACAGACACTGTTCTTGGGTGTCACTGTCACCCTTTCAGTCACAGCTGAGTCAAGTGCGTGTAAAAATAGCACACCAGGATAGAGCTCTGTGATAATCTCACTCTACCAAGATCTTCGTGTTTCTCACTGTTTTACAAAAAAAGGAAGATGACTTCTCCCCCTCCTACCTTTCGTCTGTCCTCTTCTTTGAAAACACGTCCTTTAAAATTTTCATAATTTTTAGGAGATTGTTTGGCCCGCCAACTTGGGAACTCTTAAAAAAAAATTTTAAGAGAAACTCTTATCAGTGAGGAAGTCTATGTAGAACAGTATGCAAAATCCTTGTTAGTAAAAAAATAATAATAATAATAAAGGGGTGCGTGGGGGGAGTTGGGCATGGAACTTATCAAGCAGCTCAGTCCAAATCAGTAAGATATGAAGAGGAAGGGTTGTAACATATACAATGGCTGATGAGGGAGGATGGTTTTCCAATGGACAATATCAATTTATGCTTGTGAACTATCCCCTCCCAAACCTGTACCCACCCATTTCCAAAGGAGTGCCAAAGAAATCATTTACTTTGCACACTGGGACAATCCTCCTGGCTCTGCCCCAGATTTTGGGGCTAGAATGGAATCTATCTTTGACAGCTCTGCCTGGAGTTAGGGGAAGAAAGTCATCTTTGCTTGTCTCTGCTCTTAGGAAACAAAAACACACTGCTTAGACTTTAGGAGAGCTACCGTTGGGTTTGTTAAAATATCATACAGAGTGACAGAAGGGAGACATTACTGATGTCAGGGTCACCTTTACCTTGTTTACTGCAGGAAGACTGTTTTGGTTTTGTGTGCCTGTTTGTTTGTTTACTTTGGTTCTACTACTTTCTACTTTATGAGGAGGAATAAAGATGGAATTTTTATCTTTCCTGATTTCCAGATTTAATTTCTAAAATCAAAATAAAATGATTTTCAAAAAATATTATTTCTAATAAATTACCAAAACAAAAACTTAAATACTTTTTCAATGAAATTATCCTATCAGTCAATTATTAGCATTCATGAGTCCCCACCTTCCCTAAGTACATTGTAGGAGATGCTATAAAATCATGGGGCTTGACCAGAAGGTAAATAATCAGTGTTTGTTAAATAAATGAAACACCCATTTCCATCCCTTCTGCTAAGGCAAACGTTAGCAGCAGAAAAATCACTGCTGCCTCTTCAGGTAAATTCTTAATTCTAGAGGACAAGTCACAGAACAGACATAGAGACAAAAACCATGTGCTTGATTACAGAATTCACTGTTTGATGGCCTTTTGCTGCAGTTTGCTTTATGTCTGCCTGTTTGACATAATAGAGGTTGTATGTATGTGTAGTCCAAATACACATAACAAAATAAATGCCAATACGATAATTTTTACATGCATCATTCATTGACAATGATTACATTCTTCATATTGTATTATCTTCGTATTATACTTTTCTGAACAATTCCCCCACAGTTAATATAAACTCAGTTCTCCTTATCCCTAATGCCAGAGAACTTACTGCAATTATACTACCTGTATGTGGAGTCCTGGTATGGCGCTGTGGGTTAATGCGCCAGACTGCAAAGCTGTTTGAACTGCAAGGTCGGCGGTTCAAGCTCACCAGCTGCTCCTCAGAAACCTTATACAGGGTCGCTATGGGTCAGAATCGACTCCACAGCACTTGACAACAACAACAATGTGATATAAACAGTAGGTTTTCTTTAAGCCTTATTACAACAGGACTCTCCCCTGACAAGGGGCCCGGCAGAGTTGTACCCTTCTGGAGTTGCCTGGCATCACCTGCCCTACTGACAGCGGTTGAAGGCAGAGGGCTAGAGGCTCTCTGCATTCAGTTCTTCTCTTGCCAACAATTTGCCACTTTAATAATCTTGGTGCTACATCTTACTTGATAAATACCTCAAGCAGGGTCTCATTTGGAGAGTCTTCCTGGGTCCACCAATTCATGGATATTTCATGGAGTCTCCTTTTTGTCACTCCGTATCAGACTGCAAAGTTGTTTAAACTGCAAGGTCGGTGGTTCAAGCTCACCAGCTGCTCCTTGGAAACCCTATACAGGGTCGATATGGGTTGGAATCGACTCAGCAACACTTAACAACATCCACACACTGAGACTAGTGTCATGTTACATACGTTTCAGTATTGTCTACGCCTGCAGTCTCATAGTAGCCCCTAACCAGGTGAGGCTGTTGAGCGCTTGAAATGTGGCCAGTCTCCAAAGTGAAACATCCTGTAAGTGTAAAATCAACGCAGGATTTTAAATATTTAGAACAATTTGTAAAATAATCTAACTTTTTTGTGTTGATTTCATGTCGGGATAATAATATTGAATTAAATGAAATATATTATTAAAACTAATTTCACCTATTTCTTTTTACATTTTAAATGTGGCTGCTAGAAACTGTTAAATTATGTATGTGTTTCCCTTTGGATTTCTGTTGGATAGCACCAAGCTACACACAGATGTTTCCAAACAAGTTTATTCAGCCCACCCTCTCCCAGTCTGACACTGTATACATCATAACTTGAATTTCTCTTTTACCAGCTGAATTAAAAAAGGCAGAGTTCTCCGTCTTCCTCTCCCAGCCTTGTGCTCTGCGTCCATGTCAGCAACAGGCCAGAGTATTACAGAAGCAGCATCACAAATAACTTTGGTTTCATTAGTCCTGTTGAATGCTGGTTCTGCAGTGGTGTTTGGCCTAGGAAAGGTTCCATTTCTGAACATCTGTTTTCTCTCCTATAAAGTAGGTACAAATATATCTTCTTACAAGACCATCAGGAGGATTAAATGTGATTATGAAAAGCATGTCATAGCGCTACGCTTGACACATAGTATTACTGTATACGTCATTTTCTGCCAAGCCCAGCAAAAGTTTCTTTTCAAACTGCCTTTCAAATCCCAAATACATCCTGTTTCATTACATCCTAGACCATGAAAACAGTCTTACTTCTGGACTCTTGCCTTGATTACTATAGTCTCAAGGGACTCATCTCCTGACCTGGTGGCCTCTTGCTTCTTTTATGTGAAATACCCTACCAAGATTGTTTTGCTACCACCTTACAGACCTACTGAGTAGTTCAAGATCATTTGTATTGTGAGGAGATATTTTTAAGTACTTTGTCAGTACTTTTTGAAATGAGCCATACAAAATAACTTCCGTTTCTGTGTTGCTTTCACCTCAGCAAATGACACCGCTCCGATAGCACTGGTCCAGCTGTTGAGCTGACCACTGTGTGTCCACTGTGTGTCGCTTTGCTTTGCTCTTCTTCTGCTTTTGTTTAAGTAATTGAATGTTCATTTCAAAGCCACAGTTTCATGCAATGCATACACAAATTTTGAGTTTAAAAGATTAGTAGCCCTCATTTCTAAGGGCCTGCAATTTTTTTTTACAATTCTATCCCTATGAGTTCTGCTTGCTTGGCTTAAAGACCAAGCTAAAGCTTTACAACAGGGGTAGGGAACCTGTTTTCTGCCAAGGGCCTTTTGGATATTTATAACATAACTTAGTATAAATTTATGTTGCTATGAAAAAACAGCTCCAGATTTATTCTATTTCAAGTCCCGCCTGTGGTTGCCTTGGCAGGGCCAGACCAAATGATACTGTGGCCTTATATGGCCCTCAGGCCGGACGTTCCCCACCCCTGCTTTAGAACATCATTCTAGAAGGTGGAATGATGGACTGCGTGGCTGAACATTAGCAGCACCTGGGGAGCATTAGAAAAGCCCATGCCTAGACGCTGCCCCAGACCAATAAAATCAGCATCTCTGGGCTTTTCCTAAGAGGTCCTGATTTTTACCACCTGGCTTGGAACAGCACCAAGATATATGGTCCCTCCAAGTGAATGTAGGCTTCTCCTTTCCCTTAATGAATATTTTTTTGCTTTATCATAATGGCTATTTCACCGAAAGAAAATAACTTTCCACATTCATTTCTTTCATTCCCAAGGTTATCAGTGCCTCCACTGTGTGTGTATCCATGTTTGTTATTTTTCTTGTCTCGTAATCCCTGAGTAATTCAGTAAGTACTAGACATTGGTAGTTCACCTTTCCTGAGGGAGTAGGCCCTGCCTGATTCCTGCCCAGTGCACCTACTGGGTAGCCACCACCCATGTGTCAGGGAGGTCTGTGTGTTGCTGTGGTACTAAGCACATTTTGGCATAGCTTCCAGACTAAGACAAATGAGGAAGAAAGGCCTAGTGATCTGCTTCCAAAGATCAGACAGTGAAAACCCTGTGGATCACAGTGGTGTGATCATGGGACCAGCAGAGGACCTGGCAGTGTGTCATTCCCTCATCCCTGGGACCACCGTGAGGTTGGGGAGGCTCCTGGACAGCAGCTAAGCAGTAGGCCCGAGTACTGGGCTTACTCTTACACTCAGTAAGCTGCCTTTTTCATTTCACAACAAGCTTAATCACTCACATAGTTATCCACCTCCATCAGCAAATGATTTTACTAAGGGGATTGAAGATTTCAAATGTACTGAGGTATTGTGCACGTCAGCAATGTAATCTCTTTACCAATGTTTTGTAGAAGATGGAAAAAAAATTCTTCATAGATGTCTATGAGGCAGAATCTGATCTACGCTGGGTCAGGGATCAACACATTCCCCTGTCCGAAGATCTCACCAGCCTATGATTCTGATATCTATTTTGAGTTGTAATCACAAAGAAAAGCACCCAGTTCAGATTGGCACTAAATTTATATCAAATAAAATGAAAAATCAAGGCAAACATACCACCGTCAAGAAAAGATTGCAAGTGTATAGACAAAGAAGGCAGCGCATATTTTATTTAACAGTTTCACTTGATTTATAACTTGTAAATACCCAGACATATGGTAGGTGGGCTCCCATTGGTATTCTTGCCTCAGGTCCTTCAGGTCTTAAAGACAGACCTGATTATATAGCTGATTCAAGAACCCAAGTACCTTTTATTAATATCATTAGTAATAAAATATCTGGCTGGCTAAGTAACTGTTTTTGTTGTTAAGTGCCTTCGAGTTGGTTCTGACTCATAGTGACCCTGTATAGGGTTTTTGAGGCTGTATATTTGTGGGAGCAGAAAGCCTCATCATTGTCCCCTAAGTGACTGGTTGGGCTTGAACCAGTGTGGTTCATAGTCCATTGGTTATCCTATGAAGCCACTGTGCTCAAATAGGGGAAATTTTATTTTGTTTTTCCCTATAGGACTTTAACTCTTAATTGAAAAACTCAATTAAGATGCATCTAGGATGCCTGTCCAATTATACTGTAATACATACACACTTAATTAAACCTACATTAAAGCTAGAACAAAACCAGATCATTCCTGGATTTCAACAACTCAGAAGTACATTCACAGAGATTTTACTTGTGTATCAATCTCCCAGAAGATGTATTACAAGTGGCTTCTCTCCCAGCATGGTGAATCAGAATAACACCAGAACCAGAATACGAAGAGATCTCCAAAAACCAGGTAGATTTTTAAATGAAAATCTTGAAAGTCAGAAGAACCTTGATGTGCATTAAAAGAGTCAGAAAAAAAATTCGCCTTTTCTTTTTAAAAAATCATATAACAACAACAGTTATGTAACCTCTTTGAAAATCTACCATTGACCCACTGAAATACCTTTTTTGTAACTTATGTGTTCATATATCCTAGAACTGCTTTTAAATATACAAATGTTGGCTCAAACCTAGGTCAATTTCATCCATTATTATTATCTCTAACAAAAAACATTAATAATGTTCCTAACTGAACCTGTCAGGTGGCAATCAAGCAGAGGTCTTAGCTAAAAGAGCACAATGACAGTTAACCAGGGCTGGATTACACAATAGGCAAGGTAAGCACAGGCTTACTTGTGCCTATTTATCTGTGGTGAGCAATTTCATATGCATTTTGTGGCGAAAAAGATGTCAAACTGTCAAAACAAATTAGTAAGTAAGCACAAGAAAGTCCTGTGCTTACTTTGCCTCCTGAGTATACATCATACCTGTCAGGGTTTGTAAATTTGAAGAGGCTTTGATTCTGTAGGAAGATGCTGTGGGGCTGGGAACGACACAGAAGCCACTCAAACCTAGAAGCAGAATCTTTGATGTAGCAAAGGAATGTGAAATTGTTCACTACAGATCAGAAAGCACAAGCAAGTCCATGTTTACCTTGTTATTGCTAAATGCCGTCAAGTCGATTCTGACCCATAGCAGCCCTGTATAGTTTCTAAGGAGTGGCTTGTGAGCTTGAACCACAGACCTTCCAGCTCAAACTGACTTTGCAGTCCAGCACATTAGCCCATAGCCCCACACCAGCACGCCATGTTTACCTTACTTATTGGGTAATCAGACGCTGCAGCCGTTTACACAGGGGTGAAAGGCAAGCGCTCAGTTACAACCCCCTAAGCCATCCAATCTGACTGCCTGACAGGAGTGTTGGAGATTTTAATTTAAGCCCAGTACATGAACTAACTCCCACATAAGTAGATTATGCTAAATTGGTCTCTTCTAAATAGCAGAGTTACTAAGCACACAGGCATATGTATATAATTGCAAAACTCAAGGGACTCCAGTCACAGCCTTGCAGTCTACACCTGTGGTCACCCCAGGGGTGTGTGTATCTGGAGTTTCAGGACAGAGATGCCAAGCATGCTCCCTTGCCCTCCAGGATCCATCTTCCTGGAGCGCTCCACAGGCAGAGGTAGCCCTCATGGGATGGTTTTTGTGAGCGGTACTGCACAGACAGTCAGATGGCTGCAATATGAAGGATAGGCACATCCACTGAGGACGACTGAGTTTAGATTTCCACGCCATTGCTGTTGTGGGCCAGCCTAGGGAACCTGCTGCAATCCTATATCCAGGCTGTGACTTTCTATGACTTCACAGTTCCGATTTAATACTACCTCCCTAGACTTGAGTCCGGCAGAGTTGCCATTCGCTGCTATGGTTTGGGATCTCAACAGAAAAGCCCCATATAACCACATCTTATTTGCCAAACAGTTCTCTGAAATCTTTCAGAATTATTTCTAGATAGTGAGTAGAATGCTTTTGATTATTACCTGGTCTTTTTGTTGTTATTAGGTGCTCTTGAGTTTGTTCCGACTCATAGTGATCCTGTATAGTTTCTGAGGAATGGCTGGTGGGTTTGAGCAGCCAACATTGTGGTTAACAGCCCCGTGCTTGTCCAGCAGCACCCCAGGAGGACTCCACAAAATGGGATATGGGGATCCTTTTGTTGTTCATGTTATTGTTAAGTAAGTGCTGTCGAGTTGGTTCTGACCCATAGCGACCCTGTACAGGGTTTCTGGGTCTGTAAATCCTTTCTCCCGTGAAACAGCTGGTAGTTTTGAACTGCTGAACCTAAGGTTTATAGCCCGATTCGTAACCACTACGCTACTAGAGCTCTTTGGGGATCCTTTTAGATGAGTAGAAATCCACATTAGGAGCTCTAATGGTATAGCTGTTAACTGAAAAGTTAGTGGTTTAAACCCAGTCAGCAGCTCCGAGGGAGAAAAGACTAGGTGATCTGGTCCTGTAAGGAACCCTGTTCAACTCTCACATGAGGTTGCTTTGAGTTGAAATCCACTCTAGGTATAATCTCAGGGCAAACAGGAAGAACAAGCATTCCCTGTTGCTGTGAAAACTTCCTAGGAAAGACATGAAATGTTAAAGCTGATGGTGAGCAGTTCGATTGTTTGATCTTTAAAAACAGAAAATTACTTTGTGGAAGGATTAAAAGGAGGAAAAGCATCTGGCAAATAAAAATGGAAAGTTTCTCCAGGGTAATTGGGGAAAATTTCCTCTTCTCTTTTTATTCTTTTCATCTCACAATATTGCTTTTCCAAAATTGCACATCAGTTATATAGGCAAAGAGTATATATGAAACTGGCTTTAAAAGACTTTAAAAAAAAAAAAAAAATCTTTTTGAATGTTGAAATTGGATTTTTATGTTCAGTGCTGACAGCCAATCTTCCAGTAATTTAAGAATCCTTGGGTGGAGCAAATGGTAAAGAACTCAAGTACTAATTGAAAATTTGGTGGTTCAAGTTCACTTAGAGATGAGATGAAAGAAAGCCCTAGTGATGTACTTTAGAAAAATTAGCCACTGAAAACCCTTTGGGGCGCAGTTCTACTCTCACCCACGTGGGCTCGCCACGAGTTGGAATCCACTGGACAACAACTGGCTATAGGTTCAGTAATTTAGGTAGATTCAGTAAACTTGCTTTGCCATTAGAGGACAAAGTGAGTCTGGCTTTTAAAGTAATCCAATGCATAAAGCTTTATTTTAGTGTGTAATTTACAGGAAAAATAACTATATGCTGATGCCTGTGATTGTCCCTGTCCTATTGTTTTGTTTGTTGGATAACTTACTGTGTGCTCCCCATATCCCAAGACATTTGTCCCTAACAAAGTCCTTGTCCTCTGGTAGCTTACATGGCAGGGGAAGGACAGACAAAAAAACAAGTAAACAAGCAACGAGGAATATTTCAGTTACTAGTAAGTGGTTTATGAAAAATAACTCAGGATAAACAAGCGTACTTTGGGATGTAGTTTACCCACTGTATTAAGTCTAAAGATCATTGTGTTCTTTTTAAAGAAACATTTTCTTTGTTCATCTAGATTTTCAAGACAAAATCAAGTTGGCAATTTAATTTAGATTTAAAAGACGATTTTCATTTCAGCATCACAAATCATACCCAATGTGAAGTACCTATTCTGAGTTCTGTTTGCCTCCTGTTATCTGATGTGGCAGATAATTATGTTCAACCTTTATTTCAGTTAGGCTGTGGCTTAGACATTGGGTTGTTAACTGCAAGGTTGTCAGTTCAAACCCACCAGTCATTCCACAGGAGACAGAGGAGGCTGTCGGCCACTGTAAAGATTTAGTCATGGAAACCCTATATAGAGTCAGGATCCACTGTATGGTGGTGGGTTTGGTTTGAGTTTTTCCTATCAGTTAGAGGGAAACACATAATTAGGTGTTAACCAAGATAGTGTTTCTACTAAGATTTTCTTTCATTTTGCATATATTAGTAATCACTGAAGTTAGGTTTGTTTAAATATTTTATTGTGTTTTAGATGAAAGTTTACACAGAAAACTAGGTACCCTTTAACAATTTTTTAATAATTGTTATGTGCCATTGTTTTTACAATGTGTCAGATTTCTCATTATTTCCATTCTGTTTGTTCTGTTTCTGCTGGTCTAGCTGCCCTTCTCTCTTGGCCTTCTCCTCTTTGCTTTTGGATAAATATTGACCATTTGGTCTCTTGTAGTTAACTTTTTTTTTTTTTTTAAATAATTTATTGTGAATTATGTGATAGTTTACATGTGAGAACATTAGTTTTACATTCATTCTATCGTGTATTGTATCATTGCCATGGTTACAATCCCCTCCATGCAATCCTTCCCCTGTGCCCCCCAGGTCTTCAGCATACAGTTGCTCTCCCTCTCTGGATCCAAAGTCTCCAGCTGCTCCATAGCTCCACGTCATCATCTCTGGCTCCATTTCAGGCATCACTGCTTCTCTGGGTAGGGTCCCGCTCTCTGCTTTTTTCCCTTGATGGTCCTCGGGACCTCCGCTCCCAGACCAAAAAGTCAGTCACTCCCCTCCTTGCTATAAAACGTCTACCTTTACACTTCCAACCCTCACAGTTAGTCCTGATAACAATCATTCATCATTGTATCACAAGAGACCCGTCTGCATTTCATTGCATCAGCCCCGCCTAGACAGATTGAATACTACTCACTGGAGATTCTACCTTCCTCCAGGCCCTCTGGATCTAGGTTCCCTCTTTTTTTTTTTTTATTAAATGTTTTTATTTTGGATTGAGTGAAAGTTTACAGGGCACATCATCAGCTTCACATTCAACCATTCATATAGCTTGTTTCATTACATTGATTATTATCCCCTCCATATATCATCAGTTAACAGTGTTTCTCTCTATCCTCTTTAGCTTTTTTTGGGGGGGTGGGGGGTGGGGGTGGGGGTTCCCTCTTGAAAGCTTGTAAGCCAGTCACTTCTTGGCTTTGTAGTGCCCAGCCCCCCATTTTGGGTAGCCAATGTCCAAGTTGCCCATCCCTGTCTTATAGTTAGTTAACTTTTAAGGAAGCACATTACTCATGGGTGATATTGTTTAACATAAACCAAGCTATTATTTGGCTGAAAGGTGACCTACAGAAATAGCTTAAAATCCAAGTTCAAAGGTTATCTTAGGTTGACAGTCTTGGCAGTTCCTCTAGTCTCTATTGGTCCAGTAGATCTGACCTATTTTGGGAAATTGAGTTTTGTTCTACGTTTTTCTCCCATTCTATCCAGGACTTTCTATTGTGTCCTAGGTCAGAACAATCAGTGGTGGTAACCAAACACCACCTTGTTCTCTGGTCTCAGGCCAGAGAAGGTCTCAGGCGGTTTGCATTACCCATTAGCTTCATGGAGTAGTTTCTTCTTTGAACCTTTATTACCTTCATCTTCTTGAACTCCATGTGAGTAGAGAACAATAATTGTATCCTAGATGGCTGCTCACAAACTTTAAGACCCCAGACGCTACTCGCCAATCTAAGATAGAGAATAGTATTTTCCTGAGCTGTGTCTGTCAACTAAGGAGCCCTGATAGTGTAGTGGTTATGAGTTGGGCTGCTAACCTCAAGGTCAGCTGTTCAAAACTACCAGCCGTTCCGCAGGACAAAAATGAGGCTTTCTGCTCCTGTAAAAATGTATAGTCTCGAAAACCCTGTACAGAACCAGCTCCACCGCACACCACCACCACCATGTCTGCCAAATGACTAAATTGTCCCCCAAGACTGTGTTCTCATGCCTTCTAACCTAGTAAAATAATCCCACTTGTTGTTTCTATATGTGTGGGAAGTCTCTGTAACCACGTCCCCGATGTGGTTTGTTATATATGTGTGTATATATGCAGCCCACAAACATGTGCCTACAACTGTGTGAATATATACGCAGCACACACAAACATATGCCTACAAATACATCTATACATGTACTTACTTGCATATGCCTTTCTGTACACATATTACACATATACACATCCATATCTACCCATGTAACTACACATTTTTTGGTTGTTTTTACTATTGTTGCAAAATTGTATGTGTTACAGCATTTACTGAAATTGCCTTTTTCTCGTGTGCTTCTTAGTGCCTTTATTTACCTTAGTCAAGTTGTGCTGACTTCATATATAGTTGGTCTTCTTTTATAGTTTTTCCATCACAAAATGTAAGAAATGTTTTTGCTGTTGTTGTTAATGCCATTGAGTCAGTTTCAACTCATAGTAACCCTGTATAGGGTTTCTGGGTAACAACTGGTGAATTCAAACTGCCAACCTTGTGGTCCAGTGCTTATCCTGTAGCGCCACACAACTGTCTACTATCTGAAAAGAGATTCCTTTTCTTTTTCTTCCCATTCCTGGTAACCATCCAAGAATTTTACTTTCTGTGTATTTATTTATGCTTGATTTTTCACAATAGTGGGATCGTAGAAGATTTGTCTTTTTGTGATTGACTTATTTCATTCCTCGTAATGTTCTCCAGGTTCATCCATGCTAAAGGTGTTTGATAGACACCTGGTTATTCTTTGTAGTTGTGTACTGTTCCTTTATATGTATGTACCACAGTTTGCTTATCCATTTCTCTCTCGATGGGCACTTAGGTTGTTTTTACCTTTTTGCTGTTGTGAATAATGCAGCAGTGACCATGGGTGTGCATGTATCTATTTAGGTCACTGCTCTTATTTCTCTAGAATATATGCCTGGCAACGGATTCTGGATAATAAGGTATAAGACCTTTTTTAAAATGTTGAAGAGCAAAGATGTCAGCTTGAGGACTAAGGTGTGCGTGACCCAAGCCATGGTATTTTCAATAACCTCATATACATGTGAAAGCTGGACAGTGAATAAGGAGGACCATAAAAGAATTGATGCTTTTGAGTTATGGTATTGAAGGAGAATGTTGAAAGTGCCTTGGGCTGCCAAAAGAACCAGTAGATCCGTTTTGGAAGAAGTGCAGCCAGAGTGCTCCTTGGAGGCCAAGATGGCCAAACTTCGTCTCTCATACTTCAGACATATTGTAAGGAGGGACCAGTCACTGGAGAAGGATATCGTGTTTGGTGAGGTGGAGGGCCACAGCAAAAGAGGAAGACCCCCAACGAGATGGATTAGCCAAGTGGCAGCATCGATTGACTCTAGCGTGGCAACAGTAGTGAGGTTGGCCCAGGATCGGGCAGTGTTTTGTTCTGCTGTGCATAAGGTCACTATGAGTCGGTACCGACTCAATGGCACCTAACAACAACAACTGTATTTCTATTTATAGCTTTTTGGGGAAGTGCCATACTGTTTTCCATAGTGGTTGTACCGTTTTCCAACCCCACCAGCACTGTATAAGAGTTCCACTCCCCCCATAATCTCGCCAACATTTGGTGCTTTCTGTTTTAGATACTTTTCATTTTATCATTGCCACTTAATATAATACATCTCTCTAATAGCTAATGATCACAAACATTTTTCACATGTTTCTTCTGAATGTCTTCTTTGGTGAAGTGTCTGTTTGTGTCCTTTACCCACTTTTTTATTGGATTGTTGGTCTTTCTGTTGTTGAAGTTTTCCATATATTTTAGAGATTAGACCCTAATCAGGTATGTTGTTTCCAAAGATTTTTCCCCCATTCTGTAAGTTCTCTTTTTACTCTATCAGTAAAGCTTTTTGATGGGTTGGTGGTGGTGATATATGTCATCAAATCAGTTCCAACTTATAGTGACCCTGTATATGGTTTCTGAGCATGGCTGGTGGGTTTGAACTGGCAACATTGTGGCTATCAGTCCACTGCTTATCCTGCAGCACCACACCAGAGCTATTGAATAAGCAGTGGATGCATAAGTATTTATTTTTTAGGAAATCCCAATTATCTCATTTATCTTCTGTCATTTACACACTTTAAGGAGCCTTAGTGGCATAGTCAATTCTGTGTTGCTAACCCCAAGGTCAGCAGTTTGAATCCATTAACCACTTCAGGAGAGAAAGATGAGACTTTCGGCTCCCATAAAGATTTTCTTTTTTTTTTTTAACTTTTTATTGTGAAGTGAGTAAAGGTTTACAGACAAGATCGTCAGCTTTACATTCTAAAAATTATACACTTTGTTTCATCTCAGTGATTACAGTCCCCTCCCTGCAACAACAGTTACCCTGCTTCCTCCCTGTGGCTTCCCTTTTACATCTTACATTTCACAAATGAACAAAACAAAATTATTTGATATACATATACCAAAAAAAAATATATATATATTATATGTTCATTTAAATGTCCAAAGGACACAGTCTGTAAGGCAGCCTCTCCTGCCTGCAGGCCCACAGACTTTCTCAGTCCATGGGCCTAGAGCCCGCAGCCAGCGCTCTGTCTCTCCATGCCACAGTCTCTTCCAAAGTCTCTGTGTCACAGCCCTTCTAGGCAGGGAGCTCACACTCCATCTATCCTCTTCCTTCTTGATGGTCCTGGAAACGCCTGTTCCTGAAATGAAAGAGTAACTACACTCCCCTCTTAGTTACACATCTTCTGCAATTACAATTGTAGACAGTTGTGACAATCACAGTTAATCCTGCTAACACTTGCTCATGATTACATCATAAAATCCTATCACCATCATCTCTTATCCCCCTTTACCATCTGGAAAAGAGGGGAACTATTTAGTGGGAATTGTACCTTACTCCCCTCATTCTGAAACTAAGCACACTTATGAAAGCTTATAAGCCAGTCCCTTCGTGCCGTTTTTGATAATCAGTGTCTAAATTGCCCATTTCTATCAAACCAGTACACGGAGGAAACAAGCTTGTTCTTTGGTATAAAGAATCCTTCCATTCCAATTGGAATTTTGAGCAAATGCTGCACCCACAGCAAAAGTCTAGTTGATCAAATTGCAGCATCTTACACATTCTCACAGTAACAAACATCTTTATCTTCATCTGATTGAGTTCTGGTCAGCTAGCCATCCAAGCTATGTCATCAAATGGGTACTAACTGCAAGTTTGGGAGTTCACGCACACCTCCCTGCAGTGCAGACCAGCTGGCCGCTTCACTCTCAGTCTTAGTCCCCAGGGGCTAGGTCAGTGCCCATGGGCTCAGGAGTTCACACATCTTTCTAAACTTCAGTCCAGCCAGCCTTTTCTCTTATCCCTCTCATCTCAAGGTCAATGGTGTCAGTGGAACATCCCATAAAGATTGACAGCCTCAAAAATCCCATACAGAATTGCTGTAAGTCAGAATTGACTCAACAACGGCACTGAACAACAACAATGACAACACTTTCCATATAAGGAGCTCTGGTTGCATAGTGGATTACAAACTGAGCTGCTAACCCAAAGGTTACCAGTTCGAATCCATCAGTCACTTCTATGGAGAAAGATGAGGCTTTCTGCTCCCATAAAGATTTACAGCCTCGGAAACCCTATGGAGGGTCACTCTAAGTTGGAACCGACTCCACAACATGCAAACTACCACGACCACCGCTTTCCATATAAAGTTGGAGATGATTTCTTTCATTTCATTAAAGAATGTTGTTGGGATCTGGAACAGGATTGTATTATATCTATAGATTGCTTTTGGTAGTACTGACATTTTCACGGTATCCATGGTCATGGAATGCTTTTTCCGTTTATGTAGGTCTGTTTCAGTTTTTTACAGTATTGTTTTATAGTTTTCCTTGTATAAGTCTTTCATGTCCCTGTTTAGATTTTTTTCTAGGTATTTTATCCTTTGGGGGACAATTATAATTGGAACTGTTTTCTTGATTTCCTTCTAAGAATCCTTCTTGTTAATGTAGAGGAACCTAACTGATTTGTGTCTGTTGATCTTGTACACTGCTACTCTGTTGAATCCTTTTATTAGTTCCAGTAACTAACTTTCTTGTATCGTCTCTAAGATTTTCTATTTATATGATCAGGTCATCTGCAAATAAGGATATAGTATTTCTTTTCCAATTTGGGTTCCCTTTATTTCCATTTCTTACCTTGTTTCTTAGTTGTGTTTGGTTTTGACCAAAGTGGGGAGTTAAAAGATGTTGAGATAAACATGGGCAGAAGCCTCTTAGAGGCAAATAAATAATAACAAGCCTGCCTTGCCCCTTAAGTGGTCTCTATCAACTTGACTCCAACTCATGGAGACTCCAGGTATGTCAGAGTTGAGCTATGCTCCAAAAGTTCTCAGGTTGTGTTTTTGGAAGTAGATCTTCAAGTCTTTTGTGCCTCTGAGTTTTCTCTAACCTACTTTTTGGTTGGTGACTGAGCCCTGAACTATTTACACCATCCAGGGCCTCCCCTTATTCCTTAGCCCACTTGTATGTTGAACTGGCATCAACTCACAGACACACCTTGAGCCTTGGTGGCAGAGCAGTGACAATGGTGAGTGACACTTAGCACCTGTAGCCTGAGACAACCCAGAACAAGGCCGTTGGTCATACCCTCAACTCTTATTAATTTATCACTTACCAAGAACTCAATACATCTTAGATACAAGCCTTCTATTTTTGTGTCCTTGTTACCTAGAATGCCACATAGAGAACATTTGTTTGTTTAATTATGTGAATGAATGGTGGGATAAAAGTTTACAGGGAAACATTATCTACAAAATGAAAAAGGGTGCATAGTTAAGTAAAGCCATCCAAAATACAAAGTTCGGTGTGTTTCATGCTGGGTAGCTTTCATGTATGGGCGATAACTGTCTTAAGTGGCTGCTGCTAGGTGAACTCTGACTCACAGTAACCCCACATGTGGTGATGGTGGTGGTTAGGTGCCGTGGAGTTGGTTCCGACTCAGAGCGACCCTGCATAGGGTTTCCGAGGCTGTAACTCTTTACATGACCCCGTGTGTAGGGACTGTTATTTGCCCCCATTTGCAGATAAGAACACTGAGACAACAAGAGCTTAAACAGTGTGTTCTAGAAGAGCCAGGGCTCCATCTCCTCTCTGACTCCTCCTAGCTTTCCCAACCATCCTGGTCTCTGATCTCCTTCTCAGAAAAGCAAACTCACTCAGAGTACACACTGTTTCTGCACCAAACACACATAGAGGTGCAGATACAGCCCCCAACACCAACCCAGAAAAATCTCTGTCAATCATTTCTAAACTATGCCCTCTAAACCTACGCCCTAGGTTTTTAAACGGTCAGCAGATCCACCCGTCGTCTTCCATGCCTTACACACTGTGCCTGGCACATAGCAAAAGCTTGATAAATATTTGTTGAGTGTTGAATAAGCTTTGTCGAGTATTCCTCTCTATGACCTGCAGCAACTCTCACCACCGCAGCTTGAAGGTCAAATATTTTAAAACACGAAGTGCTAGGGTGACTTTAGGATTTAGCAGCAGGCCTAGTCCAATCTGAACAGCTAAGATTTACATCCTTGTTTCTTCAAGGCAGAAACCAGAAAGCGTTTTTCTAACCTACTTACCCTAGAGGGAAAGAATAAGGAGAAGGGAATATATCAACCAAGACACAACTCAGACATAAGTGAACCAGATTAACAGAAGGCTGGCACCTGCCCTGGGAATACTTTCCTCCGACGGATACCTCCTTCCTTAGTCCCATATATCAGGATCACCTCAGGGACTTGAAAAAAAAACACACGCCAATTCCTGCGTCTACCACCACTCATTTCGTCTGCATCTCTGATCATGTAAAAGGTATCTGCAGCTTTAATAAGCATACAGGGGGGCCGCACGCCTCTCATTGTTTGTTCCCTTGATCTGCAGAGAAGGTGGGGAGCCCTAAATGAGCCTCCTCACAGCTGTGTGATCCAGGCCAGTAGGACTCAGGCTTTCTGGGAAAATGATTGTGACTCTACTGGGTTTTGATGTGTTGTCATGAGGGGTATCCATTGCGCGTTGCCAAAGTGTGTAAAAATGAAATTTATCTGTCACTGAACGTAATTCTTTAGTCCCCATTGCTGCTAAAGGCTGAAATTTACTATTTACCAAGTAAATTTAAACTATGTTGCGTAAGTACCTCTTGCTGCATTTTGGGTAAAACAGTTCAGGATTTTTTGTTTTGGTTTGGTTTTTATCCTTTCCCTCCTTACTACCTCTCCTCATGGGTTATCTAAGAACCACTTGGGCCTGAGTGGAACGGTGCTGCCTTTCTGTGTCCTGTCTCTGGCTCAGTTTGATGCTGCCTCTGTTGCCACTATAGTATCCATTTGCATGTTTTTTCCCTCATTGAATTCTGCTGTGCTTCATCTACTGCCATGAGTTCTGTGTTCCTACTGTGGTTTGATCTTCAGGTCTACCCAAGTGACTCTTAACCCCATCTATGGCCACAGGCCTTTTCAGTGCTCCCTGCCCAGTAGTCTCCTCCATGTTCCTCTCGGGAGCTTGGCAGACTATTGGAAAGGCATCCCAAATTAGTTAGTGTTTCCAATCTCAGTGGCATTCAATAATAAATCAAGGTCATTTTTGCTCTGTGTTTGATCTTTTAAGTCATACGTTAGTGTTGTCTCTTATCAATATAAAAAAGTATGTTTATAATAATAAATGGTGTGGCCCATTTACTCATTTAGAAAATTAATTAGTGGATACTTCTTAGACAATTCAGGTTAACACAAGGTTAATACATGAAAAATATGATTTACTTTCCTGCATTCTTGAGAACAATTCTGATGTCCAGAAATTTTAAAAAGTGATTAAAATTTTTCGATATTATTTCATGCAACATACCTAGCTCGTGAACCTCATAAGGCTTCTGCAGGGACACACTTGGGCTTTTCAAGCTCTGTCGTTTCTGTCAGTCACAGAACGAGGACTCTGGCACAGTGCTCCATCTGAGTTTCTTCATGGCAAATGAGGACCAACTTTGTTGTCGTTGTTGTTAAGTGATGTTGAGTCGGTTCAGACACATAGCTACCCTATGTAGGGTTTCTGAAGAGCAGCTGGTGGGTTTGAACTGCCAGCCTTGTGGTTCACAGGTCAGCAGTGATGCTCCAGCGCCATACCAGGAGTCCAAAGACTGACATTAAAACACTGTAAATGAATTTCCAGAAGACTAGCTATATTTTGACCACCAAAAGAGCCACAATGGTGAGAATGATTATATCCCATGGCATTATTTTTGTGTTTACTGAGTCCGTATGATATGATCTTCCCAAGCCACAGTGAGCAACTTATATAGCTACCTAATCTCTTGTGTTTTTGTATCTAGCAAGAGACACCCCCAAGTCAGGACAGAGGAAGATGTCTCTTCTCTGTGTGCCCTTGACTGGAATAACAGTCTTGGCAAGTTTTTCTCAAGCGAAGCATTTATTCACAACCTAAAAAATAAAACAAATTAAAACTAAAATGGTGCTTTAATTTTCATTTATAACTTGAGGACTTAAAAATTCTAGCTCTATAAGCCCAGTATGGAGTCCTGGTGTGGCATCTTACGATAAGCACTTGACCGACCTCAAGGTCAGTTTGAATCACAAGGTTGTTATTGTTGTTGTTGTTCTGTGCTGTGAAGACGGTTCCGACTCATAGCAATCCTGTACAGGGTTTCCAAGGTTGTAAATCTTTTTGGGAGCAGAAAGCCCCATCTTTCTCCCGTGGGCCACCTGGTAGTTTTGAACTACTGACCGTGAGGTTAGCAGCCTGATTCGTAACCACTGCGCTACCAGAGAACCACAAGGTGGGCAGTTCAAACTCAGCAGCCACTTCTCAGAAACTCTCTACAGGGTCACTATGAGTCGGAACCGACTCGATGGCACATAACAATAACAACAACAAACCCGCTATGAGTAGTATCAGCAAGCTATGCTAAAAGATGTCATATTGGACCACATGCACACCTCCTGAAATCTGACAGGTTAAACTAGAAGACCAGATTCAGCACATCTTCCGGGCACGTCAGTATATTATTATGTAAATAAGCTATGAAAATGGCGTTTTTCTTCATTAATTATACAGGATTTATACCCTCAAACCCACACATTATCAGTATTAAGTATGTGCCACAGAAGGTCTGCTTGGACAGTCTTGACCACTTACATACCCGTAAGGCCCAGAGGAGGGGCTACTTGGTAGAGCACCAGGAGCAGGGCTGGCGTTAAATTTATAGCGCCATGGCAGCTATGGCTTAGCCCCTCGGTCATTCCTGTCATGGCCCCTGCAGCTGCTCCTGGCACATGCCCTGCCCATCCACCCCACAGGTCAGTGCTGAGACACTGGGTTGCATCTGCCCTGCTCCGTCCCTCCTGGCTTCTGATTCTGACCATGCAGCCCAGGCCTGCTGAGAGAATACCAGACAGGTTTGCAAAACCAGAGGCTCAGGTTTAGCTGAGAGTCAGAGCAGCTTAATATGTGTAGCAAATATATACAAACATGTATGATATGGTTCGTATCATACAACATCCAAATCACAGAAGATCCTATTTCACAGAATGCCTCATGGACTTAAGTGAGAATGCATAGCTTGTGTTGTGCTTCTGAAAGAATACTTTCAAGATGTTTTAGAGACCCTAGGAGGCAACAAAAGAGCAAGTGGAAGGACTCATAATACTTTTTACTGCTGCACTTCCCAGTGTGCCCCGAGGGTCCTGGGCCAGTGAGAGGAGGGGGCCTGGACAGTCTGGTAGACTCCACAGTACGAACAGTTTTCATATATTCATATTCCAAAGACAGACAACCAGAAGCTCTGATCTGGTAGCAATCCCATTAGCAAAAGAAAGTGTAAACAAGCCATGTTTTCATCCCACAATTCTATCAGCTATTTGCTGGGCTGTCTGAACCTAACCAAGACACATATTCCTGGAAACGCCTCTGTCACTGGGTAATGGTCGCTGCTGCTGCCTAAATGCCATGTGTCAGTTTACTTCGTAATGACATTGCTGTTTATCTTCTTTAGCGGTAATGATTATTTTTTGCTCTTGTGCAACTTCTCTTATTGTGCTCCCCACATGTAGGAGATAAATTACAACTGTGCTTAATGGCTAATCACGACTTTCAAAACAGTGGCGAACACTGCCTAGTGAGCAGGAGGGCTTCGTAGCTGAAAGGTGAAATTGAGCTTGCCTACACTTGTTGCCAGGATTTGATCTGTATATGTTCCAGATCTCCCACCCACCCTCATTAGGCCCCTTCCACCCGTCTGAAAACAGATTTTGTTTTAGAAACCGCTTAGACAGTCCTGAGGGCTCTAGAGTTTACCTAAAAAAAAGAAAACTCTTCTAGTTTCAAAGCCATGCAGTCAACGTTAAAACACACAAAAAAGGGGATCCTTTACATTTATCCCACTGACTCCATTCTCTTAGGGGCTCAAAGGAAGGTGCTTCATCAGAATACCACCATTTATGATATATTGCAAAGGGAATAAGATGGTAGTAAAGAGTAGAATTCAGAGAAAACTGTTGGACAGATTAAAATGGACTGGAATAAAGATGTAGTAAGCAAACTAACCTAGGGAATAAGTAAGAATAAGGTCCCTTCCCATCCTGATTAGATGACTCTGACAATGACAGGTGACAATGGGGTTTTGTTTGCATGTACATGACTTGACAGGCTCTTCTGTAATCCTTTGTGTAGATTTTAAAAATAGCAAAAGCATTCCTTTGAAAAAATGTGCTCTGGTTTTAGCCCACTTCTTCTCACCCAGGACTTCCGAATGAAAAGTTATGGGGCCAAGTTAGGGGAAGCAATGGTGTCAAGTAACTGTTAAACCTTTACAACATCTATATGAGATCATTTTTCAAAACAACAATAACAAAAAAAGCGAGAAATTCTTAATGTGCTGGGAAACTTGTATTTCTTTAAATGTTTTGCAGGTTAGGCCTTGACTCTGTTACTGGTTGGAAGGGGTACGGAAACATACCAATAGATGCACATATCACCCGGCATGCCTATAGACCAGCCTGGGGCCCTTGGACAAATTCTTGAATTATGATAAAGCAAGCCTCAGCCCTAGAAGGGCGTACACGGTTGCACAAGACACACACCTACAGACAACGCATTGTTGGCCATGGTGCAGCCAAAGGCAAAATGTTGTCAGCAGCTTCACTCGAGATTTCCCAACCACACACACCTGCAAGTGCTGTCTTTGAATCATGAGCTGATCTAATATTTTTCACATGTTAATAATAATTAATATTTTTCACATGTCATTTTGATTTGGTGACTATTTGAGTAATCTTGCAACGTGAACTAGAAACCTTCAGCTTCTCAATGTATAAAGCTGAAACTAAGTGCATTGTCCATTGTGATTTGAAGATATAATTAGACTTGTTTAAAATAAAAGATCATTGAGGTGATATGGATATTTTGTATATGAGAGGGCTTCAAAAATGTCATGAAAAACTTCCATTATCTTTTCATTCCATTTTTCCATGAACTTTTTGAGGTCTCCTTGTATTCTTTAAAATGTTTCTATACTGTTGAAGCTGTGTAAATATGACTCTTGTCCAATTCCTTGCTTTCTTTCCGTTTTTTCAGGCGACATAACTCACAGTCCTGAGGCTAAATCTCCTCCCTTTGGCTTTGTCATCCTGAAGCTTAGTTTCTGAGTGTGTTCTGAGTGTGGTTTTAAGCTTCCTAGTCACTCTGAGGTCATGCAGTGACAGAATCTTTCATTCATTCTCATTCATTCAGACACCTATCGATACTCCTACGTGTTTGGGTGATACTTGAAGTCAATAGGAGTCCCTGGGTGATGCAAACAAGTTCTGCACTTGGCTACTAACCGAAAGGTTAACCATTCAAACCCACCCAAAGGCACCACAAAGAAAGCCCTGGCGATCTGATTCCATAAGTCAACAGCCTTGAAAACCCTGTGGATTATAGTTCTACTTGGCAACACGAGGGGTCACCATGACTCAGAATCAATTTGTTGGCAACTGGTTGGTGGTCTTTTTCATTCTAAAATAAATGGTGAAGGTGTTTGTCGGGGTCGAGGAGGGTGGGGAGAACAGGGTAAGAACTTGCACACAAGAGAAGAAGGGAAACTGGATAGATTCAATATTTTCTTCCCTATATCTTCTGTTAGGCTTTCAGAAACTACTAGCCTAGTTCCTAGGTATATTCTGTATATATTTTATGTTCTTTCTTTTTAGGTTAAGCCCTGTGCTAAGCCTCTGGTTTTCCATGTTGAGTTACTAAGCAAAATATTTAAATACTTCATTGTAAGCTGCTGTTTTGCTGGCACCATTGCAAGTGGGAAGAATTGTCAGCTTGAAAAGAGAAACAGCTGGTTGGGCCATAGTCTTCTCATAGTGTCATATAATTAATATGATGCTTTTATTTGAAGTGGTTAGTCTTAAGTATTTTAAGAGGATTCCAGTAGTCCGGAATAGTCAAGAACCAAAGGAAATGTGAACAAACTCCATCCCACATCCTGTTCACATTGATAATCACAAAGTACAGCAGAGAGAGACGGCCACCTGGAGAGCAGAGGGCAGCGGTGGGCCAAGAGACTACTCCATTACTCAACTGATGACATGAATGGAAGTATCTGGAAGGTTTCATCAAATGTGAAGGCGTTGGAGTTCCTGGGTGGTTATGGGTGGCTAACATGCTCAGGTGCTAACCAAAAGGTTGGAGGGGCCAGTCCACCCCAGTATGTCTCAGAAGAAAGGCGTAGTGATCTACTTCTGAAAACTCAGCCAGCAAAAGCCCTGTGGAGCACAGTTGTGTTCTGATATACACAACAATAACTGGACTGGATTCCAGTAGTTAGGGTTGTGGGGAATACTCAGGAGCCCACAAATAAAAAATGGTGCCCCCCCCCAAACAGATCGAATTCAGTATGATTGTGGCATGTGAAACTGATGGTCTTGTTTATAAACCTTCACTCAATTCACAATGTCGTTAATGTGCCGTGGAGTCAGTTCCGACTCATAGCGACCCTATACAGTGTTTCCGAGGCTGTAAGTCTTTACAGGAGCAGAAAGCCTCATCTTTCTCCCACAGAACAGCTGGTAGTTTCAATCTGCTGACCGTGAGATTAGCAGCCCGATTCGTAACCACTACGCTACCAGAGCTCCTTAAAACTTAAAAAAAACAAAACATCGAATTCAGTGGGCACACATAGGAGTATTTGCTTCATAGCAAGAAATTTGAGTACAGCTGCAAAACAAAGCAAGATTGGCAGGAGATTCCAGCACAGGAGAGGAGCTGTGAGTTCTGGGACAGGCAGACATTCAGAGTCGAATGTAGATAGCATCAAGAATCGGTGGGCCTTCTCTCTTCAGGGAAAAGAAACCAAGCCTCTCAGTGACTGTCGACATTTGATGGCTCTATGCCTCAGTTTCCCTACCAGTAAAGTCAAAATACTCCATGTAACTGCATTATAAAGTTGGCATAAGGATTAAATCAGATAACCTATAAAGTTTTTAGTAGAGTGTCTAATACAAACTCTCAAAAATGTTAATGATTATACCTTTTTGTACTCTGAATAGTAATTATTACTGTAAAGTGGAAAATGCATTCTGGAATTTTAAATCAAGAGAAGAGGCTCAGGAGTTTGTTTTTAAAAAAAAAAAAAAAAAATTCTAAACACAGAACAGATTGTTGGGAGGAGGGTGGGAGTGGGCTGTGGGGGCAGACTCGTATACATATGTGCACATATGCCTGCCCAAATAAAAAGCAAGAGAAAATCTAAACAGAAGCCATTTTAGCTGAAAACACCAAATTGAGCTTCCAAGGAAGATGGTGGTTTTCCGATCATGGGCTAATCTTAGAAAATTAGCCACTTGCCTTAGAAGTTATTTTTAAGCACACGCTTGCTCAAACCAAGGAGGAGGAACAGGTGATCTTCCAAGTTTTCTTCTAATTCAAGAAACCCAGCAGGAATGTATATATGGGGAGAATTTTGCCTTGGCATGCCACACAATCTCTGAAGGATGAATATCTGACAGCATTGACTTGACCATTCCTTGAGCCCATGCCAGGCATGCATGGGGCTTCACCAAGAAACACATCAACTACCCGTGGACAGTAAATGACTGGTCAGAGCTGGGCCCACAGCCCAGCTACGTGATTTTGAATCCTGGCATCATCATTGATTAGCTTGCTATAGTTCGCTCACCTGTAAAATGGGGATCACAGTACCCAGTATCCCTTGCAATTATGGAACACTCATTGTCTTAGTTATCCCATGCTGTTATAACAGAAAGACCACAACTGGATGGCTTTCATAAAAAGGAATTTATTCTCCCACAGGTTCAGAGGCTAGAGCTCTAGAGGAAGCCTTTCTTTTTCTGTGTGGGAGAATGTTCTTGTCTCCTTTCAACACCTATGGGCTCAGTGTCCCTAGGATATCTTCATGTATCTTGGCATCAGTCTTCCCCCGGGTCTAAGAGGTTCTCAGGACAGGAACTCTGGTTGCAAAGGATACATTCTGCTTCCAATTCTTCTTTCTTGGTGGTAAGAGGTCCCTCTCATCTTGGCTCGTTTGTTTGATCCTTTTATATCTCAGAAGAGACTGACTCAAGATCCAACCTAATCCTGTAGATTGTATCTGGACTCATTAACATCACAGCTATGTGAGGACTTCCAACACACAGGATAATTATAACAGATCTCTAAATTGAAGATAATGACATAATACTTACTTACCATGGCTTACCACATGTCACATATTTGTGGGGACACAATAGCTAGGTTGTTGTTGTTGGTTATGTGCCGTGGAGTCAGTTCCGACTCATAGTGACCCTGTACAGGGTTTCCAAAGCTGTAAATCTTTACGGGAGCAGAAAGTCTCATCTTTCTTCCGTGGAACAGCTGGTATTTTCGAACTGCTGACCTTGCGGTTCCCAGCCCAATTCGTAACCACTACGCTACCAGAGCTCCTTATTACCCCATTTTTTTTTAGATAAACCGGGTTTATTTGATTAATCGGGAACACGGTGTCTCCATAGGATAAGCACTAGACTTTGAACCATGAGATCCGTGGTTTGAACCCACCAACTGCTCCTCGGGAAAATGATGAAATTTTCTGCTCCTGTAAAGGTTGTTGTTGTTGTCATGTGCCATCGAGTCAGTTCCGACCCTTAGCGACCCCGTATAAGGTTTCTAAGGAGTGGCTGGTGGGTTTGAAATACCGACCTTGAGGTTCAAACTGACTTTGTGGTCCAGTACATTAACCCATAGCGCCACATCAGGACTTCTCCCTTGGAAGCCCTATCCAGCCAGGGTCACTATGAGTCAAAACTGACTCCAGAGCACTTAACAACAACAATTCTATTAATCATTTTATCATGTTGTTGTTAAGTGCCATTGAGTCGGTTCCGACCCATAGCGACCCTGTACAGGGTTTCCGAGGGTGTAAATCTTTACGGGAGTAGAAAGCCTCATCTTTCTCCCACGGAGCGACTGGTAGTTTCAAACCACTGACCTTAAGGTTCGCAGCCCGATTCGTAACCACTACGCTACCAGTTAGCCTCGTCAGAGTCATGGAAAGAACACATGAGATTCCTGGTGGATTCGCAGCCCCGAGTCACCCTGGGAGTCCTGGTGTGACGCAATGGGTTAACGCACTGGACTGCAAGGTCGGTTTGAACCACACAGAGGCTCAAGCTCACCAGCAGCTCCTCAGAAACTCTATACAGACAGTGCCGACCTTACAGCAGCACTTAAACTACACGAACAAGAGTCACCCTCAGCCAACAGTATTGCCATCAGTGATCTGTTCTCCAAAATGCCCGCTCTCTGGATCTTAACTGCTTCATACTTCTTCCTAAAGTGCTGCATTTCCTCTCCTCTCTTCCCAGCTCTCTTCAATTCTGTGTATCAGTTCAGAAATTGATGCTGCCTCAGGGTACTGTAAGCAGTATTTCCCCATAAGTAGATAAAATTTGTTTTGTTTTTACTTAGGAGGCATTTTTTCCCTTCTCTTAAACTACTTCTTATCCTTTTTTTTTTTTTTTTTTAACAAGCTCTGAATTAATTTTTATCTGTGTTCATGAAATAAGAGGGAAATCTCCTAAGCCTGGAAACTTTAAGGAATTATTCCTAGGATTTTTAGCAGTTACAGGATTTTAAGCAAATTAAATGCTGCTTATGGTAATTTGACTTGTAAAGTGACAGTATTACAGATAATTCCATCACAGCATCCCCTTTCTTTTTAAAAATCAAAACAGAAAAAAATACTACTTATTATGGACATTTAAGAATATATACTAGTAAGGAGCTCTGGTAGCATAGTGGTTACAAATCGGGCTGCTAATCTCACGGTCAGCAGTTCGAAACTACCAGCTGTTCTGCAGAAGAAAGATGAGGCTTTCTGCTCATGTAAAGATTTACAGCCTCAGAAGCCCTATAACAGGGTCGCTATGAGTCAGAACCGACTCCATAGCACATAACAACCACCGGTATGGAAGAATACTAGTTCATATCAAAGCTCCATGGTATTTTCAGTAGCCTCACATGCATGTGAAAGCTGGACAGTTACTAAGGAAGACTATAGAAGAACTAATGCATTTGAGTTATGATGTTGGAGAAGAATACTAAAGGTACCATGGACTGCCAGAAGAACAAACCAATCTGTGTTGTTAGAAATACAACCCTAATGCTTCTTAGAAGCCTTAGTAGCCAGACTTCATCTCTCATATTTCGGACATATTATCAGGAGGGAAGGAAATCATGCTTAGTAAAATGGATGGTTGGTAAAAAAGGGGAAGACCCCAACAAATGGATTGGCACAGTGACAGCAGCAGTTGTGAGGCTGGTCCTGGGTCAGGAGGTGTTTCCTTCTGTTGTACGTAGGGTAGCTATGGGTCAGAACTGGCTCAGCAGCACCTGAAAACATCAACTAGTTTAAAAAATAAAATATTGAACCCTCATATTTCAAAACGTTTTCAATATCAACCTAGGGTTTCTCTTCTCTCCCATGGACTTTGTTTTATGCCTTTTCTATCTCAGCAGAAAGAGCAAAAGGGGTTCATAGGTTGCAACGCTGTCTCTTCTGTCCATGGTCTGGGAGCCTCCTCTCCTTGCTAGACTGATTCCAGAGGTCACAGTTCTCTATACAACTCTTGCTTGTTCACCGGCATGCACACACACCCCCACATATATATTACACGTAACACATATGCAAGGGAACTTCAAAAAGTTCATGGGAAAATGGCTTTAAAAGATAATGGAATTTTTCCATGAACCTTTTGAAGCCCCCTTGTACTGTACACACACTTTAAACATACCACACATACACAACACACACACTTGTTCACTCACAATTGCACACACACACAGAGATGCACCTAAGCCCACCCCTCAACCTAGTTTGCCGTCTTTCTATAATCTTAGATACTAAAATGGCAGCTCGGTTGGATTCCCAGCTGTTAGCAGGCACAATAGGAAGGTAGTTTTCAGAGACCTAAATGCCTGAGATGCATCTTGATGTTATTGCTCTCAGAGGCACAGCCCAAAGGGTCTTAGATGACCGGGCATGAAAAAACTCCTAAGAGAGCAAAAGAATGTTTCCCTTCGATGCCACACTAAGGAAGAACACAAGATTTCAGTGGCTTAGAAGTAACAGACATTTTTAAAAATAAAAAAAATTTAAATATGAAACTATTAGTATTTCTGAAACAAAATGGTTCCATAGAAAAATACTCATTAAAGCAATTTATTAAACACATAAACGATGCAATTCTCCCATTAAGTGGTGGGTTTATGGCAGGTCGTTTTTCTGGTTTACTGATTCGTCATCTTCTGTGGTTGTCCTTGTGGCCTGGGCTACTAACTTCAAGGTTGACAGTGAGAATTCACTCAGGTGCCTCAGGGGCACGGCCTGGTGATCTGCTCCCCACAAATCAGCCTTTAAAATCCTGGGGTGCACAGTTCTTCTTTGACATGTATAGGTCACCAGGAATCTGTGTCAGCCCCACAGTAACTGGTTCATCCTCTGTCCTTTTAGGGTTTGTAACAATGAGGAGACAACACTTTTGTCATTTTAAAATGCCCCCCAAAAAGTCATCTAAGGCCATAATCTGGGAGTTGTCTCAAGAGTCTCTCAGCCAGGAGAGTAAATATGGACCCTAACCTAAATGAAATCTATTCCAGTCCAAACCGTATTTCCCAGGCTTAGAAGCCCAGAGGTAGAAATAAAGGGCATTTCTTGGCAAGAAAGAGCTAAGTGGGTGAAAACGCCCACCACCTGCACTCTTTTCACTCTCTGCTCCCTCAGCTGTCCTTGGCACTTCAATCCCCGCCCCACCTGCGGGTAGCATCTCCACCGCCTCTTGGGCAAGGCTGCCCTGTAGCAAGGAGCGCCTCTTACCGTCCCTCCTCCCTGTGTAATTACCATGCAGGTACTGTGCTTGGTTTGGTGAAAGGGTTAATCTGCTTCCCTGCTAGTGAAGCTGAGCTTGGCTTCAGACATGTTGGCTAACCTCTCCATGCTAAATTTCCTTAGCTGTAAAGTTACAAAGGAGTCCTGGTGTGGCGCTGTGGGATAATGCTCTGAACTGCAAGGCCAGTTTAAACCTGCAGGTCGAAGGTTCAAATTCACCAGCAGCTTCTCGGAAACCCTATACAGGGTTGCTATGGGTTGGAAGCCACTCAGCATCACTTCACAACAACAAAAGTGCCAAATCTCACAGGTTTGTCAGAATTGGATGTAGGGACACAACATCAATGGAACACAAAATCAACCAGGTAAATGGAGTTGTGACTTATGTGGACTCTTCTCTCCAGAATAGTCTCATGTCCTTTCCTGCCTAACGCCCATCACGATTGTACCCAGGCCTTGAGAGTAAGTTCAGAAGCCTTGTGTATCCTTGTATGGTTGTTTGTTGTTGTTGTTGTAGCTTTGGGGTTGGGTTGGGTTAGGTTTAAGTTATTTTCTCAGCTTACTTATGATTTCCCTGGCTTCAATGAGACCAAGCCCCAGAGCCTCAACTCTTTGTATCACAGCTATTAAATAAATCTGTTTCCCTACTAAATTGATGATGATAACTAAACCTTCTTGTGGTAACATGCAATGTTAGCAAGTTGTATTTGAACTGTAAAGATTGTGCATTTCTCAAAGGAAGTGTTCTGCCTTCTTTTTTTGTAAATTATAAATGAGGAGGCAATATATTTAGTGGTCAAAACATAGGCTTTAGAATCAGACCTAGATAGGGACCCAGGCTTCCTCATTTAAATCCAGTGTGCCCATGGGCCAATTACTTAACCATCCTGAGCTTGAACTTCCTCCTCTGTGAAATAAAGCCCTGAGGGACCCAGCTCAAAGTTCAGCCAGGGATGAGATTGTTAGTAGCTGTTGAATTGGCCCCCAAATCCCGGAGACCCTGTGTACCAAGGAGAGAAATGCTACCTAGCCCTGCACCATCCACGTGATCTGTTGAGGGTCAGACAGGTTTTTATGGGCTGGTTTTCCACAGAATCGTGGGCTTAGAACCAGCTCTGCAGCTAACCAGCAGTGCATCCTTTTTTTTTTTAAGGTGTATATTAGGTGGTGATTTACATTTACATACTGAAAAGGACAAAATCAATTGGGTCAGATTTGCCCCTAGGAAACATGACTCAAGCCTCATTGTTTTGGCCAAGAGCATCTTGGAAGGAGCCAAAGACCCCAATTGCTTTCCCCTTTTATACAAGGGTGAAAAGTGTCTTCAGTGTAGGTTTATTTGACACAGCCACCAAAATTCCATCTCTCCTTTACATACCCACATCCCACTTCCCCTTCCACATGGAACCAGCAGTCACTTATTGAGTCCTAACTTTTATTTTTCCTGGGTTCTCTATTGTTGTTGTTGTTGTTAAGTGCCATCGAGTCGGGTCCGACCCATAGCGACCCTGTACAGGGTTTCCAAATATTGGGCAAATTACTAAGTCTATACTGCGATCAAGGATTCAAAGGCAGTGGTGAAAGTCGACAGATTATCCTTGAGCATTAAATATTAGAGACTCTGTTTCTTCATTTGTAAAATGGGGAGGTTGAACTAGATCACCCAGATATCTTCCACTTCTAAAAGTGTGGTTGGTCATTTAAGAAAGACTATTATGATGGCTTCAAGTCATGGAACAGCTAACTGAAAATACGTCAAGTTGACGCCATTGACTTGTTCTTCTCCCCCTCTGCTCATCCTCCTGTGCTCTGCTAGTGAACAGCTAGTGAACTCAGATGTTTACTAGACTCTCTTGGAGAGCTTTTGATTCCTGGACCCCAGGTCAGACCAATTAAACCAGAATATCTGGGGGTGAGGTCCAAGCACCCATGTTTTTAAAAGCTCCCCCAAGTGATTCCATTGTTTAGCCACTGGTAAGAACCTCTGCTGTATGCAAATCACACAGCCAAAAGCAGAGAAGACAGGATCTGGATATGCTACCAGTCTAGTGAGATTTTAATTCTCATGTCTAAATTTGCTCTTTACCGAATATTGCTTAGAACACAGTGGAACATCAACCCCCACTGTCCTTGAGACCAAATCCATCCTCTTGGGCCTGTCCTATAGGGTTCCTGCTATTTATATTGTTGTTGTTGTTATGTGCCTTCAAGTCAGTTCCGACTCCCTGTGTAGGGTTTCCGAGGAGTGACGGGTGGGTTTGAACTGCCGACCTTCCAGTTAGTAGTCCAGTGCGTGTTCTACCTGGCTCTGGTGCTCCAGCCTCATTTTTCAGTCAGCCACCTCCCTGCCTTCTTGGGGAGTGAAATACCTGACTTTCTTGGCTTCGAGCCTTGGTGTCCACCTCCACCCCTCTCCTTGCTCACCTTATCTTACCTCCTGCCCCTGAGCCTGGCCAGCTGCTGCGTCTCCTTCCAGTTCTGTCTTTGGAGTTCTGCCTCCAGAGTTGCGTTAGGTGCACCTCCTCTGCTCCTGGGCATTGTGCACACCCCGTGGCTCCCTTGATCACACTGCAGTTGGTCTGCATTCCCACTCCCACTCCCACAGACCCACCAAATTCCACAAAAGCAAGGTCTGTGGCTCAGCACGCATTGTACCCCTGGGCCTAGCCCCATGACTGCATAGTCAGGCACAACGAATAGTTGTGGAAAGAATAAATTAATAACAACACAGGAAAGAAAGAAAGCAAAATTCTTAAGGAACTGAGTCACAGTAAATTAGGTACATCGGGTTCTAAAAATAAATATGTCAGTAAGAAAACAAAAGCTCTTAATGACTTTGTTGTTGTTAAGTACCGTCGAGTTGATTTCCAACCCATAGCAACCCTGTATAAATTTTCTGAGGAGCAGCTGATGAGCTTGAACCACTGACCTTGTGGTTCAGAGCAACTTTGTGATCCAATGCATTAACCTACAGTGCCATAAAGTCCAGTAAATCAGGTGCTGTAGAATAAGCACAGGACTGCTAACTGCTAGGTTGGCAGTTTAAGCCAACCAGCTGCAACTTTGAAACCCTATATAGGGTCTCTATGAGTCAGAAGTTGACAATAACAACCAAGAATATACATGTTTGTGTATGTATGTGTATATACATATATATGTCTGCCATATGTATATATAGTAAAACAAGTAGGAGACACAGTTACTGGTACTTCTTAGACATAACCAATCAAGTCATATGGTCATATGAAATAGTTTGGTCAGTTGCCATAAGATAGTTCATAAAGTTAGCAGTTCTACATGCTAGTTTGGTGAGTAGAATCTGAGGTTGTGAGCGGTAATCTAAGATACTCTTGGTCTCTATTCATCCAGAGTCAAAGAGAAAGAAAGAAGGAAACCAAGATTCAAAGAAGAAAGTCGTCTGTAAGGACAAATTGTGTACATGAACCATGGTCTTCTCTACTCTGAGACCAGAAGAGCCAGATCGTGTCCAGTTACTAATACAAACGTTCTACATTATCAGGGCTGTAACAGGTAGATCCAGACAGAAAGGCAGACAAATGTGGAACAGAAAAGAAAGTCCAGACTTACTGGACTACTTGAGAGTAGAGGAATCCCCAGGGCTGCGACCCTTACTCTTTACACCTTGAAATGAAACTATTCCCTGAAGCCACCATTTATTTAAATAGCAGTTTAGTTCATAAAATAAAGACTATCACCCATTAGTACTGGCTCCTTTTAAAAAACCACCTGTATGAGAACAAAGGATCAACAATTACTTTAAAGCACAGATGAGAAGGTGGTAGGTAGGAAGACTAAGTTACTGGAAACAAAACAACTGCAATGGAAATTATGAGAATGTTGATACAATGTGAAGAATGCACCCATTGTCACTGAACAGTATGTGTGGAAATTGTTGCATGGGAAACAATTTTGCTGTGTATATTTTCACCAGAAATACAATAAAATATTGATATATACGTAAGAGGGGAATAATGTTGCTATGGAAATTCGTGAACAAGGATTTGAGTACCAGTTTTGACATACACACACACCACGAAGGGGCCTCAAAAATTCTGTAGAAAAATAACAGAAATTTTCCATGAATTTTTTGAAGTCCCTTCGTGTGGTAAGTGTGTAAACACAAACATATATCCAAAAGAATTGAAAACAGGTACACAAACAGATCCTTGTACATAAATCCTCATAGCAACATTATTCAGGCACCACTTACTGAAAAGTAAAAACAGCTCAAATGTGTATCATCTGATAGACTGATAAACAAAATGTGGTCTATCTACACATGTTAACTTGGGTGAAGGGGAAGTTAATATTCAAAAAGAGGGAGGTTGGCAGAAGAATGATGAAGGCATGCTGAAAACTGATCAAGATAATACTGGTAAGTACACAATTCTATAATAATGATGTTCTATGGGTAGACTTCCTGGTGTGGCACTGTGTGTTAATGCACCAGACTGCAAAGCCGTTTGAACTGCAAGGTCGGCGGTGCAAGCTCACCAGTTGTTCCTCGGAAACCCTACACAGGGTCACTATGGGTCGGAACTGACTCAACAGTGCATAGCAACAACAACAATGGCTAGATACTGAGTCCTTATGCGGTGCTGTGGGTTAATGCACAGGACTGCAGACTCATTTGAACTGTAAGGTCGGTGGTCAAACTCACCAGCTGCTCCTCTATACATAGTGACCCTGTGTATACCCTATACAGGGTCACTATGGGTTGGAATTGACTTGATGGAACTTAACAATAACACAACAATGGCTAGATACATGGATAGACAAGCAGGTTGAATGGGTGTGGAGGTATACCCACAAATAGATAAAGGTTTGACATAGAATATTTGTGCATGGGCATTCACTTTTACAAGGAACTCTGGAAGCGTAGTGGGGTACAAGTTGGGCTGCTAACCGAAAGGTCAACAGTTTGAATCTACCAGCCACCGTGTGGGAGAAAGATAAGGCCTTTTGCTCCCGTAAAGATGTACAGCATGAGAAACTCTACACAGGATCATTGTGAGTTGGAACTGACTCCATGGCACACCACCACCACCACCACCATTCACTTTTACAGCAAACGTATCCATGAATGTGGTAGAGCATACAGAGGGCAAAGTTATTAAAACTTCTTAGACAGTACCAAACACCATGAGGATTGAAGTGCTTAAGACCTTAGTAAGTTGACACCATGGTCAGTTGACATAATAAATATAGTCCACAAAGACAATGCTCTACATCCTATTTGGGTGAGTAGGGCCTGGGATCTTAAAAGCTTATGAGTGGCTGTCTAAGGTACAATTATTGGTCTCCTTGTCTGGAGAAAAGAAGAATGATAAAAAGTGAAGACAGTTGGAAACAACTCATCCAGTGGACTAATGTACCACATGAGCATCGGTCTTCACAACCAGAAGAACTAGATGGTGCCCGGTTACCACTCCCAATGTCTATTAAAGGATCAATTAGAAGGTCCTGGATAGAGTGGGAGAGAATGTGGAACACAAGTCAAAATTGGGAAGAAGAAAAAAAAAAATGACTTTTTGGTTAGAACCCCAAGACTTTGATCTTTGGTCACCTTTCTGGTCTGGAACTGAACTTACCCACATGGCTCAATGTTAGCCAAGCAATAGATAAACAATAGATAGCCAAGCAATAGATAACAACTCTAGTGAGGTGTGCACATCATAGAATGGTCAATCATTCGCACTCCAAAGCATTTATCTAAGAACAAAATTAAGAGTTAGGAAAGAAGGAGAAATAGAAATAAGAAATACAGGGATAAGTGATGTTGCATGGAGGGGATTGCAATCGGGATGAAACAAAGTGTATGATTTGTTGAATGTGAAACATGATCTGCTCTATCAGCCTTCACTCAATTCACAATAAAGAGTTGGGGTTTTTTAAATGTGTTCTACCCATACAATAAAATATTATTAAAGCCATAAAAAGTGATAAAGTACTATGATATATGTACAATATGGATGATCCTTGAAAGAAACCAAACACAAAAGACCACATATTATAGGATTCCATTTATATGAAGTGTCCAGAATATGCAAATCTATCCAACTAGAAAGCAGATTGGTGGTTGCCAGGGCCTGAGAAGAGAGGGGAAAGGGTGGCAGCTGTAAAAGGGGTACTTGGTTTTCTTTTGGAGGTCTTCTAACTAGATAGAGGAGGTAGTTGCAAATGTCTTAAATGCAACTAAATATTATTAATTTTACTGAAAAGAAGCTTTTGTCATATAAAACTTACTGTTTTACTACTGTATTTAAAATACTAATGTTTCTGTCTTTAAAGACCCAAAATTTGTGAGGGGAAAAGGCTTTCTTGGCATTGCTACTTGGTTCAATGAGTGTTTTTTTAAAAAGCAGCTATACACCATCTGGAGCCAACTTGGTCTTGGTCAGTTGGAAGACAGGAATGTTCTATGAGGTTAGTAAACTGTAATCAGTTCCACATAGTTTTCAGGCACCAGAGTTTACAAATCACTGCAGTTTGATTTGTAACTCCATTCATCTGTCCACGAGAAATACAGCCTGCGTCAATGTTTCCCTGTATTTGCTTAGCCAAAACAATATCCGTCCTCAGTCCAGTCAGCCCACCTCAAAAACAACCTGGGGACGCCATTTTAGGGCCGTTGGCACCACACTCTCCTTCCGCATTGTTTTCACAATTCAAACGCTTCTCCCTTTAAAGTTGGCAAAAATCAGCAGCATTTATGTTTCCTCCCCTCCTCCTCCTCACATTTTGTTGTCTCACATACAGGAACTGTTTCTTGTCCAAGGCGCTTTCACCTCTCAGTTAGGAATGTGCCTCACCAGGGCCAAAGTGCTCTTCCTTTTTCTTCACAGTCCTTTCACTCTCAGCTCCTACACCAATTACACAGCGTTTTTTGTGTGCTAACCTGTAGGCCAGCATTTTTTTTCCGCCCTAACCAGTAGACCAAGAATTGCTGTTTAAACCATCTTCAGTCCCACGCCTTTCTCCTCCACACACTGCTGAAAGCACGCTTCCTCAGCTGCCTCCCCAAAGGCTCTCCCTGCCCCAGAGCCTCCCCTGCCTGAGAGGACGGTGGGGTGTTAGGCTGACAGCTGTTCTTCTATAGTTTATCAAGGAAGCCTGCTTCTTCCTCTGTCTTCTGTACCCTGACTTCTTGACTGGCCCCTCACCTCTATGGTTTCTGGTCAGACCAGTGCAGTAAAGGCTTTTGTGTCAGCTTTTTAACTCCTTTTGTCTGAATGTTTCTCCTGTAGATTCTAAGTCTCCCCACCTGCAGCTTCCAGAGGCGAAAGCCACAAGGCTGGCAGTTTTTCTAGTGCCCAGCATCCGTCTATATCTCTCACCTGAATTACCTAGCATCTTTTTCTGTTGTTCTGTTTCACATAAGTCAGATGTGAAGATGCCTCTAAATTGCACCTGTCCAATTTCCTGTATCTGTCAGAGGTAGTTTATTTGTATCCTAAATAATCTTCGCTAAACTAGTCTCTAAATCAGGGGTGGGTAATATCCGACCCGCTAACTATACAAGGCCTGCAAAATCATTTGGTCCTGCCCTCCCAAGGCAACCGCAGTCCAGCCATCACCTTGTTGTTGTTAAGTACTTTCAAGTCGGTTCCAACTCATAGCGACTCTGTATAGGGTTTCCAAGGAGCTACTGGTGATTTTGAGCCACCAACCTTGTGGCTCAAAGCAACCTTGCAGTCCAGCACATTAGCCCACAGCACCACACCAGGACTCGAGCCATCACATCATTGGTATAGGTGCTATGTGACGTCAAGTCAGTTCCAACCCATAGCAACCCTGTATAGGGTATCCGAGGAACAGCTGATGAGCTTGAATCACCGTCCTTCTGGTTCAAACCTACTTTGCAGTTGAGCACATTAACCCACAGCACCACACTAGGACTCCAGCCATTATATTGGCTGTGGAGTCAGTTCCGACTCATAGCGACCCTATACAGGTTTTGCGAGGCTGTAAATCTTTACGGGAGCAGAATGCCTTATCTTTCTCCCACGGAACAGCTGGTAGTTTTGAACTGCTGACCTTGCAGTTCGCAGCCCAGTTCGTAACCACTATGCTACCGGATCTCCTTAAGCTATTACGTTAGGGGTGAGTTAATTAAATGTTTGACCAAATATGGCAGGCTGATTTTTAAGTTGATAATTTTGTATGGCCCACAAATGATGTTATAAGTATTCAAATGGCCCTTGGCAGAAAAAAAGGTTCCCCACCCCTACTCTATAACTCCCTATTTTCGAAAAGTCGTAAAAAATACATTTCTTATGCATGGAGGGCATTGTAATCATTGCAATGAAACTAAATACAATAGGATGAATGTGAAGCTGATGTTCTCGCGTGTACACTATCACTCAATTCACAATAAAAACTTAAAAAAAAACAAAAAACATTTCTTTCAAGATTGCTTCTTTTACTCATGAAATTCTGTTCCTTGCTGTCTGCCGTCCTCTCAGAGTTGCTTTCAAAGAAAATTGTGTTGTGCTATTTGTGTCCCCTGTCAGCAGAGTCGTGGTAGTATTGTGGGTTAAGCATTGGGCTGCAAATTCCCTTCTGTGGTAGAGAGATGAGGCTGTCTGTTGCTGTCAAGGTTTGCATTGGGCTGCGAATCACAAGGTCAGTTATTCAAACCCACCAGCCTTTCTGTGGTAGAGAGATGAGGCTGTCTGCTGCCGTCAAGGTTTGCAGTCTCAGAAACCCTAAGGAGCCAGTCCTGCGCTGTTCTGCATGGCCACTCCGGGGCAGCTTCAGTGCTGTGGCTGTGAATTTGGTGTTTTTTTCTGTTATTGTGCACTGTCTGTGCTAACTATGGCCACATTTATTATTATCTCATCAGTCTCATGAAAAAGTTGAAATAATTTTATAGAATACAGTGAGACTTAATTTCCTAAAAGAAATGAAAACACAGAGAAAAAGTCAAGTGACATAGGAGACAGGTAGTAACCAGTGGAGCCTGGACAGACAGACCGCAGAGCCTCACTTCAACACTCCACTCATTCTCATTCATTCAGTGTAGATTCATCACCTCCTCTATGCCAGTCCCACCTACAGTTAGTCTAAATTTTACATTTATCCAACAGTAAATGGTACAATTTATTTACCAAAAAATTTTTTATTTTCTTTATGGAGTGGCACTCTAGGGTAAGCACTGGACTGCTAACCACAAGGCCAGTGGTTCAAATCCACCAGCCATTCCTTGGAAACCCTACCCAGGATCACTTGATGGTGCTCAACAACAACATCTGTTTGCTAAAGTGACCTGAGTTCATTGGTAATGATTAATTTCAGGCCTCAAGAATAATCATTGTGCACCCTTGATTCAAATTTATGCACCAGCTACTAATGAGAAAGTTGAAGGAGTCTGCCAACATCTACAGTCTGAAATTGAACAAACATGCAATCAAGATGTACTGATAGTTATTGGTGATTAGAATGCAAAAGTTGGAAACAAAGAGGAAGGATCAGTAATTGGAAAATATGGCCTTGGTGATAGAAATGATGGTGGAGATTGCATGATAGAATTCTACAAGACGAATTACTTCTTCATTGCAAATACCATTTTTCAATGACATAAATGGCTACTGTGCATGTGGATCTCACCAGATGGAATGTACAGGAGTCAAATTGACTACACATCTGTAGAAAGAAGTAATGGAAAAGCTCAATATCACAAGCCAAAACAAAGCCAGGGCTAAATGTGAAACAGATCATATACAAGTTCAAGCTGAAACTGAAAAAATTAGAACAAGTCCACGTGAGCCAAATAAAACCTTGAGTCTATCCCACTTGAATTTAGAGATCATCTGAAGAACAGATTGATGCAGTAGACACTGATGACTGCAGATCAGAAAAATTGTAGGATGACATCAAGAACATCATACAGGAAGAAAGCAAAAGGTCATTAAAAAGACAGGAAAGAAAAGGTTAAAATGGGTATCAGAAGAGACTATGAAACTTGTGCTTGAATGTAGAGAAGCTAAAGAAACCGGAAGAAATGATGAAGTAAAAGAGCTGAACAGAAATTTCAAAGAGTACTCAAGAAAATAAATTCAAGTATTATGAAATGTGCAAAGACTTAGAGTTTAAAAAAAAAAAAAAACACAAAAAGGAAGAGCATGCTCAGCATTTTTCAAGCTGAAACAACTGAAGAAAAAATTCAAGCCTTAGGTTGCAATGTTTAGGGATTCTGTAGTGTGGCTGTGTAGGATAAGCACTGGACCACATCCACCAGCCACTCCTTGGAAACCCTACACAGGGTCACTGTGAGTTGAAACTGACTCAAGACACTTAACAGCAACAATGAGCAAAATGTTAAAGTGATGCAGGAAGCACCAATGTAAGGTACACACAGAGTCTCTGTTCCATAAGAATTGGTCACTGCGCAGCCATTGCAAGATGTAGCATAAGATCAAGAACTGATGGGTGGTATTGAAGGGAGAATTCCAAGTTGCACCATAGGCATTGATGAAAAGCAAAGTTTCAGGAATTGACAGAATACAAATTGAAATGTTTTAACAAACTAATGCAGCACTAGAGGCATTCACTCATCTGTACCAAGAAATTTGGAAGACAATCTGACCCACTAGTTAGAACAGATCCATATTTATGGCCATTCCAAAGAAAGGTGAACCAACAGAATGTGGAAATCACTGAGCAGTATCATGATGTCACATGCGAATAATATTTTACTGGAGATGATTAAAAATGGTGGCAATAGTACATTGACAAAGAGCTGCCAGAAATTCATGCCAGATTCAGAAGAGAACATGGAATAAGGGATATCATTTCTGATGTCAGATGGATCTGGTTAAAAGCAGAGCACACCAGAAAGACATTTATTTGTGCTTTATTGATGCAAAGGCATTTGACTGTGTGGATCATAACAAACTGTGGATAACATCGTGATGAATGGGAATTCTAGAATACTTAATTGTGCTTATGAGGACTTTGTACTTAGACCAAGATGCAGTTGTTCAAACAGAGCAAGGGGACACTAAATGGCTTACAGTCAGAAAAGGTGTGCACTAGGGCTGTGTCCTTTCACTATACTTATTCAGTCTGTATGCTGAGTAAATAATCTTAGAAATTGGATTATATGAAAAAGAACATGGTATCAGGATTGGAGGAAGGCTCATTAACAACCTGTGATATGCAGATGACACAATCTTGCTTGCTAGAAGCTGAAGAAGACTTGCACTTGCTAATGAAGCTCAAAGACCATAGCCTTTAGTATGTAAAGAAAACCGAAATCTTCACTACTGGACCAGTATCATGATAAATACAGGAAAGACTGAGGCTGTCAAAGACTTCATTCAGCTTGGCTCTACAATCAACACTTAAGGAAGCAGCAGTCAAGAAATCAGAGTAGGCAAATCTGTTGCACAAGACCTCTTTAAAGTATTCAAGACCAGAGATGTCAGTTTGAAGACTAAGGTGCTCCTGACACAAGACATGGTAATTTCAATCGCCTCATTCATTGGAAAGTTGGACAATGAATATAGCAGATCTTAGAAGAATTGAATTACAGTGTTGGTGAAGAATAAGCAAATTGATGTTGGAAGAAGTACAGCCAGAATGCTCCTTAGAAGTCAAGATGGTGAGACTTCATCTCTTGTTCTCTGGACATTTGTCAGGAGGGATCAGTCCCTGAAAAGGATATCATGTTTCAAAAGTGGAGGGTCAACAAAAAAAGAGGAAGACCCCAATGAAATGGACTGACAAAGTGCCGGCAACAATGGGCTCAAACGTAACAATTGTGAGGATGGCGCAAGACTAGGTGGTGTTTCCTTGTGTTGTGCTTCTGGTCACTGAGTCGGAATGTGACTCGATGGCACCTAACAACAACAACACATGGATTTCATTGTAATGTTCTTGCTGAATAAATATAGGAATAAAAATTCTCAAAATTTAATTTTTAAAGTTTCCAATACATAGTGGTAAAACTTTTTCATCCCAGTAGTTGTAAGGAAGTCCCTTTAGGGTCAATGTATAAATCCCCCAATACCACTTAATTAGTTGGGCAATTACTTATCTTTTTTAGCCTATTTCTTTATTTTTTTTAAATGGGGATAATGAGTTCATTACCATCTGAAGTACTTGGGATGATGCAAGGTATCTGCAAGGTACTTAATACGTTGTAGCATTGTATCTCTTCCTTGTCTTCCCCTCATCTGACTGTATCATGTTATTAAAAAGGAAGAGTGAAATGTTTTAATAATAGACAAACACATCTCTTTCTGACTTCAAACTGCCCTGGGAAAACTAGAAGTAAGTTAGAAAGTGAACTTAGGTTTCACTGCCTCTTCTTTACACAGCCTAGTATTTGATGGATTTGTTCGTGAGAAATGAGTGGTAATGTAGCACACAGTGTAAGAATCCTCGGATGGCTGTAATGCTCACCCTGGGTCATCACACTCATGGAAAATTGGGCCAAAATACTAGCTTAGAAAAATCTCCTGAGCTTTATAAATATAACCCTACTGTAATCAGCTGCTTTTTTTTGCACTCACTGCCTTCAGATGGGACATGATTTTTCTAGTTATATTTGAAGATTTTTATTGAAACAGAAAATATATATACTTTCCTTTTTAAGTGGTAAGGGTGGGTTTCCTATTTGTTGCAGTTTAGGAGTGTAGAGTTATTAATTTACCATTACGGTTGTCCCATTCCAACATAAGATTAGAAAATACCTAATGTCAAATTAATGTTCAAAGCAATCAAAATGGTGTTCCAAATCAAAGATAAATTTGTTATAAGTCAGTAAGAGTTCATCATTAATAAATGGGGTTATTTGTCTGTAATGTTAATGAAGAACAAAATGCACCTTTTGGTAAGGGAAATGGTTTCTACTGCGCAGACTCTGTTTTCTCATAGGCAATACCTGTGCATCATTAGCCAGCCCTCTGTTCACAGAAAATGAGAGCTCCTTGCTCTTTATTGGGGATAAACTAGAGTGTGTAGGTTCAGCCTTCCATAACTGGGAAATGAGAATGGATGCAAAATTCACTCTTAACACAATGCCCAAAGGTTAGCTCTGTGAATGGGAGAAAACATATTATGAGTCCCTGTTTTTAAAATTATCCATAACCACTTATGATCTAGAACCAGGTCACATTTTGGGGGTGGCCAAATTCTTAGTTTAATTTTTATAATAATGCCTGGCTGTTAAAAACAATGCTGCTTGCCAGAGACCTAAAATATGGACTGTATATTATTAATGGAAAACATATCCTCCTAGACTATTTGTATTTAAAAAAAATTATTCTTTTTTTTAAATAAATATAGATGTTAGCATGTAGGCATTGCTTCATTTTTAGAAATACTAGGACTCATGGGTATGAGAAGTTTTCTTTCAAAGCAAATTGCTTTTTGAGGAGGATCTGTTTAAAAGACACTATGGAGCAATTCCCCATTCTTTGAGGAAGCAGAGATGGTTGTTTTAAGTAGCACAGGGGAAAACATGATCTTCCATTAGAGTGACAGCACTTTGCCATGGGCCCCTTGTCAGAAACATTTTCTTCACAGGTGAAAGACAGTGAATAAAAGAATTTATTTCAGAAAGCCTGAAACTGTTTGAATTGTCTGGTCCTAAGATATTTATCAAGCAAGGGCTAGCACTTCTCAGAGAAACCTTACTACTTAGGGTGATTGTTCCTGACTGCCATCTTTAAAAGTGTTGCCAGCAATACTGATACCAAACTGTAGGTCTTAGTCTGAGCGGCTGAAAATCAATTCTAATGGTCTTCACTGTTCCCTCTTTCCTATCACAGAATCGGAAGACTTTTCGATGGCACGGAGCCCATTGTTTTGGACAGTCTCAAACAGCACTATTTCATTGACAGAGATGGACAGATGTTCAGATATATCTTGAATTTTCTACGAACATCAAAACTCCTCATCCCTGATGATTTCAAGGTGAGGGATCCACATTAAATTATGAACAGCAATAGTTCTAGGTGTTTCCTCTTGAATTTTTTTTTTTTTTTTAAACAATGACTAGGCATTCGTGTATGACTTGGGGAGTCAAAAGAAAGCAAATAATGGGAATAAATGAAGTTGTGAAAAAAGAAATCAAACTAATGTGGCTTGTATGTGAGTGCAGTGCCTTCATAGAATAAGCACTGGACTGCGAACCACAAGATCAGTGGTTCAAGCCCACTAGCTGCTCCGTGAGAGAAACATGAAGCTTTCTGCTTCTGCAAAGATTTACAGCCCCAGAACCTTGGAAACCCTAAAAGGATCACCATGAGTCCAAACAGACTCAACAACACTTAAAAACAGCACCAAATATTTATAGCTAGTAAGGAAAAACCATCTCGGAACTAAATAATGATATTTTTGCTATCCTATGAGTCGGTACTGATTCAATGGCACCTAACAACAACAACAAAGCTATATAGTTAGGCTTCACCCTCTGGCAGTTCCCTGTCAATGTACTGTTTCAGCCATTTTTTAATTAGCTTTAGCAAAATTTTACTTGCATGTGATATTAATGATATTGTCTGATGATTTCCTCATCCATTGAGTCACCTCTCTTTGGAATGAGCACAAATAAGGATCTCTTCCAATCAGTTGGCCAGATCTTCCAAATTTCTTGGCATAGATGACTGAGTACCTCCAGTGCTGCATCACTTTGTTGAACTTTTTCAATTTTTATTTCATCGATTTCCGGAACCTCATTCTTTGCCAGTACCTTCAGTCAACCTTGAACTTCTTCTTTCAGTATCATTGGCTCTTGATCATGTGCTACCTCTTGAAATAGTTGAACATCGACCATTTCTTTTTGGTACAATGACATATTGCATTAGGTAAATCTGTTGCACAAGACCTCTAGTGTTCAAGAGCAAAGATGTCAGTTTGAGGACTAAAGTGCATCTGATCCAAGCCATGATATTTTCAGTAATCTCTTATGAATTTGAAAGTTGGACAATGAATAAGGAAGACCAAAGAAGAATCGTTGCATTTGAGTTATGGTATGTTGTTGTTGTTAAGTGCTGTTGAGTTGATTCCGACCCATAGCGACCCTGTATGGGGTTTCCAAGGAGTAGCTGGAGAGCTTGAACCACTGAACTTGCAGTTCAAATGACTTTGCAGTCTGATGCATTAGCCCACAGCGCCACACCAGGACTCCGAGTTATGGTATAGGAGAAGAATATTAAAAGTGCCATAGACTACTAGAAGAACCAACAAATCTGTATTGGAAGAAGTATAGCCAGAGTGCTCCTTAGAAGCTAGGATGGTGAGACTTTAGCTCTTATACTTTGGACATGTTATCAGGAGGGACCAGTCCCTGGAGAAGGACGTCATGTTGGTAGAGTGGGAGATTAGTGAAAAAGAGGAAGACTCAATGAGATGAATTGACACAGTGGCAGCAGCAATGGGTTCAAACAGAACAATGATTGTGAAGATGATGCCAGACCAGGTAGTATTTCATTCCATTGTGCATAAGGTCATTAGAAGTTGGAACTGATTTGATGGCACCTAACAACAACAAGCTGTACAGCCGGGAATTCACCATGCTTTTCCAACTACATCCTCAAAATTGGCTGTACTTCTTCCAACACAGATTTGTTTGTTCTTGACAGTCAATGGTACCTTTAATAGTCTTCTTGAACACCATTAACTCAAATACATCAGTTCTTCTACCATCTTCCTTATTCATTGTTTAACTTTCACATGCATATGAGGCAATTGAAAATACCATAGCTTGGGCCAGGTACCCTTTAGTCCTCAAACTGGCATGTTTGTTATAGAACACGTTAAAGAGGTCTTGTGCAGCATATTTACCTAATACAATACGTCGTCGTTTGCCTTCTTGACTGCTGCTTCCATGAGTGTTGGTAGTAGATCCAAGCAAAATGAAGTCTTGGACAACTTCAATCTTTTCTCTATATATCATGATGTTATTTATTGGTCCAGTGGTGAGGAATTTTGCTTTCTTTACATTGAGGTATATGTAGCCCATACTGAAGGCTGTGGTCTTTGATCTGCATCAGTATTTTAAGTCCTCTTCGCTTTCAGCAAGCAAGGTTATATCATCTGCATATCGCAGGTTGTTAATGAGTTGGAACAGATTCATGACAGTTAAAAGCAACAGCAAACATGTATAGCTGGTGAGGAAAAACCATCTTGAAAATTCCTAATGATATTTTCACTATCTAAGCTACACAGTCCAACTTAAACCCCTGGCATTTCCCTGTCAGTGGACTGTTGTAGCACTTTTTGAATTATCTTTTGAATTATCTTCCAATCTTGATGCCACATTCTTCTTCATACAACCCAGCTTCTCAGATTATTTGCTCAGCATACAGATGGAATAAGTGTGGTGAAAAAAATAGAGATCCTAATAGTACTATTTTGTAATCTAGAGTACATCACAGACTTAACATTGTCAGTAACATAGTCGAGGCACAGAACAGTTCCATCACTACAAGGGTCCCTCCTGTTGGCCTTTTTGAGCCACACAGACCGTTCACTATTGTGGCCCTCATCCTCACCCCACCTCAGGTCAGGGCACTCTTTTAAGAGAAATAATTGTAGCACAACTGGCTCATACTTATATTCAGGACCTTTCTATTCATAGAAGAAAACACTACATCCTTCCAGAGCCTACTTTGACCCAGAAGACTCTGGCCTCTGAACTTGTCACCTAATTTATCTTTGTTCTCTATACATACAACCCACAGGACTTCTTGTAGTTCCTCAAACACCCCATTTTCTTTCTCTCTCCCCCCCCCCAAAGGGCTGATGTTTCCTTAATGTGTTATTCTCCCTCCTCTTCCTCTGGCATAGATTTATCATTTATGGTTCATCTTATTCCCCCCACCCCACCCCCAGGACGCCTTCTCTCCTTTGCCTCCTGATGCTCCATGGTCACACACAGAACGTTTGTAATTCTGGGTCTGCATTGTTGGACACTACAGCCCTACCTGTAAATTAGGAAGGTTTTCAGCTACAAGTGTCAGACTAGCTAATTAACAGTGGCATAAGCTAATGGAAATATGTTTTTCTCACATAAGAAGTCAGAGGTCTGTGGTTGTTGGCAGTGTTTTCTGCTCAGTGATGTGATCAAGGAACTAGATTCTTTGTGTCTTTTTGTTCTGCCATCCGTCTGAGTTGGAGTTCTGGCTTCATGCTTGTCACCTCAAGGTCAAAAGGTGAATGTGCCACACCTCCATGCCATCATTCAAGGCAGAAAAAGGGGACAGACAGCTTTTTCCATTCAACAAATCACATACAAGTCTCCATTTTTGTCAAATATATGTGGTGCACTTCCTGGTTAGAGCCTAATGGCCTCTACTTCCTATAAAGGAGACTGAAAAATGGGTGTCCTCTTTTTCAACCTCTGTAGTGGAAGAAATGGGCAAGGGCTCCAGAACTGGGAGTGCTGTCAGGGAAGCTAGCCAGCAGTGCCTGCCACCCTGGCTCAGCACCTGGCACATAGTAAGCATTGAAATACTTGTGGCGTGAGTGAATGAATGTGTATATATCTTGACTCCCTATTGTGTAAGGTTCTTGTGCAAGCAGAGACAGTTCTATCTTTTCCAGAGAACAGTGTGTGCTGTGCACACAATAGTTGCTTAATTTAGTAATAATTAAGTTGTTGCTGTTGTTAAGTGCCATTGCATGGATTCCAACTCATGGCAACGCTATACAGGGTTTCTGAGGCTGTAAATCTTTGCAGGTACAGAAAGCCTCATCTTTCTCCCTGGAGTAGCTAGTGGGATCAAACTGTGACCTTGTGGTTTGAACGACTGCCGATGACTTAATTAAGTTAAACACCACAAAAAAATGTCAAAGAAGTCTCAGAAGGCCAGAACCTTAATATAAGTAGTCAACACACTTCTATGTAATTTTTTTAACTTTTTATTTTGAGTTAGGTGAAGGTTTACAGAACAAATCAGTTTACCATTCAACAATTCATATACATTTTGTCTCATGTCATTGACTGAAATCCCCACAATGTAATATCACTTGTCCCATTTCCTCTCTGTGTTTCCTGTTTCTATTCCTCCTTCTTTCAAACTCCTTCCTGTCTTTTGAACTTTACCCTTGGGCAAATGGTTGGTTATTCTAATGAATTTGTATCACCCTAGTGAAATGGTTCACCTGTCTATTGTTTGACTGGAAATTGAGGCAAGTGGGGGGTGAGTTCAGTTTCAGGTCTGAAGGGCCATCGTCTCTGGGTTCCAGTAGTCTCTATCCAACAAGTAAGCCTGGTCTTCTTTACAATTTTGAGTTTTGTTCCATATTTTCACCCGTTCTATCCAGGACCTTCTAATGCGATCCCATTCCAGGCAGTTGGTAATAGTATCTGCATATCGTCTAGTTCTTCTGGTCTCAGGGTCATGGAAGCTGAGGTTCCTGTGTTCCATTAGTCCATTGGACTAATTGTCTCCATATATCTTTGATTTCTTTCACTCGTCTTTGCTTCAGATGGGGAGAGACCAATAGTTACACCTTAGATGGTAATTCACAAGCTTTTAAGACCCTAGTCGCTACTCACCAAAGTAGGATTTATAAAATATATTATTATCATATTGTTGTTGTGTTGTTGTTAAGTGCCGTCGAGTTGGTTC
>NW_006408533.1:4618993-4652969 GCF_000296735.1 Chrysochloris asiatica | reverse complement strand
CCGCCAGCCTTGTAGTTAGCAGCAGTCCAGTGCTTATCCATCAGGTAAATACATATGAAGAAATATCTTCTGTCAGTTTGTGTCTCTACCTCTGCATCCACTCTTAGACAATTGTTACTGCAGGATTGAGTATATGATAGTATTTGCCTCTGTTGCCTTTAACTCTTTACTCCTCCCACTGTCTTCCTTTGCCTTCATCATTTTTTTTGCTGACCTCCCTTTTATTATATAATGTCTTCCTCTTCATCCATGTTATTATGTCTATACTCTAGTTAGTGATTTCTCCTCCCTCCCCCTCCCATCCTGCGTAACCATCAAAGAGTGCTTTCTTTTGTGTGAAAACCCTTTCTTGACTTCTTATCTTTAATAATTATGTTGTTGTTAAGTACTGTCAAGTCGATTCCAACCCACAGCGACCCTGTATAGGGTTTACAAGGAACAACTGGTGAGCTTGAACCGCCAACCTTGAGATTCAAACCAACAGTCCAATGTATTAACATACAGCGCCACACCAGGACTCTATTAATAATGATAAGATCTCACATAATATTTGTCCTTTTGTGATGCACTAATTTCCCTCAGCATAATGTCCTCCAGGTTAATCTCTGTTATCAGGTGTTTCACAGATTCATTATTCTGTAATGTTACATAGTATTCCATTGTGTATATATATCAAAGTTTGTTTATCCATTCTTCCATTGATGGACATTTAGATTGTTGCTGTCTTTTTGCTACTGTGAATAGTGCTGTGGTAAACATGGGTGGGCGTATATCTGTTCATATCAGACTCTTATTTCTCTAGCATATATACCTAGTAGTGGAATTGCTGGAGATTCTGTTTCAAACTTTTTAGGGAAGCGCCACACTGTTTTCCACAGTGGTTTGTACCCAGTTACAATCTCATCAGTAGTGTATGAAGGTTCCAGTCTCACCATATCCTCACCAGCATTTGCTGTTTCCTGATTTTTTATTTTAATTTTTTGAACTTTGCCATTAATGCTCCTGGTGTGGCACTGTAGGATCAGCACTGGACTGCTAACCACAAGGTCAGCAGTTCAAACCCACCAGCTGCCCCTCAGAAACCTTATATAGGGTCACTATGAGTCAGAATTGACTCAATGGCACTTTAAAACAGCCACATTAATACTAAGGTCTGATGATACCTTATTCTTGTTTTGATTCACATCTGTCTATGGTGCATTAAGGACTAAGGTGTGCCCTACCCAAGCCATGGTATTTTCAATAACCTCATATGGATGCGAAAGCTGGACAATGAATAAGGAAGATCGTACAAGAATTGGTGCCTTTGAATTATGGTGTTGGAGGAGAATATTAAAAGTGCCATGGGCTTCCAAAAGAACCAATAGATCTGTTTTGGAAGAAGTGCAGCCAGAGTGCTCCTTAGAGGCCAAGATGGCTAAGCTTCATCTCTCATACTTTGGACATATTGTCAGGAGGGAACAGTCGCTGGAGAAGGCTATCATGCTTGGTAAGATGGAGGGTCAGAGAAAAAGAGGAAGACCCCCAACAAGATGGATTGGCCAGGTGGCAGCATTGATGGACTCAAGCATGGCAACAGTAGTGAGGTTGGCCCAGGATCGGACATTGTTTCGTTCTGCTGTGCATAGTGTCGCTATGAGTCAGTGCCGACTCGATGGCACCTAACAACAACAACAGTGGTGCACTGGTGACTCTGGGTTAGGCGTTGTGTTACTAACAAGGTTGACAGTTCAAACCCTCCAGCCACTCCCCAGGAGAAAGATGAGGCCATGTGCTCCCACAAAGATTTCTAGTCTAGAGGCCCCTTTGTAGGATCTCTATGAATCGGAATTGACTTGATGGAAATGGGATTTTTGGTTTTGGTTTACTGGCTAATGATTTTGAGCATTTCCTCATGTGGGCCCCCTGGATTTCTTCTTTGGTGAAGTGTCTGCTCACATCCCCTGTCCATTTTTAAATTAGATTATTTCTCTTTTTGTTGTTTAGGTAAATTTTAGAGAGAGTCCCTTGTTTGATAATGTCATTGCCAAAACTTTTTTCTTAGAGTGGGTTTTTTTTTTTACTTTTTGGTGAAATCTTTTGAGGCACACAGTGTCTAATTTTACAAGGTCATCTAGTCTGTCTTCTGTTGTTTGGGTATTTTTAATTATGTTTGCTAGTGTGCTCATGCCATGCATTAGGCCCCCTAAGTTTGTCCTGATGCCCTTATTTTTTCATTAATTTCCTCATTGTTTTAATCTTTACATTTAGGCCTTTAATCCATCTTGAGTTCATTTTTGTACATGGTTTGACAAAAGGGCCTTGCTTCACTTTTCTGTGAATGGATATCCAGTTTTGCATGGCAACACATTTAAAATCTAAAAACAGCACCAAAAGCCTACTTTCATCATGGTGATTCCATTTCCAACTCATGGTAACCACATATGTGACACAGTCGAACTGCCCCATAGGGTTTTCTTGGCTGTAATCTTTACAGAAGCAGATTTCCAGACCTTTCCATTGTGGTGCCAGTAGGTAGGTTCAAACTACCAACCTTCAAGTTAGTTGAGCACAAATTACTTGTGCCACATACATGCTGTACAGGACTATATGGAAAAGGTCAAACAAATAATGTATTTAATAGCATTCTAAACTACTTACCAGGGTAATATATTAGTTTATAATCCCTAGCATAGCGGTTACAAGTTGGACTGCTATCCTCAAAGAGGAGAAAGATGAGGCTTTGTGCTATGAGTGGGAACCGACTCCACAGCACACCACCACCATGATTAAAAGAGGAGTTCTGGTATGGTACTATAGGATAAGCCCTGGACTACTAACCACGAGGTCAGTGGTTCAAACCCACCAGCTGCTCCTTGGAAATCCTATACAGGGTTGCTATAAGTCAGAACTGACTTGACTGCATTTAACAAAACATGATTAAATGAAGGAGCCCTAGTAATGAAGCAGTTGTGAGTGGTGCTGCTATCTGCAAGGTCAGCAGTTTGAATCCACCAGGCCTTCCGTGGGAGAGAGATAAGACTTCTTGCTCCTGTAAAGATTTACAGCCTCAGAAACCCTTTACAGGGTTGCTATGAGCCATCACTGACTTGATGGCTCTCAGCTTCTACCACCCTGATTAAAAGGAATTCAACTCTAAGAAATCACAAAACAATTTATGTTTAGAAATTTACGGTTAGAAAATTATAGTGACGATTCATTTTTAGTTACACTGTGTTCTCTAAACTGAGCTGGCTCTCGTAAGCATAGGCTTTCACTTAAAACCCATGAGGCAGGCATTATTTTTCCTCTTTGGGGTTTGGTTTTAAGTAAGGAAATGGCGCCTGCCCAGCAGCTAAACTGTGGCAGATTCCAGAGGGCAGTCCCCACTTGTCTGCTACTGGGAAGTCACTTCTCTGCACCTTTCGCATGCTCCCTGAGGCTTCCAGGGCCCTCAAAGACCTGCTATTCATCAATTCTGACGATAGAACACACCCTAATTGGCTAAGGATTTCGCTATAGCCCAAGCTTGAGGGGAAAAACAAAAAGTATGTCAAATGAAACTCATGTGTCCCAGGGCCTTAAAGTGTTTCTCACAGAACCTTGGGGTGGCAGGCTATAAATTACAGGGCATTTTGGAAGCTGGGAGGAGCAGCAAAGGGGAATGGAAGCTGAGAGGGTCATTCATCCCTTGTGTCTGATGGTGACCTTGCATGAACAACAGCAATCCAGTCTGCAAAACCACAAACATCGCACCCATCAGAGCTTTGAATCTGCCCCACCCCAAGCAGTCTAGTAGGTACTTTCTTCCTCATCACAGTCCTTTTCCTGAACCTGAAAAAGGGACATAGCCTTTTACATGTGGAGAGAATCTTTTTTAAATGGGTTTGTTTGAGAGGATGTTCGTTGATTACCTGTTTCTCAGTCTGCTACTTAAAACTGGGTTGAATAAGCGCAGGAAATCATAGCAACTTGCGCTTCTTGATGTATTTCACAACTGTGCTGTCTGAGCTAGATAGATACCCATTTAACAATTTAGATAATTTCAGATTTCAGAACACCGTTTCAGTGACAGCTGCTTGCGATCTGGCCCCACTGAATGCCACTCAAGCCTCCTCTGAATGAGTGATTTCAGAGCTTCTCTGCAGTGTTGAATCACGGATTTGACTGTCTGTCCCTCTTCCCTTATTCCCTCCCTACCAGTGTGTTCTTTGCTGCTTTAGCACACACAACACACACATATGAATATATACACATGGTTGGTAACAACTGGGCAGCAATTCCCAGTAAGCCCAAGCTTTGTCACATACTTCTGGAGAAATACAAAATTCTTTCTCTCTCTAGACTTTCATGTTTTGGATTATCTTTGGTAAGTATCCCTATTGTGCGAACATTTTTTGTGGCCTCTCTGGATGAATCTCTGTACTTTATAGAACTTACCTATGTCCAGCTTACGTTCAAAAGTCGATTCGTTATCCTTTTAGTAACCTTTAAATATTTTAGAAGTGGTACATGTGCATTGTAGGAAATTTGAAAACATAGACAAGCTAAAAAAAAGGTCAACCCTGTAGCCCAGCAGTCAGAGATTGCCACTATTAAAACCTTAGCATTTAGCCTTCCAGAATTTTAAAATACTTATTCTAAACAATGTTGTCTAGCATTCTATTTTCACTAGAATGTCATTTTCTCTAAAAACTCAACCATGGGTCAGATTTCCCTGATTGACCCCAAATTGTCATTTCTTGATAACAACTTTTTCCACCTGTTAAATCAGGCTGTGTCCCTTGTTGCGGTTGAGTCTGCTCTGCCTCGTGGAGACCACGTATGCAGTGAAAACCTGTGAGCGCTGGGACTCAGGGGACTCCTTGCTTTTCTGGGTTTCACAAGTTTTATGCTTTTGGCAAGGTGCAACCATATTATTTTCCTATCGTTCATTTTGGTGTTAATGGTAGCTGTGTGCTGCCAAGTCAGTTCGACTCAGAGTGACCCTGTATGTATCTTCACAGGAGCAGAAAGCCTCATCTTTCTCCCATGGAACAGCTGCTAGATTCGAACTGCTGGTCTTGTGGTTAGCAGCCTAACGCATAGCCCACTACAAGACAGGGCGGCTTATTGCTTATTTAAGTGGACAGAATTTGAGTTTTCCTTCTCTGGAATGTTTCTGCCTTGCACAGGTTCTGGCTTTCACAGATTTTACTGTGTAACAGAGCAAAATATGGCAGCTTCATGAGCGTTCAGAGGCCGTTGCTATATGAACTGTGTCGCCTCACCTCATTGAGGTTTTCTCTCTGATCTTCTACTTTAACAAACATGGTATCCTTTTCTAACGATTGGTCTTTCTTGAGTAAGTAAGCTAAATTCTCACTATCTTCACTTTTACTCAACACCTGGTCCCATAAGTGTTTTATTATATTTAACGTGGTATCTTTTTCTGTGATGCTCACTTGCTGAAGAGACAGGCCAGTTGATCTACAGAATGTCCCACCATTTGGATTTTTCTGGTTACTTGTCATATGTAGTTTAGCTTGTTAATCTGGTCCCTTAGTTCCCTGTAAAGTAAAAGTTATATCTTAAAGCTTGACGGTTTAAATGAAACCAGTTTATGAGAATACCTCTCCAGTGATGTTATATAGTTCATGTTACATCACATTGGTTGGTTGGTTATGTGCCGTGGGGTCGGTTCTGACTCATAGCAACCCTGCATAGGGTTTCCAAGGCTGTAAATCTTTTCGGAAGCAGAAAGCCTCATCTTTCTCCCATGGAACCGCTGGTAGGTTCAAACTGCTGACCTTGAGATTAACAGCCCAATTCATAACCACTACATCACCAGAGCTCCCTACATCCCTACATATGCTACATCACGTTAGAAAACAGAAATGGTTGCACCACCATTAATAATGCAAGGACTAACCATTGCATTAGCATGAGTTGCGTGTTCCTTGTTGTTAAGTGCCATCGAGTCAGTACCTACTCATAGTGACCCTATACTCAACCAAACGAAACACTGCCCGGTCCTAGGCCAACCTCATAATTGTTTCTACACCTGAGTCCATTGCTGCTGCCATTTTGTTGGGGTATTCCTCTTGCTCTCCAACCCTGCACTTTATCAAACATGGTACCCTTCTCCTGACAATATGTCCGAAGTATGAGAGACGAAATCTGGCCATCCAGGCTTCCAGGAATTGTTCTTTTGGCAGCCCATGGTACTTTTCAGTATTCTCCTCCAACACCATCACTCAAATGCACCAATTTGTCTATGGTCTTCCTTATTCACTGTCCAACTTTCACATGCATATGAGGTTATTGAAAATACCATGGCTTAGGTCAGGCTCACCTTAGCCCTCAAACTGACGTGTTTTCTCTTTGACACTAACAATGAAGTGCAACAGAAACCATCTTTGTCTAGCTCAGAATTTTCCAACCTAAGCCAATTTGGGCCGAATAATCCTTTGTTGTTGGGGTTGAGCAGCATCCCTGGCCACTACTCAGGAGAGCCAGTAACACTACCTGCTCAGTTGTGATAACCAAAAATGTCTCAAGTCATTGCTGAATGTTTCCTAGGGTCAAAATTGCCCCTAGTTGAGACCCACTATCTAGATTCAGGAAAAGAAGAAGGGAGTGTTGATGGGCAGGTATTAGTTTGTCTCACAGAATTAGTGGACGCATTCTTTCAGGGCAGGAATACCGGGACAGCTCTGAGGACCTGAATTGTGGAATTTTCTGGGTGACTATGAGAACAATGCCATTAATACCTTGAAGCCCCTGGATGGTCCAAATGTTTAACATGCTCATATGTTAACCGAAAGGTTAAAAGTTCAAGTCCAACCAGAGGTATTTTGAAAGAAAGTCCTGGCAGTCTTCGGGAAAATCAGCCATCGAAAACCCTATGGTGTTGAATTCTACTCTCACACTAAGGGAGTCGCCATGAGTCAGAACCGAATTGGAAACAATTGTTGTTGTTGTGAAGTGCCATCAAGTCAATTTTGACCCATAGCGACCCTATATAGGGTTTCCAAGAAGCAGCTGGTGAGCTTGAACCACCAACCTTGCAGTTCAAATGGCTTTGCAGTCTGGCACATTGACCCACAGTGCCACACCAGGACTCTGTGTCAGCAGTTAGTACCTTGGAAATCAGACAGAGTCATCTAGAGTTTGTAACAGCCACAGAATGGAACACTAGACAAGGACTAAGGCTTAAGGAAGGAAGTTTTCAGAAGCTTCAGAGCAAAGATAGAGTGGAAAGGCCCGAAAATCTGAAAAAGAGCCATTAGAGAAATTTTAAAAGAAAGTCTGGGATCCAAATAATAAAACGTCCTTCTCCTGATTAAGGAAAGAGGGAGGTTTCTTAACAAGGTAACCACAGGACTGAGTCCACAGGAAGTTCTCCGATGAGCTGAGATTGACCATGTGTGTTAGGAAATGTAGAAAGACAAATACAAAGGAGGCTGCCAAGAAAACAAATGGCCCAGCTGACAGTAACTACGCAGAGAAATGGTAACAGCAACAAGGAGAACGTTTTCGGTTTCTCAGGTCAGCTGATGCTCTGAGGCAAGTCATGTGGTAAGCTGACAACAGGGAGTGCTTCTGTCTCAGCCCAGGCAGTACCTGTCCCCTGGGAAGCAGGTAGAACATCATGGTTTAGTAAGGAACGGAGCCAAACAGTGAAGAGAAAGTAAACGATCACCTTTAGGTTGGTTCAAGGCATGGCTCACTAGGATTCCATTCCAGGGTGCAGGATGCCTGGCAGGGATGGGGGACTTTTAATCCTTCACTTTCATAACCACTCTCAAAATGCTTGAGAAATTGCCAAGAAGTGCCAAAAGTTGAGACAGGACCAGGGTCCCCTCATTTTCCAGAGCAGCTAACAATGAATTCTAGAAATGTTATATCAGGGGGTGCTCTGTCCTAGGGCACGATGAGTCGGAACCAACTAGACTGCAACAGGTTTTCTGTGAGTTCCTAGCCAGACTTCAGGATGGAGTATTAGACGCATGGTTTGTGAACTGAGAGAAGGAAACTAAATATTATGGTGAGGATTTGAATCCCAAATCCTGTTAAATTCCCCTTGTTACCTTTGGTTTAGGAGTCCTGATGTAGCTCTGTGGATTAATGCTCTGGACTGCAAGGTTGGCAGTTCAAGCTTACCAGCCACTCCTAGGAAACCCTATACAGGATCGGCACTTAACAACAACAATAACCTTTGGTTTGTGATAAACAGGTACGCCAGGGCACTGTAATGGACACAGATGCAAAAACAATTCAACTTGGAAGCAACTTAAATGTTCTTTATTCCCCTCGCTTTACAGATCAGGAAACGAGCCCTAAAGGGTTAGAGAGAAGATTGCACCCCTCCCAGACCTTCTTCTTCCCCTTATAGTCCCACCCAAACACATAGTATTTCAACAAGACACCTAGGAAATGCCACAGCTGTGATCTGGATGATGTTAGAATTACAGGTTTTCTCACTGCTTCAACAGCCAAACTCCACAGTCTTCATTTATTAGATGAGCTTCCATCTATCATCTCAGGTTGAAGTCCTGTCATCTCTGCTTTGAGAAGTGAGTCACGTACAGACACAGAACATCCAGTTCATCCCATCTGCTGACGACACAGAACTGAGAGGAGGAGCTGCAGCCCTGGATGAGAGAATCCAGATATTATCAATTCACTGGCACAAGTTCACAACCAGTGGTATAAAATGTAAGGGGAGATAAGTAATGAAGAATTGCTTTAAATTTCACAAAAGCTGAACAGGGAAGACCTAACTCAATGGTAGCTCTTATGAAAAAGGTATAGGGTTTTATTTTACGCTAAGTAAAATGGCCACCATCCATCTGTCCATCACTGAAAACCTAAGGATCACAACTGAACATTGTCCACCTCACTTACTTTGGGCATATTGGTGGTGGTGGAGGTGGTGTGCCATAGAGTCAGTTCCAACTCATAGTGACTCTCTATAGGGTTTCCGGGGCTATAAATCGTTATGGGAGCAGAAAACCTCATCTTTCTCCTGCAGAATGGCTGGTAGTTTTGAACTGCTGACCTTGAAGTTAGCAGCCAGACTCATAACCACTACGCTACCTGAGCTCCTTAGGAAGGATCAGTGGCTGGTGGAGAAGATTATGTTGAGTGAAGTAGAAGGTCCACAAGGGTAAGGGAGACCCTCAGTGAGATGGATTGGTATACTAGCAGCAATCATGGGCTCCCCAACATGCATCTGATTGTGAAGAGGATGCAGGCCTGAGCAACATTTCATTCTGTTATATGGAAGGTCACCATAAATTGGTTGATGTGATAGCAATTATCTTATCTATTGGAGTCCTGCTGTGTGTGGTACTGTAGGATAACTGCAAAGTTGGCCCTATTGCTCATATTGCTATGAGTTGGAATTGACTTGATGACACTGTAGGATAAGCACTTGACCACAAGGCCGATTTGAACCACAAGGTTGGCCGATTCAAACTCACCAGCCACTCCTCTGAAACGCTATACGGGTCTTAATGAGTCGGGACCAACTCAACAGCACTTTACAACAACAACAACAACAGTATCTATCTGTTTATCAAAGCAAAATGGGATCCAACAGTGTAATAAGACTGCCAAAAACTACTAGGGCCTTTCTGCTTTGTGGCAGGCAGAGACACAGTAAGTACCCCAAAGATAACCATACCCTGATGTCCCAGACGTGTGAATATATATCATCAAGTCCTTAAGCCAAAGCAGTATCCCTTGTGGGTCAGGAGTTTAAGAAGGTGGAAACATGTGAAATGAATGTAGTGCCTTTCCTGTAGGGAACGGACAATTCTCTAGTAAAGAGGTTGGTCCTTCTGCTGAGAGATGAGCATCTTCCAGCTGGTCCAGGTTTTCCAGTACACAACACCAATTATGAAGTCAAGGATTTTGAGATGGGTTATCCAGGTGGCCGCAGTGTTAGTCACAGGGGTCCTTGTAAAATTGGCAAAGAGAGTCAAGAGTTGGAGTAGGAAGTGAGGTAGCAGTGATTTGGAGATACAGGCTAGGGAATATGGACAGTCTCTAAAAGCTAGAAAGGCAAGAAAACAGATTCTTCTTAGAATCTCCAGAAGGAACATAGCCCCGCTGGCCCATTTTAGACTTCTGACCTTCAGAATAATTTCTAGTGTTTTGCAGCCATGAAATTTCTGGTAACTGTCACAGCAGTAATAGGAAATGAATGCAGGCTGTATTTGTGGTGGCAAAGTATCTAACCAAAAAGAGGTTGTACAAGGCACCAGTTACTCACTTCTGAAATGTTAGGGTCACTTTGGGATTTTAAGAAGCACATTGGCAAAGTCAAATACAAACCAGATGTTGAAGAAACAAGAACATCATAAGAAACAAGAAAGAGCTCATTTTTAGATATGAAGAATATTAAAATGTAACAGTTGTCTTTGACTATTTGAAGAGTTGCATGTCAAAGAAAGATAAAAATCACTATAATCCCAGAGGGTAGAATTAGAACAAAAAAGTTGGAGTAACAGGAAGATTCTGGTCATTCTGACAAAGACATTTACAAAAGTCAGAGCTGCCAGCCAAGTCAATGTGGTGTCTTTTGAGATCCTAAGTTCCTTGTCACTGGGAGCATTGAAGCAGAGGCTAATGGTCACTACTCAGCAATATTGAAAAGGATTCCTGCACAGAGACAAGTCAGTCAAGATCACTCTTCACACCTTCACTCTAAGAACTGAAGACGGGATGGTTCTAGAAAGACAAGGTATATTTTCACTGGAGGCTACATCCTTTTTTTTGCAAACATTTGTAATTAAGTCTCACAGGAATTTATTTTCCTGTTGCAGAAGTTTTGCTTCTGTTGCTTGTATAACTCTCAGCACTGTTTAAATCTCTTTGAGATCTGTAATTTTGATTTCGTGAGTAAAGTACGAGGGGCTTCCAAAAGTTCCTGGGAAAATTCTGTTATTTTTCAATTCCATTTCTCCACAAGCTCTCTGAAGCTGCCTCAGATGTTGGGCAGTATATCATAGACAAGGCCTCTGTCGTGGGGTCCCAGGGAGACCAGAAGGATCCTACACGGTGCCTCCACTCAGACTCCTCAGACTGTGGTAGGAGGCCCCAGTGCTGCCCTGTCCTACCAGTGCCCACATCTCAGTTTAGATTGTTCAAGTCCTTAAGCCAAAGCAGTATCCCTTGTGGGTCAGGAAGTTAACAAGGTGGAAACATGTGAAATGAATGGTCCCTGTCCTGTAGGGAATGGAGACTTCTCTAGTAAAGATGTTGGTCCTTCTGAGAGCTGAGTATCGAGAGATGAGCATCTTCCAACTGGTCCAAGATTTCCTATACACAAAGCCAATTATCCAGCCAGCATGCTCAAGGGAGCCCTACTCTCCTCTCCACACTTTATTCTCTGGAGGTTTTGTGTTAATGTCACTGCTGCTTGCTTTGCAAATGAAAAGAACCAAGTGCAAGATGAGGACAGTCTTCTCACGGTTGTCCTCTCCTCAGAGTCAACAGTCAACCTCAGAGCCCTCTGCCAGCAGTAAGGCAGGCCTGGTTACAGCATTGATTCTCCTATATTCACGAGACATCATCACCTGCACCAGCCCCTAAAAGGAAAGGAGAAATGCCTGTGTCCATTGATTACAACGTTCTCAGTCAGTGTGTCTGGACAAGTATCCACTTACCTCACACCCTGAAATGATTGTGACCATGGCTACGTTAGACATAACATTGACCTGCTTGCTGACATTGTTCATAAGTTGCTCATTCTCTTTTGTCCTCCCATTTAGCTGCTTGTATGGGGTTTGATACTTGTTTGTTAGATTCCTGCTTTCATTTAATAGATTTTTTTTTTTTTTTCTTGTTCTTCTTCTTCTTAAGGTGAGATAAAAAGGAACCAGCCAAAGCCTAAAGGCTGGGTGATTTTGCTTCCAGAAATGAACTTGTTTTTCCCTGCACCTTTTACCTTCCAGGGGTCAAGACCTTTCTCTCTGTTTATGGGGACAAGCACCTTAGGTGGTTCATTAGCTTTCCAGGTCTCCATCAGCCACCCCCAAAGCATTTCAAATAACAGACAAGTTTAAGTAAAAGCAGTGTGATGCCCTCCAACAGCCAATCCCACCATTGGCCTAACCCCACTCCTGCCATGTCGATCCTCACACCCTCCTGAGAGAAGCTCTGAAGGTGACAGGCAGAGGTTTCTGGTGAAAGGTACACCTTGGACAGCTGTGTCTCACCTTACCCGTGCATGCCACCAGAGAGGGCATTAATTGGGTTCTCACCAACACAATCAAATCTTAAATACCTAGAAGGCATTTCTCTACTACTGGGGGGGGGGGGCGGGGAGTCATGAGTAAGTCCTTTCACGTCTTAGTTCTCTACTCTACAAAATGGCAGTAATAATGGTTTTACTTCATTGGGAGATTGTGAGGATCACAGCTCTTAATTCAGTTAAAGTATTTCCAAGAGGGACTTTCTGGCCAGTGGTAATGGCTAAAAAGCCAGCTCCTTTTATCATCACTGCATAAGTGAATGCCAGTTAAACTCAGTCATTACAAATAGGACACAAGTGAAAATGTTGCATTCAGGTTTGATTAATGAAGTAACAACTCAGGTGAAGAAAGAAAGAAAGAAAAAAACCTTACATGTGAACCTGCTCATGTTTGTATTTTGCGCTGTGAGACATCTTTGTGTTTTTCTCCAGGACTACACTTTGTTATATGAAGAAGCAAAATATTTTCAGCTTCAGCCCATGTTGTTGGAGATGGAAAGATGGAAGCAGGACAGAGAAACTGGGCGCTTTTCCAGGCCCTGTGAGTGCCTAGTGGTGCGTGTAGCCCCTGACCTTGGAGAGAGGATCACACTCAGCGGTGATAAATCCTTGATAGAAGAGGTGTTTCCCGAAATCGGGGATGTGATGTGTAACTCTGTTAACGCAGGCTGGAACCACGACTCGACACACGTCATCAGATTCCCACTGAATGGATACTGTCACCTCAACTCAGTCCAGGTATAGAGTTGTCATTCTTGCCTTCACATAGTGCCTTTCCTGCAAAGAGCTGAAAATGTCTCATATGTTCACATTTCTGTGGGCAGAAGAATGTATTCCATCCATCATTCTACAAATATGGGCCAGGTTCAGGTGTGAACACTGGAGCTACAGACGAGAACAAAATAGACAACAGCTATTTTGGGGGCATTTCTGTTATGGGTAGGGGGCCACACATTAACTAACATGACTGTCAGGTAGTGAGAAGAGGACATCTGGGCAAAAGGACCCTGAAGATCCTGAGGTGGGAGTGTGCTCTGCTTACCTGAAATATCAGGAAAGATACAAAGCTATTTGATGCCAACGGAGTCAGAGTTTGGGTTTCTCTCTGCTTTGGAATTGAAATGGGCCCCTAACTTTGTTCAATCTTTAGCCAAGAAAACCTCTCCCACAGCTCAGAGATGAAAGCATTCTGTATACCTTGAGGATTGTTCCATGACGATTTCTTACTGCTTAAATTTATGATCAGAACAGCTGGGACCTGGCAGAGTAGGCCCCCACCACCAGGCAGCTTGGAGTGTGGCTTTAAACTGCACAGTTCCAAGGGTACATTTGCTTGCTTTTCTATGTGTATGGTGCCCCCTGGAGTTGTGTGAGGTACCCCCACTGTGCTGCCCTGTGCAGTGTTCTGAGCCAGGCCTCTGTTTATAAACATCTCTGACGCCCTGAGAGCCTTTCGCTCCCCACACATACCCTGCGCCTGGCTTTCCACCAGAGAGGAGGGAGGGGCAGAACCACTACCATGTCTCCTCACTTCTCTAGGGCCCCACCCTGCAGGCCAGTGAATAACTCATAAATCCACATGGTTGACATGCTTGAGTGTGATCACATGTAGAAATTTTCATCTGGATAAATGTTGCATGACACGGCCATGACCCTCTCTTTCTGCTCCACTAACCAAGAAATAGGAATTGTCCGCTAGGCATGTAGACATTTGGAATAGGATATAAGATCCAGGATGCCACATGGAGCTATTGTAACTCAATGATTACTATGTTTAAGCAACTTTGCTAGTACCAAGGTGACGTTTAAAAGTAACAGCCAAGAAGCATAGACTATTTGCATTACATGGAATAAGCTTTCACCACATCCAAGGTAACATTGGATCTTACTGGAAAATTATCATACTATGTATGTGAGACCCTTTGGGGAGGAAGAGGCCTTAGGGATTCCTTATGTTATCTATCAACTCAGCTACCATAACAATGAAAGAAAAAACAGTTCAGAGTTAGGTTCTTTATTGTTCACAGCTTCTACCTTTGAATTTCCTTTCCTAATCATGGCAAAGAACGCTTTCCAGTGTGATTTGGCCAGGCAAACTGGGTTGTTTCTGGCTGAAACTGGTAAAGTTTCTGCCTCTGCGCAAGAGTTCTCCTTGGGATGAGCTGTGTTTTGCCTTGTTATTCACCTACCATCAAAGTACATTTTGATTTTGAATTTGGGGATTGTCTACTTCCATTCTGCCCTCATACTGATTGGTCTGCTTGTGCTTTTTGAATTTGTTTACAGAAATAGAATGCTATTTTGATTCTCATGGGGCTTGTTTGCCTGGTTTGTTTTTTAAGTTGCCAGCATTTGAGGCTTTTTAGCAAATATATTCTTTTGCTTCCCAATCTTCTATAGTAAGCTGTTTTCCAGGATAGTAAACTATACTCCATATGAAAGTAGGCCACAAAAAATAATGATGAAAAGGGCTCATTGTTTTATTGACTACCCTTTAGAAGTTACTGTTTACTAACATTCGATTAGTGTCCCCTCTCCCCCACCCCTAAAACACACACACACAAAGAATTTGAGCCAGACCGTTTTCTTTTTGTTTTTTAATGTTAGGATTGCCTTTAGAATACTTGTTGTTGTTAAATGCCGGCAAGTCGATGCCGGCTCATAGCGACCTTGTATAGGGTTTACGAGGAGCAGCTGGTGAGTTTGAACCACTGACCTTGTAGTCCAGCACATTATCCCAGAACACATAGTAGAGAAGTAATTTAGTTATGTCAGAAATCCTAGCAGGGAACATTTTGAAGTCTAATATTCACTGAATAGCTAACAGAAGGCTCTAGATCAGCATTCCATATTTTTTCCTACTTAAGGGTTGCAGGAACTATTTACTAAATTTTAAGTGAGACATGTAGTGACAAATTCAGGGATCTTCCTGACATTCAGTATTTAATTTAAAAATTAAAGAATAGATTATATGGCTGGTGTTTATATAAGAAATGTAGAAGATCTATATTTTGAATGATTTTTTGATAAGCAACCATTATATTTATTCTGGCTTCTCTGCACATCCACAAGATGATAAGTCTAACCCCAGCTGTCTCCAGCAGTTCATTTCTTCAGCTATTAAAATTCCATAAATCTTCTAACGTGGAAAAATGGAAGATTAACTCAGTATTGAGAAACTTCAACAATGGCAGCATTGAGAACACAGATGAGTCACTATCTAAGGCAGGGTGGGGAACCTTTTTTCTGCCAAAATTGCTAACATCATTCACAGCCCATACAAAATTATCAACTTAAAAATTAGTGTGTTGTATTTGGTCAAACATTTAATTAACTCATTCCCCACCTCCCACCCCTGCAATGTGATGGTTGGAACCGCGGTTGCCTTGGCGGGGCCAGACCAAATGATTTCACATGACTTATACAGCCTGTGGGCTGGATGTTCCCCACCCCTGCTCTGAGGAAATTCAGATAATATCACTCCTCCCATAGCCTTTACCATCTTGTCAAGTATCAAAGCACAATTTTGAAATGGGGACTCTCTCCTTTGGCAGAGAAACCAATGTTGCATATTGGGGCCATAATCCATGCGATTTGAGACCAAACACAACCTCAGTTGGAACCCATTTCCACAGTTGACTAGCTGTGACCCTCAGTTCCCTCATTTATAGAATGGCGTTAACACCACCTGTTACACCAAGTGGTTGTAACCATGAAATGAGCTGACGTGTGCAGAGCAAGCTTGTAATGGCACATTTCCATATTAGAGGTATTTGTTTCCTCTCTGTTAGTTCTGCTGTATCATCAATTCCAATCTTCGGTGATCCCATGTGTGTCAGGATGACTGATTTTTCAGAGTTTGATCACCAGGCCTTTCTTCCGATACACCTCTGGGTGGACTCCAACCTCCAGTGGTTCGGGCAGCAGCTGAACATGTTAACTGCACCACCCAGGGATCCTTGCTTGCTCTCTACTGCCCTTTAATCCAGGGTCATCCCTTAAGGGACCCTCAAACAGATTCAGGGGTTGGATGAGATTGACCAGAGCTGCCAATGATCTGCCGACTTTACAGTAGTCCTGTGGAGTGTTTATATGGCCTATCTTGCCCATAACTGGATGCCTTTCTTGGCCTTTTGCAGGTCCTCGAGCGGTTGCAGCAAAGAGGATTTGAAATTGTGGGCTCATGTGGAGGAGGAGTGGACTCGTCCCAGTTCAGCGAATACGTCTTGCGGCGGGAACTGAGACGGACGCCCCGTGTCTCCTCTGTCATCCGGATAAAGCAGGAGCCTCTGGACTGAGTGGACATGTTTCTTATGCAAAAATGAAAACATACACAAGAAAATCATGCAAACAAGCAAGGGACATTTATGTGCAGTTGGGACAGCAAACCAAGTCCTGGACCTAAAATTGAATAAAAGACACATTTATATCAAATAGAGACCATACCTGTATTCATATGGGAACAATTGGAATAGTGCTATCCTCAAGGTGTAAAAAAAATATAAATATATATATATGTCAAAAGGTAGGAAATGCAAAAAAAAAAAGGTGGTAGCTACAGATGGTGCTGTGCTGGCCATGAAGTGTCCTGGGTTCCTGGGACCTGCTGACCAATAAACAAGCCATGACCGGTGAAGACACATCTCCTTACAGTTTCCCATTGTCAAACAGCCATTCATCGTTTTCCTTTTTCTTTCTTCTATCCTTTTTTTTAAAAAACAAACACAAATACCTTGAATGGCATTTCTTTGCGTACGGAGGTTTCGTGTCTGTCTTTAGGCAGGGACTGGGCAGGACTTCAGGAAAACTCTGCTGAGCACATTGTGTTTGGAAGATGTTAGACGTGAAATTCTAACTGTAGTTTGTACAGAAGTCACACTTTTTTGTCTGTCTCACAGATGTGAACATGACTTTGTTTTTAAACGGATCAGTTTTGCAAAGGGGCCAGAATTATTACTTGTTAGAGTTGCTCCCGTTTGAATCTGCTGCTTTCCTACAATTTTTCAAATTTTATAATGTATTAAATACAATAAACTCTTTAAAAAATAAGGTCTATGTGAAATACACATGGTGGGGTGAGGCTGTATTCCAGTGGAAATGTTCGTTTTGAGTTTCCTGTATTGAGCATCCAAAAGAGGCCTAAGCATTGGATCCCAGACAGAAGCCAAAACCTACTCAGGGATAAGGCTACTGTGCCCTGTTTCAAGCAGAAGTCTTCCAACTCCACAAATGTTACTCCCTCACTTGTTTCTTCTACAGTGTTTAGCAAGGGAAACCTTTCTATCAGTGAACATTTCAGTGACTAGTTTGCAGAACAAACCATACCAAAACTTAGTGGCTTAAAACATTTTATTCTCTCGTGGTTCTGGGCTTCTTGTGAGTGGAGCCAGGCTTCTTGTGCTCTGGGGGCTTGGATTGGACTGTGATGCCCAAGCTGGTTCACTCACATGACCAGCTATTGATACTGGCTGGTGGCCTCTCCCTGTGACTCGGGCCTTTAACAGTATGGTGGTAGTGGTGGCTAAGTGCTGTCAAGTCGGTTCGACTCAAAGTAAACCTGTACAAGGTTTCCAAGTAGCAACTAGTGAGTTTGAACCGCTGACCTTATGGTTCAAACCGACCTTGCAGTCCAGTAAATTATCCCACAGCACCACAGCAACCCTATAGAATAGAGTAGAACGGCTACATAGAATTCCCTAGGCTTCCATCTTTATAGGAGCAGAACACCAGGCAGGGTTTTTCTCCCATGAAACTGCCAGGTGAGTTCAGTTAGGAACCTAGTGCTTACCCATTGCAGCAAGAGGGCTCCTTTTCTAACAGCTCTACCATCACCTTTTTTCCCTACTTCTTCCTCATTCCAGACACTCATAAGAAACGCAGCACGCTGCCAAGATTGACAGGGAAACTATAATGTGTTTCTGCTGCAGAGGGGCCTGTGGTGATGGGCTATTTCCATCCTGAACTATCTTTTGAAATTAAAAAGTCTATGCCTAAGGATACTAGTAATGAAAATATCTCTGGCTTCTGAAAGTAAAAGTGAGCTGTTAATGGCTCCTATCAGTCTGTGAAACACAGACACAACTTAAAACACTAAATTACTTTAATGACTATACGCCAGGTTTCTACCTTGTTGCTTAACTTCCCCTGGAATGAGTCTAAGGCCTGGCTGCTCTCACTAGCTGCTCTGTCATGCACAGAAAGGACAATAAAATTGCTGTATGATTTACTAGGCATCCATTCTCATTACGGACAATTTCCTGAAATCAATAAAGCAAGGACTGTACTTTGGGACAGTCTGCTGGTTATTGTCATCAGCTAACATTGACCCCAAACTTCCTATGTGCAGTTAGTATTGATTGTCCCAACCAAATGCTCCACAGAATTGGGTTCCTTTGTTAGTGTCAGCACCCACTTTGATCTTGTGTGAGTCCGTATTGAACCACTACAACCCAATTGTATAGTCTACAAAAGAGCCGATCCAAATCAATGGGGCAAATAGGACGCTTGTGGGTTTTGTGTGTTGTTGTTTTTTTAAATCATATGAGGCCAATAACAGGCATTCATTGAGGCTAATTTAATATGATTTGCACATCAGGGTAACTGTTTGACTAGGTACTCAAAAATGCCCTGAAGTTGAAAGAACTTCCAAAGATTCTTATACCCCATGTTGCTGACATTTTCATGGAAATAGGGCCAGCACAATGTTTACACAATAACAATTTATCCTAAAACACAACTTCTAGTCAGAGCCCTGGTGTGGCACTGTAGAATAAGCACGAGTCTGCTAACCACACGGAAGGTCAGCGTTTCAAACACACCAGTGGCTCTCAGAAACCCTTTATAGGGTCCTATGAGTCAGAACCAATTCCAAGACATTTAACAACCACAACAACAGTCTGAGCCTGGAGTTTCTATTTCCCAAGACTGACTGCCCATAGATAATTCCTCACAGGTGCTCAATGCCTTAGGCCAAATGACATTCACTTTCCTACATTGTTGTTGTGTGCTGGTGTCAGTTCCGACTCATAGTGACCCTGTGCAGGGTTTCCGAGGCTGTAAATCTTTACAGGAGCAGAAAGCCTCATCTTTCTCCCATGGAACAGCTGGTTCACACCTATACTTGTTAAGTGCCGTTGAGTCAATTCTGACCCACAGCGACCCTGTATATAGGGTTTCCAAGGAACAGATGGTGAGCTTGAACCACCAACCTTGCAGTTCAAACAATTTTGCAGTCTGATGCATTAGTCTATAGCGCCACACCAGGAGCTTAAAGGTGTCCTTGTTAAGTGCCTTCCAGTGGTTACCACTCATGGTGGTGGTGGTGGTCATGTGTCGTGGAGTGAGTTCCGACTCATTGTGACCCTGCTTAGGGTTTTCGAGGCTGTAAATCTTTACGGGAGCAGAAAGCCTCATCTTTCTCCCTCAGAACAGCTGGTAGTTTAGAACTGCTGACCTTGAGATTAACAGCTGGATTCATAACCACTACAAAATCCTGTATCGGTTTCCGAGGAGTCGCTGGAAGGTTGAACTGCCTACCTGGTAGTTGCTTATCCTACAGCGCCACCCCAGAACTCCAGGGTGTCTTTAGGAAGTCAGTTTTCTCAAGAGTTCAAAAGGAGATCTCAGGGCAATGGCGTAGGTGGATCACCCCAGTTCCATGGACACCAGAGTCTGGGTTCCAGAGAATTAAAACTCTTCCTTACTCTGTATGGTTTTAACTTTTTCAATATACAGATTCCCAGATGCCAAAGTACTTCAGGAAATAATTGATCAATCAAACTATAATTCAGTCACAATCTGTTTTCTTCCCCTAATTTTTATTATCAAATATACAAGATTAAGTAAAAAAATATTGTTACAAAATCATAGAAATCTTTATTAAACCATGGTATAAAAATGTGAAACTGTTATTTCTCCACATGGCCTCCATCTAGGTCTATCCACTTCTGAAGGTGGTGTTTCCATCTCTAACCTTTTCCTGAAAAACTCTGAGTTCTTGGAAAGACACTACATCAAGACGGCAGCTTTGGCATTCTTGAGGGACTCAAATCGAGTTTCTTTTAAATGACCTTTGAGTTTGGTAACATAAAGAAGTCAAAGAGGCCCCATCAGGGCTGTAAGGTGGATGGGGTAAGGTTTCCTAATGAAATTCTCATAGGGCAGCCCCTGCTACCCTGGAGAGCAGGAGCACTGTGATGGAAAAACACTTCCTGGGCACAACTTTCCTGATGTTTTTCTCACCAATGCAGTTTTCTTTAAAACTTCCCCATGATTGTCCTGTGTCTGTCAAGAAAATCTATCAAGATCACACCTTGGGAATCCCAAAACACAATAACCTTCCGAGCTACTCTCTCTGCCTTGAATTTAACTGGTCCAGCAGATGCTCTGAGAAGCCACTGTTTTGATTGAACCGTTTTTGTATGTGTGTGTGTGTTTTTAAGGCATCCTACAGAGTCTAAGACAAGCGTATTCCTGAGAACACTTAGCTGCATCCATCCACTGATCACAGAGACATATTTAAACAAATCTGTGCTTGTCTGAACTGGAATCCTAGGAGCAATTGTTTTTACTTACCCTCATATAGTTCATATTCAAACTTTCCTAATTGTCCTAATAATGGTCCTTATGTCTGTGCTTTCTGCCCCCCTAGAGGATCTGATGAAGGGTCAAGCGCTGCATTTAATAATAATACCTCTTTGCTGTTGTTAGCTGCCATTGAGTTGGCTCATGGGGACCTCATGTACCATGGGATCAAACCATTGTAATCCATAGTGTTTTAATTGACTGTTCAGAATTAGATTCCCAGGCCTTTCTTCCTAGTTCATCCCAGTCTAGGAGCCCCCCTGAAATCTGTCCAGCAACACACAAGCCTCCTCTTGTGCCTGGTGGCTGTGCACGAGGCACATTGGCCAGAAATTGAAGCTGAGTCTCTGGCACAGAGGTGAGAATTCTACCTCTGAACCACAACTGACATATTTCTAGACTCCTTTAATATAGAAAGATCTCCCACAATTTTTTGTTTAGCTTGTATTATTTTGTTTTGTCTTTCATTACATTGACTTATCTGACGGTCTAGATCAAATGTTTTGAAGATTGTTGCACAGTCTAGATGAGTCTGATTATTCCTTCACTGGTAGCACCAGGTTAGTTTTAATTCCACATTAACGCTACAGAAGTGACTTTACGTCCTTTCATTGTATCTCCTCATGTCTCTGGTAAGGACAGTTGACTCCTGTTGTGAAGTGCCATAGAGTTGGTTGCAACCCATAGCAATCCGGTATTTCTGAAGAGTGGCTAGTAGGTTTGAACCACTGACCTTGTTGTAAGCAGTCCAGTGCTTATCCTACAGCACCGTACTAAGACTCCTGACTCATGTTGGTGATGATCATTTTGACCACTTGGTTGAAGTGCTGTCCACCAGGTTTCTTGAGTGTAAAAATAACTTTCCCCTTTATAATTACAAGTAACCTGTCGGATGATTTGGTGAGATTGTATAAATATCCTGTTCTTCAACAAGTTTTTACTCAATGGTTTTGACATTGATTATCTTTTCTAAAATCAATCATTGCCTTGATGGTTGTAAACTATACCTTTTTTGAAAAGCTCCTATTACCTGAATCACTGGTATTTGAAATAACCTTTACTTTCTTTCTTTCATGGTTGGTAAGTGCCATTGAGTTGGTTCCTATAGAGTCATTTCATAGTGGCTCACAGTGTATAAGGTTTCTGAGGAGTGGCTGGTGGCTTTGAACCACTGATCTTGTGATTAGCAGTTTACTGATTATTCTACAGCTCACACTAGGACCCCTTCTTTGTTTTTAGCAAATTATATTTCTTTAGTCCAGGACACACCATACAATTCTTGACTTGCTTTTTTCTAAGAAGAATTTTAGAAAAATAGAATACGGCAAGCCACTTCTCACATGGTTTCTAAATATTAGATAAGTGTCTATTTAATTAATAGTAATAACAATGTTGTTGTTAAGTGTCATTGAGTCCATTCTGACTCATAGCAACCCTGTACAGGGTTTTCATGGAGTGGCTGGTAGGTTTGAACCGCCGACCCTGCAGTTAGCAGTCCAGTGCTTATCCTACAGCGTCATACCCATTTACTGTTTGCTGTGCACCAGGCATTGTGATAAGCACTTTACCTGCATTAACTCACTCAATCTTTATGACTACAATTGCTGTTAAGTGCCGTCAAATTGTTTTCAACTCATGTTGTTGTTGTTACGTGCCGTCCGACTTATAGTGACCCTGTACAGGGTTTCCGAGGCTGTAAATCTTTATAGGAGTAGTAAGTCTCATCTTTCTCCAGTGGAACAGCTGGTAGTTTCAAACTGCTGATCCTGAGGTTAGCAGCCCAATTCGTAACCATTACGCTACCAGAGCTCATAGTGACCCTATATAGTAAGGTTTCCAAGAAGCAGCTTGTGGGTTTGAACTACCGACCTTGTGAGTCAAACCAAGCTTGTGATCCAGTGAGTTATCCTGCAATGCCACACCAGGACTCTTACGACTAGTTGTTGTTGTTAAGTGCCATCGAGTCTGTTCTGACTCATAGCAACCCTGTAGAGGATTTCTGAGGAGTGGCTGGTAGGTTTGAACTGCCGTCGTTGTGACTCAAACTGACCTGTGGTTCAGAGCATTATCCAGCAGTGCCACACCAGGACTTCATGGCTGCAGTAGAGGTTATATTATACCCATTTTTCATTCCAAGAAACCAAGTCTCAGAAACATCAAGTAAATGGCAAGACAAAAGTTAATGTTCATAAAGCTTCATGTTGTTGTTGTTAAGTGCCATCGAGTTGGTTCTGACCCATAGTGACCCTGTATAGGGTTTCTGAGGAGTAGCTATTGAGCTTGAACTGCTGGCCTTGCAGTTCAAACGGCTTTGTAGTCTGACGCATTAACCCCACAACCCATACCAGGACTCCTAAAGCTTCCTTTGTTGTTGTTGTTAAGTGCCATATAATCCATTCTGATCCATAGCGACCCTGTATAGGGTTTCCAAGGAGTAGCTGGTGAGCTTGAACCACCGACCTTGCAGTTCAAATGGCTTTGCAGTCTAGCGCACTAGCCCACAGCACCAACCCAGGACTCCTAAAGCTTCATAAGGAGGTCCAGAAACAAACAGAAAAAAGTGAGTTTCCATGATGGTGTTGTTAAGTGCTGTCGAGTCAGTTCCGACTCACAGCCACCCTGTATAGGGTTTCCAAGGAGCAACTGGTGAGTTTGAACTGTCGTTGCAGTTCAAACCGACCTTGCAGTCCAGTGCTTATCGTACAGCACCATGGAAAAACATTGATTAATAGTGTTTTCTCCTTAAAATGAAATTATTACAAGTATTTTGAGCATCCCTTGCAAATTGTGGGCACGAAACTTAGTTTACAGAGCTCTGGTAGTGTAGTGACTACCTGTCGTTCCAAACTACCAGCCGTTCCTCGTGAGAAAGATAAGGCTTTCTACTCCCGTGAACATTTACAGCCTCAGAAACCCTTTAAAGGTTTGCTATGAGTCAGAACCGACTCCATGGCACATCACCACCACCACCAGGCTTAGTTTGGAATCCTGGTGTGACACTGCAGGAAAATGCACTGGATCATGAGGTCGGCAGTTCAAACCTACCAGCTACTGCTCAGAAACCTTAGACAGGGTTGCTATGAGTCGGAACCAACTCAACAGCACATAACAACAACGACTTGGTTTTAGTGATATTAGGATGATCATGATATGGTTTCTGCCATAGGAAACCCAAATTCTCTGTACATCTAGTGGCAGAATTAAGATATGTATACAGCTAACAACAAGGAGCTCTGGTAAGTAGTGGTTACGAATCAGGCTGCTAACCTCACAGTCCGCAATTCGAAACTACCAGCTGTTCCGTGGGAGAGAGATGAGGCTTTCTGCTTCTGTAAAGATTTAGAGACTCAGAAACCCTATACAGGGTCGCTATGAGTAGGAACCGACTCCACGGCATATAACCACCACCACCATATAGCTAACAACTGTACAAGGCGCAACAGAATATATGTTACTTCCTTCATATTTACAAACCAAAGATGATAGGAATGCCAAAGGATGAAGGATTTATCTTCAAGAAAAGCACCGTCAGGAAACAGCACTGGAAAGAGGAGTGGTTTTTGCAAGCAATGGTCATAAAGAGAGAGTTAGAGACTGATGTGGGATCCAAGTGGTTGTAATTGGGGAAGAGTAAAATCTGGTCTGGCAACAGAAGATGGATTTGGACTAGTGGTGGTAGGGTAAATGTTGAGTGTCAGGCTGCAGAGTTTTTATTTCATTTAGGAACTCCTGGGGAATCACAAAAGGTGGGATCCATCAATATTAATCTAGAAGGTCTGTAGGCTTGGTCAGCTGGGACAGTGTTTTGTGGGGAGGGGCAGTTGAGTGACAGCTTCTTCATCCTTTCATTCATGAGTTACAAACCAGGCTTAATGCTGATGAGCTACAAGCTTAAAATGCATGAGAAAATAAGACTTCAGCTGGTATGTAGGGATGCCAAACTCAGATGCCTTATGAGGCCATGGGAGTCATGTAGATTAGTGGTACACAGGCAAACTGGAGTCTATGTGTCCCATTCTAAGGGGCAGTCTCTGCCTCAACTCCAGTGGGTTGCAGCTACAGGCAAACAAGGGTTCTATGCTCACTTAAAGACTGAAAATCCAGATTTCTGGGTGAAATCTGTAGGTATGTAAATGTTGGAACTAACTTGTTATTTTCAAACGTGCAGACCAAACAAGGCATCTGCAAACTACCAGTTTGTAACTCTGAGGTTTCTGAAATAATGAACCCATTTTACTGTGCAGAAATATTTCATTTAGACGGCATGAGAACTTAGTTGTTTGAAGACCTAACTTTAATGATTTTATCATAAAGATTTAATTTTAGAATATAACTGATAATAGTGATAATAACAACCTTCACAGAGTGCTTACCAAGCTCACCAGCCACTCCTTGGAAACCCTATAGAGGGTCGCCATGAGTCGGAACTGACTCAATGGCACTTAACAACAACAATGGTGAGGACTCTACAGATAGGTTCTTCTTGAACCAGAAGGCAGCATTATTATCCTGGTTTTGCAGATGAGAAAATTGGTTAAGTCTAAAAATTTTGCCAAAATCCGTAAGAAACTTGGAACAATATGCATTCATACACACATACCATACACATCATGAATCTATTTGATTACTACCTTGGACTCAACTCTTTCTAGTTTTCCTCACCAATGCAAAAATATTGATTTGCTAAGCCATTTGCAACTGAAGGATGTTATATTATAAGACACTAGACAAAAAGGTCACAACAGTAGTTTACTAGTTATGGAGTAGGGATTATTCTGACACCGTGACCAACTAGTATTAATATATACAACTCAAGATCTGAGAAGACTTACTGAATCTGGCATGGCCACTGTCAAATAGCTCTTCTGAATAAAAGTTTGTGTTGTTGTTAGATGGCACCAAGTCAGTTCCAATTCATAGCAACCCCATATACACCAGATGGAAATGCTGCCCATTGTAGCAGCCATTGCATTAATCCGTCCTGTTAAGGGTCTTCCACATTTAATATCCTCAGATCCCACCTTCTGTGATTCTCAAGGCACTTTAACAAGCATGATGTCCTTCTCCAGGGACTGGTCCCTCCTGATAACACATGCAAAGTAAGTGAGACAAAGTCTCATCACCCTCGCCTCTAAGGAACATTCTGGCTGTACTTCTTCCAGGACAGATTTGTTGGTTTTTCTGGCAGTCCATGGTATAGTCAATATTCTTCACCAACATCATACTTCAAAAGCATCACTTCATCTTTGGTCGTCCTTAACCACTGTTCAGCTTCCCCATAGTTTATATCAGTATAGCCCAAACTTGCTATTCTTACAACTCAGTCCAGCACCCCTCCCCACCAGGCATCCTGAGTCTCAGTCTCTACATAACCAGCCTGGAGATCTGTATTTTTAACAAAAGCACAGATGACTTTTTAATCAAGCAGGCTTGGAAAATACCAGGTAGTATCATTGTACTTCCCCAAACTTGGCAATGAACAAGAATGCAACTCTCATGGGGAATGCCTGTTTGTGACTTCATTGCTATTTATTAAACAAGTCGACTTCTCCTGTTCTTTTGAAGGCCTGGTTGAACACTTGAAATGAAGTTAGTGGGAGGAGATAGGGGTGGAATACTTGACAGAAATTTAACCAGGGGGCTTCCATCCATTCCTAATTAGGTAGGGAAGTACCAGTTCTGTGGAAATAGTCCACTAGTCACAGATTTCTTCTGCCTACTCTTAAAGAGCTATATCAGAGGCTGAGTGAATACAAACCTCATGCCCAGGAAGCAATTACAGTTGGATCAACCACCTATAGCAATAGCCATAGGTATGCGGGACTCACCTTTCCCTGAACGGTTTCATTTATATGAGCCTCTTTTCAACTTCAATGACTTCAAAGCTTCAGAATTTGAAGGGGTGTGCAAATCTAGAACCCTAACCACCGACCTCAAGCACCTTTTAATATGCTGTGATGTAATTAGATTCATAGAGCTTCTGATAGTTTTAGGTTTGGTGTCAACATAGCTAGGCCAAGTTTTCTCAGTGGTTTGGCAGTTAAGATGTAGTAATGCCCTATAATAAGAGCTAATATAAGTTGTTGTTGTTCTGTGCCATGGAGTCAGTTCCAACTCATAGCGACCCTGCATAGGGTTTCTGAGGTTGTAAATCTTTATGGGAGCAGAAAGCCTCATCTTTCTCCTGTGGAACAGCTGGTAGTTTTGAACTGTTGTCCGTGAGATTAGCAGCCTGATTCATAACCACTACGCTACAAGTAGTCACCTTCATAATGAAACAATATAATGTAATTGACCCCATAATGGGATCTGCTATGAGCAGCAAATCACTTGAAGAGAGGTTTCCTCAGGGGTGTGGCTTGCAACATCTTTCATCTTACAAAGATAAAGGGATAAAGAAGTGAACAGAGAAAAAGGGACCTATGTGGCATTGTAGGAGAAACACTGAACTACTAATTAAAAGATCAGCAGTTCAAACCCATCAGTCAATCCTTAGAAGCCCTATACTATGAGCCAGAACTGACTTGATAGCACTTTAACAACAATGACCATCACCAAGAAAGAGGAACTGGGAGTGGAGTGCGGTACAGACTGCTGGCAAGGCACATGGAGAACTCCAAGGAATGCTGGGCCTGCAGATGCTGAAAGGAGGCAAGGACATTTCTACAGAGCGAGTGCCCTGAACTCAGACTTCTAGAGTCCTAAATTGTGAGAGAATTCATTTATATTTGCTAAAGCCTTCCACTTGTTCTATTTCTGCTATAGCAGCACTAAATAACTTAAGATAGAATTTGGTACCAGGAGTGGGGTGCTGCTCTAACTGATACTGAAAATGTGGCAGTGGTTTTGGAATTGGATAATGAGTAGAGGCTGGAAGAGTGCTAAGCTGCCTCGTCGTAAAAGCCTAGATTGCCTAGAAGAGGCTGTTGGTGGAATGATGGATGTCAAAGGCAACTCTGACAAGGACTCCAAAGGAAATGAGTACAGCTGTAACACGAGATGGGACCGGCAGTGAGAAGAAGGAGCGGAGAAACTGCAGCAACAGAACCAAGAGGCTGCTGACACAAGACAACAGGGGAGCCAGTCAGAGAACCGAACACTTTCATACAGGAGACTTCCTGGTAGAGTAGGGTGCCTCTGGGCACCCGTCAATGGAGTTAGACTTTCAGACCCACAGAGCTACAATTCTGAGCATGTGACTCCAAGATGTTTGTCTCTCAGGCTCTCCTTTTTCCCTCACTCACACAATGTTTCATCACTCCTCCCCATTTATCTATCAGACTGTGCCTGTCAGAATAACTGCGGATTAACAAAGGTCAAGAAATCCAGAGAATCACTTGCTATGCCTGCCATAGAGACTATGGGACTGGGTCTAAAATAACCAGTCCTGGGAGCTGAAGATCAATTCCTTACTGCAAAGGTGTCATGTTGTTGTTGTTGTTGTTAAGTGCCGTAGAGTTGGTTCTGACCCATAGTGACCCTGTACAGGGTTTCTGAGGCTGCAAACCTTTATGGGAGCAGAAAGCCTCATCTGTCTCCTGCGGAGCAGCTGATAGTTTTGAACTGCTGACCTTGCGGTTGGCAGCCCGATTCGTAACCACTACGCTACCAGAGCTCCTTGTTAGCTTCTAGATGCAGCAGGTTTTTCTATTAGTCAGCAGCAAAGGGCAACTAAATTGCCAAGGGGAAATGGAGAGATGGACTACTCATGTGAGCCTTAACTTAAATTTTCAGTCCATCATTGCTCTTTATTTCAAATGTTTTGCTATTTAAAAGATTATTTATTTTGGCTGGGGACACTGGACACAGGGAAGGAGAGGGGCTGTGTGCTGACGGCTGAGGGACAGGTCTATGGAATGTAGCCTTTGGTTATTTGATTAAGCATGGAAGGGATTGTGATTGTTGCAATGGAACGAAATAACGATAGGATGAATGTAAAACTGATGTTCTCCCATGTAAATCCACAATAAAAACTTTTAAAAAAACAAAAAAGATTGCTCTTTTGTAAGTCATATTCTCAAATAATTGTTCTCTTAAATATATAAATACCAGAGATTTTGAAAGTCTGTTAAGAAGACTAAATATTCATGAAAATAATCCAGTTGTGGCTCTCTTACCTCAAGCAGAGTAGATGTGTTTCTAAAACAGAATATTTACCTGTATAATCTTTTCTCTACTGCCATTGTAATTTCAATTCAGTTATTTTCCCACAGCCTCTACATGTGGCAAAACAAAACTACATGCCCTCCTGCTCAATTTCTCCTACAGATAACTTTATGTCTCTATACAATCTGCAACGAATCTCCCCACCCACCCCCACGTTTCAACCAAGCCATGTTAGTCAAGTGATGGATCTAAATGATTCCTCCACATTCACTAAATCTCTTTGTGTTTATTGTTGTTATTGTTGTTGGGCCGCTGTCACGTTGGCCCTGGACTCATGACAACTCCATGTACAATGGAACAAATTCCTGTTTGGCTCTTGCTCTACTCCCGTGATCAGTTGCAAACCCTTGTGACTGATTTTTGGAAGGAGATTATCAGGACTTTCTTCCTAGTCCTTCTTGGTCTGGAAGCTCCACTGAGACCTCATAGCATCCTAGCAGCACACAAGGTTTCACTGGCTGTGTGTGGGGTGCATTGGCTGGGAATCAAACCCAGGTGTCCTGCAAGGAAAACGAGAATTCTACCAATAAACCACCACCGAACCACTGCCCCCTTCATATTAATTAGGTATGTTAAACATATACGAGGGGAATGATTTACTTAAGCCAAAATATTGATGGAGCACTAGAACTACACCTAGATGGTACTTCCCAGGGCCCACTGAGAAGCCCCGTGACGGCATGAGGTCACTCACGTCTCAAATTGTGAGCATCTTTGTCTTATATGTCACTACTCTTCTCGGTCCACACTCTGTCTTTCTGGTTGTTCTCCTCTACCTCACGGCTTCCTAACACTTGTGCTTCAGGCCTGACCTCTCTCCAAGCTTCAGATTGGAGACGGGCTGTGAGGCACTGAAGACACAGTGCAAATAAGACATCATTCCACCATTTGACTGTTAGTCTGGCTGGAGAGAACACATGTAAGCTGATCCTTTCTCTGTATTGCATCATGAGCAATGATAGATACAGGGTCTGTAAAACAGTTTCATTTGACTATGGAAAATCTTTATACCTTTCCTTTTAGATTTCCTATTTCTGTTCAGGATGCCTCCTTCTATCCAGACCAGGAATCCATCATTCATCATCTCTCAACACCTAGTTAGTCACCAAGTTCTACACAAAGTATCTCCTAAACACTTCTCCAGTTGGTCTCTCCTTCCCATGCCTACTATTGCTTTCCAACGTTGCATTATCAACTTCTTTATGCAGACTATTTCCATAAGATCTTAATTCATTGTCTACTGGAGAGTGGAAGTCTTGCCCCTAAACTCCCCCTCATATTGCAGCCCAGTCACTCACCGGCAGTGTTCCTTCTTTGCTTTTAGAATCGTCTCATCTACCCAGTGCAGCCTGTAAGACCTTCCATAACCTGCCCCTGAACCTCATCTGTGTCCTCCCCTGACCTCATGGTGGTGGTTATGTGCTGTGGAGTCGGAACCGACTCATAGCGTCCCTGTACAGGGTTTCTGAGGCTGTAAATTTTTACAGGAGCAGAAAGCATCATCTTTCTCCTGTGGAACAGCTGGTAATTTCGAATTGCAGACCTTAAAGTTCACAGCCTGGTTCGTAACCACTACGCTATCAGAGCTCCTTCCCCTGGCCTCATCCTGAATGCTTTTATCTCCCCAACATGTCAAATTGCTTCAAGCCTAACTACTTTGAGACATATTTATCTTCTTGTTTGTTTAATCAACTCATCCTTCAAGACCCCCTTCACCCATGAGCCCCTTAGATGGACAAAGTGACCCCTTTCCTAAGGTCGTAAAGTACCTATTTGTACTTTTATTATTGTTAACCAATATTAGAAAATCTATTTACATGTCTACATTGAATGGGAGCCCTTAAAGTTCTTAATAGCAGAAATATGACTTATCTATACTTATGTTCTCAACACCTAGTAGGCACTATGTAGATGTTTACTGATGACAGATGAAATACACACATGAAGTCTATCATTGCCAGAACTAGGCCAAGTATGACTTTCATGTTACTAACCCCATCACTTGAAGAGCTAGGAAGTACTCATAAGCAATAAATCAAGTGCTAAGTAAAGGAACTGGTACAAAATAGAGAATCAATTTATTAATAATATTAAATCTCTCAAGCAGTATTGGTCCTTTGAAATTTTCTTTGGATTTTGCTCTGTTAAAAAGAGGTAAGAAGGATGTTCACTTTTGACCAATAGAGAACTGCAGGTGATAGATTTATGCTTTTGTCTGAAACAAACTAAAAATTCTACTATATTCAAAAGTGGATGTCTTTCATGACTTGTAAAGCATTATATATATATATTATAAATAAAATACTTTACAGTATATATAAAATGCTTTACAAGTCATTGGATACCTGGCAACAAAGGACTGATTTCTGAGCGATGAATAACAAACAAGGGAGCTGTACATTTGCCCAAGCTAACTGTTTTCAGTTTTCAGGCCGTAATGCAGGAGGGATAATCCAGGAAGAGTCCTGTGGCCTCCCGGAGTTGAGGAGATGAAGTTAGGAGTCCAGAGAATCCAAGGAAGCTAGAGTTCATAAAGCTACACAGAGACTCAGGTAGAGAGAGAAACCAAATATCTAAACAGGGTCTCCCTGAAGTCTACAGATGAACACTGTTCAGTGTATGTGTCTGAAGAAACTATCCACGGTTAAGGAAAGAAACACCTGAGAAGATGAGGGGGAAAATCCTTGTAGCTGATACAGAGCTGACAATAGTTCCCTTCCCATCAGCCAGACTGGAAAACCACATAATCCATGCAGCTTTAGCTAGCACTCAAAATGCCTCAACTTTGTTGTTGTTGGTAAATGCCATTGAGTTGGAAATCCTGCCTAGGATTTCCAAGGAGCAGCTGATGAGTTTGAACCACTGACCTTGCAATTCAAACCAATCTTGTGCGTTATCCTGCAGGGCCACAGTGAGGGAAAATTAGTACTAGCAAGGATAGCCACACTTCTTATCTCATACTTTGGACATATTGTCAGGAGAGACCAGTTGCTGGAGAAGGATATTATGTTTGGTAAGATGGAGGGTCGGAGAAAGAGGAAGACCCCCAATGAGATGGATTGGCCAAGTGGCAGCATCGATGGACTCGAGCATGGCAACAGTAGTGAGGGACAGTATTTCATTCTGCTGTGCATAAGGTCGCTATGGGTGGACTCGAGCATGGCAACAGTAGTGAGGGACAGTGTTTCATTCTGCTGTGCATAAGGTCGCTATGGATGGACTCGAGCATGGCAACAGTAGTGAGGGACAGTATTTCATTCTGCTGTGCATAAGGTCGCTATGGGTCGGTATCGACTCGATGGCAACTAACAGCAACAACAAACACAATGAAGCAAAGAGGACTTATAATATTTATTGATGAAGGTCTAAGACCACAACCTTTAGTATGGGTTTTGTGAGAAATAACTCTTGTGGGTGTGGTCCATCTTCAGGAATTCCTGAGATTGCTAGGCCTGACAAACAGATTGTTGATTTACATACAGGGAGGGATGTGTAACCTGGCTGTTCTAGGACTAGGACATTTAAATAAGAATACAGCCATTAAGGACAATGGGCAAGCCACTTTGGCTTCTCTGGGGGGGGGTGGGGGGAGGGAAAATGGAACATGCCATAGAATTGTATATGGGGAACTGGAACTAGAGGAGAGGCTTTTTGGAGACAAGTATAAAAACCATTTGAGGCAGGCCATGTGGCTCATCTGCCCTTGTCTATGGGGCTGGGCACCTGATTTTGCAAAATTGAATAAAGAAAAACTCACTCTCACTAAAATGAGTACAGATTTATTAACTTAAAGTGGAAAAAGCCCCTCCTCCATTTTCCCCTTACTGGGTACTTTAGAGTTTACAATATTTTCTGAACTAGTCCCTACAAGAGCATTTAGTTCCACCCCCTCCCCATGAACTTTCCCTACTTTCTTGAAGGGTGTATTCTTATCTTAAAAGAGTCTAGAAGGTCAAACTAGTCTCTTTCTCTCCTCAGAGTTCCCTTTTGTCATGCCAACCTGCTACCCCCAAGATTTCCTTGATTCTAAAAATGAATCATCCCAACAGCTATTTCTCACAATAGTATTCGAGGAAAATATTAAAAGTAGCCTGGACTACCAAAAGAACTAACAGGTCTGTGTTGGAAGAAGTAAATCCAGAATGCTTCTTAGAAGCCAGTATGACCCAACTTTGTCTCTCATACTTTGAATATATTATCAAGTGCTAACAGTCCCTGGAGCTCTGGTAGCATAGTGGTTATGAATTGGGCTGCGAACTGCAAGGTCAACAGTTCGAAACTACCATCTGTTCCATGGGAGAAAAATGAGTCTTTCTGCTCTCATAAAGATTTACAGCCTCGGAAACCCTGTACAGGGTCTCTATGAGTCGGAACCAACTCCACGGCACATAACCAACCAACCAATAGTCCCTGGAGAAGGACATCATGCTTGGTAAAGTAGAGCGTCAGCAAAAAAGAGGAAGACCCCCAATGGGATGGACTGGCACAATGGCAGCTACAATGGGTCAAACACAGCAACGACTGTAAAGTTGGTACAGGACCAGGCAGTGTTTCATTCTGTTGTGCATTGTTTCTATGAGTTGATACCAACTCAATGGCACCTAACAACAACAACAAACACAGCTCTGGTGTCACCTTACAAAGCTTAGGAGCAATCCCAAAATAATTTAATGTTGTACTGCTAATGGATTCCTGGTGTGGTTCTGCAAGGTAAACACCAGACTGGGAACCACCAGCTGCTCCTTGGAAACCCTGTACAGGTTTACAATGAGTCAGACTCGACAGCACTTACCAACACAACAACATAATAATGTTGGGCTAAAACAAAGTTCAAGATTATTTATGTTGTTGTTAGGTGCCATACAGTCTGTACCGACTCACAGCGAACCTATGCATACCGGAATGAAATATTACCTGGTCCTGGGCAAACCTCACAATCGTTGCTACACTTGAGCACATTGCTGTGGCCACTGTGCCAATCCATCTTGTTGGGGGGGGGGGGGG
>NW_006408533.1:4609773-4618893 GCF_000296735.1 Chrysochloris asiatica | reverse complement strand
GGTGTCTTCCTTTTTTTTCTCCAACCCTTCACTTTACCAAACATGACATCCTTCTCCAGTGGCTGGTCCCTCCTGACAATATGCCCAAAGTATGATGGATGAAGTTTGGCCATCCTGACATCCAAGGGGTACTCTGACTGTACTTCTTCCAACACAGATCTGTTTATTCTTTTGGCAGTGCATGGTATTTTTAATATTCTCCTCCTACACTATAGCTCAAATGCACCAATTCATCTATGATCTTCCTTATTCACTGTCCAACTTTCGCATGCATATGAGGTTATTGAAAATGCCATGGCTTGGGTCAGGCTCACCTTAGTCCTCAAACTGATATCTTTGCTTTTGAACACTTTAAAGAGGTCTTATGAAGCAGGTTTGCCTAATGCAATATGTTGTTTGATCTCTTGACTGCTGCTTCCATAAGTGTTGATGGTTGGGCCAAGCAAAATGAAGTCTTTGACAACTTCAATCTTTTCTCCATTTATATGGATGTTGTTTATTGGCCCAGTAGTGAGAATTTTTGTTTTTGTTTTTTACATTGAGATGCAACCCATACCAAAGGCTGTCGTCTTTGATCTTCATCAGTAAGCATTTTAAGTCCTCTTCACTTTGAGCAAGCAAGGTTGTATCATCTGCATACCACAGGTTGTTAATGAGTCTTCTTCCAATCCTGATGCCATATTTTCTTCTTATAATCTACTTTATCGGATTATTTGCTCAGCATACAGATTGAATAAATATGGTGAAAGAATGCAAGCATGTTGAACACCTTTCCTAATTTTAAACCATTTGGTATTCCCTTTTTCTGTCCAAACCACTGCCTCTTAGACCATATACAGGTTCCTTATGAGCACAATTAAGTGTTCCAGAATACTTATACTTCTTAATGTTGTATACAGCTTGTCATGATCCACACATCCGAAAGCCTTTGCATAGTCAAGAAAGCACAGGTAAACATCTTTCTGGTATTCTCTGCTTTCAGCCAAGATCCATCAGACATCAGCAATGATGTCCCTCATTCCATGTCCTTTTCTGAATCCAGCTTGAACCTCTGAAAGTTCCCTGTCAATATATGGTTGTAGCCATTTTTTATTACCTTTAGTAAAACTTTACTCACATGGGATATTAATGATATTGTCCAATGACTTCCGCATTCCATTGGTTCACCTCTCTTTGAAATGGGCACAAATGTGGACCACTTCCAGTCAGTTAGCACAAGAAACATGTGGAAAGCTATATCAAGTCCCATCATAATCAAGTTGCTTCAAACCAGTGATAAAATAAATAAAAACATGAAAAGTTTTAAAAAGCACCTAGAGGGAGAGGGAAACATTACATACAGAGAAAGAAAGACAAGCAGATTTATTGTCAGAAACAACACCAACCAGAAGGGCAAAATATTGCCAGCAATTATTGCGGTTGCTGTTAAGAGCCTTCAAGTTGGTTCTGACTCACAGCAACCCTGAAGAGTTTCCAAGGAGCCATAGATTTTACCATTAACAGTTCAGTGCTTGTCCTACAGCACCACACCAGGACACCAGTGATAAAAAAGGTCATTTTATAATTTTAAAAGAGGTCAAGAGGACATAATCCTAGTTAGTTTTGTTTTACACAATAATAGAGCATGGTTGTTGTTAAGTGCTGTTGAGTTGGTTCCAACACATAGCAACCCTATACAAGGTTTTCAAGGCTGTAACTCTTTATTTCCAAGCTTCATTTTTCTCCTGCGGAATGACTGGTGGGCTTGAACTACTGACCTTGTGTTGTGGTCCAGTGCTTAGCCTCTAGAGCCACTGTGCTCCCATAATAGAGCATTAGAATATAGGAACTAAACAATTGATAGAATTGCAAGGAGAAATTAACAAATCCATAATTAGACTCAGACTCTCAATAACTGATAGAACAAACTGTGATAGAACAAATAGAAAATCCACAAAGATCCTGGTGTAACGCTGTAGTATAAGCACTCGACCACAAGGTCAGTTTGAACGACTGGTTTGGCGGTACAAACTCACCAGCCGCTACTCCGAAACCCTATACAGGGTCATTATGAGTCAGAACTGATTTGACAGCACTAACAACAACATACAGGGTCACTATGAGTTAGAATAAACTTGATAGTAGTTGTTAATGGTTAACAACATAAAATAAATATTAATGGACTCAAAGGATTCAAGTCAGATAGGTTTGTATGTTCTATAACCAACAATGGAGTTAAATTAGAAATCAATAACAGAAAATCTCTGGAAATTTTCAAGATATTTGGAAACCAAATAATACTCTTCAAAATAACTCATGGGCCAAAGAAGAAATTAAACCAGCAGTTAGAAAGAATTTTGAACTGAATAAAAATGAAAATACATTATCCAAATGTGTGGGATTCTGCTAACTCAAGCTTAGGGAAATTTTATAGCAATAAATACCTATATCAGAAAATGAAGAAAGGATCAACCCCAGTTTCTACCTTAAGAAACTAGAAAAAAGAAGAGCAGATGAAATTTAAAGCAAGCAGAAGAACAAAAACTATGAAAAATCAATAAAAAGAAAGAAAAAAATGTAATAGAGAAAAGTTATGAAATCAAAAGCTGATACTTTGAGGAAATCAATAGAACTGATAATCCTCTAGCCAGATTGCTCAGGGAAAATAAGAGAAGGAACAGACGTAATATCAAGAATGAGGCAAACAGTAACTAAAGAGGGTGTCCACATTCTAGTTGAAGCCTAGCCAACTGTCAAGCCCCTGCCATCTCCTGTCAGCAGCAGCTTGTTCATCCCTGAGGATATTAGAGTTGTAAATAGGACTGCCTTCTCTTCATGAGAAGCATCAGGAAGGAATTAAAGAATTCATAAAGTGTGATGGGATGGGGTTAGAAAAAAGAAACCTACACAGGCTGAATTCCCATCCCCCCACTCCGTACATCTTCGGTCTGAACACAGTGATGAATGAGTTCATCTCTCAAACAAAATAGGAAAAGAAAAATAGTAATATGGTTTGTCTCACATTGTCCACTTTCTACAGGAGTTTTTCATTTTTTAGGTTCACAATAGAATAAAACTATTTTCTGAAATATTTTGCTTCTGTTTGGGTGTTAATCACTTTCCCCTAAACTTTCATTTGAAAATATGCAAACCTACAGGAAAGTTGAAACATAGAACAAAGAACATGTAAATATCCTTCACCAACATTTATCAATTGCTAACATTTTTGCCACATTTGCTCTCTCTCCTCTGTACTGATTTCTGATGATAGCGGTTTGAAAGTAAATTACAACCATCTTGACCCTGGTTGCTGCTGAGCTCATTCTGACTCATAGGGAAACTACAGGACAAACTCAAACTGCCCCATAGGGTTTCCAAGGTTGTAAATCTTTATGGAAACAGACTACACATCTGTCTCTCACAGAGTGGCTAGTGTGTTTGAATTGACGACTTTGGGATTGGCAGTCAAGCACTTTAACCACTTAGCCACCAGGATTCCTCCATCATGACAAATCAACCCTAAGCACTTAAGTATGACTCACCTCCAAGCAAAGGCATGCTTCTCTAAAACTCTCAAGAAATTTAATATTGCCACAATGTCGGACATAAGCACCAGAATCCATAGTCATATTTTCTCAACTGTTTCAATAATTTTCTTTTGAACTGTGTTGTTTACCAATTCTCAGACCAATCAAGGATCACATGTTGCATATGCTGAGAACTTTTTAACCCACATTAAATGTTTCTGTCTGATTTGCTACTCCCACCAATTAACAAATCTCAGATAAATAAAAACTTGAAGCTGCAATTCATCCCGAAATAATGTCATTTGCAGCAAAACCGTAAGGAACAGATGCCCTGTTCCAAAAAGGCTGAAGTAGCTATTTCATGAAATCTTCCTTTTGGCTAAACGATGCCAATCATCTGGAAATGATTCAGGAAATCAGGGAAATCACTGTCCCCCAGCCCTCAAGACCTACCTTTCCCTCACAAATGGAGGTGATGTTTGCAGGGTGACATACAAAGCTCATCTGCTCACAAACTCTCATCTTGAAGTCCTGCACGGGCAGGCTCACAATCATAGACAATCAGAACTAGGGGATCTAGTCCTTTCCCTCCCACAGAAAGAATCACCTCAACAGAATCCTGTGATCTTCCAGCTTCCTCTTCAACCCTAATCACACATTACAGCTCTAATGGGGATTCCATTAGATTCCGCTCTTAATTCTGTGAACTGTATAGTCTTGGACAGGTCACTTAAACACTCTAAAGTTCTTTAAAGAGAGCACATGGTCTCCTTCAGCTCCATCTGAGAACTGTCATGGGAAATAAGAAGAAGGATGTGGAAAAGCCAGGCCTTACACAAATAGGAGCCATTCCTGTTGTCAGGTGCAATACACTTTTGTTACCTTGCTAGTCCTTCCCTTAACCCACTGTCCTCCACCTAATAACTATTTGGAAAAAGACACCTCACCATTTTGTTCAACTAACACTCCCTTAATCTGGACTCTATACCCTGCTTAGGGTGCCAGAAGAAGTAGATGTCACCCTGAGCTTGCCTTAGATCAAATCAGGTATGCCAAGACCTATGAGCAATGATTATTTATAACCAAATGAAAAACTTGTCATTAGTTCCGATGAACTTTCACAGAGCTGGCGTTTGCCCTTCATTCCTCTCTCCCGAGTGCTTTGGGAATCTTACATCTGTCCTCTAGGATAGTCAATGTCCTTCAAGTTTTGCGCCAATTGAAAATTCTATAAGCATGGCTTGCACATCTTCACCCAAGCCACTGATAAAGTTGTTAAGCTCTAGCATACCATGACACTTCTCTTTCCAAGATGACACCAGCCCATGAAACAATATTTTGGGAGTACAGGTGTCCCTATGAAGCCACATGATGATATATCACTCAACACAGTTCCTTCCTTCCTTCATTGTTGCTGAGCACCTGCTGAACACCTGCAGTGTGCACGTCTGCAGCCATTCAAAGCCAGAAGAGAAAGTCTCCTCCCTTATAACTTCCTCTCAAGATGATCTGATTATTATGACTTTGCCATTCTTCTGATCTACCTGCTTGTTGTTGTTATTGTTGTTAAGTGCCGTTGAGTCAATTCTGACCCATAGCAACCCTGTATAGGGTTTCCAAGGAGCAGCTGGTGAAATTGAACCATCAACCTTATGGTTCAAACCGCACAGCGCCACACCAGGTGTCTGCTTAGATACCCTTCCCGTCTGAGAAGTTTCTTGCCTCCCTGCCCAATTTCTTGATACCCGATCCCTTCCCACCCCCTGCACCCACCAGGTAGACACACAACCTCCATGATAGATGGAGAGGTCCTTGATTGATTTTCCTCACTCCCAGGGGGAATACCTGTGCCAACCAGAGGCCTTTACCTGGGTATATATAACTGGGTTCAAGGAACTTTCATCTCCGTCAGACTGGACTCTTGAAAAACAGAAATGTGGACCTGGGCTCTGCATGCTCTCAACTTCACTATAAGTAGAAACTTTGGAAACAGCAATGACAGCAATTGATTCCTGGGCTGTGGTCCATTCCTGGGTCAGCTAAGTCCCTGTTCTCGGTTCTGTGAGATAGTTATGTATCTTTATAATAAACTCAATTTTGTTTAAGCTGTTTAAATTAATTCCTATTATTTGAATGGCAAGGTCTTACCTATCACAGACAAGGGACCATTCATTCTTTATTTAGATAATAAATATATTAGACATTTATTTAAATCTCTTCCCCCTTTTTGATAACTAGAATATTTATAAATTTTTTTCATTGTTATCACCACCACTAACTCTTGCTTTCTCAAAAAAATCTTATTAGTTAACACATCAAATGTCCTTTCCTGGACAAGCAGACCAATCTGAAATAGCTAGAGCAACAGAAGATACATCTTCAAAGAAAGATCATCAGGAAAAACCCAAAACAAAAATGGCAGTATGACTGGCTACTAAAAGAATAAGCAAGCTGTTCACCAGGAAGCCATCAAGGCAAGCAATCAAGTTCTTTCATGAGAAACCCCCCTCTAAGACTGAAATTCTAAGGGAACACATGAGCAGGCACAAAAGTTTGCTGACTACCATATTGGTCTACTGGTGAGTGAAAGAAGGGGAAAGGCAGCAATGAAGAAATGGGCTTAGTTCAACCACCTTCCATAGACTCCCATTGACCTGGAGACGAGAGAGAGAAAAAGAAGGTCTGGTTGGTCCAAAGTGTGGTCAGACCTGGGGACACCTGAGCCCATGGACAAGGACATAACCACAGAGGACTAGAGATGAGAGTGAAGCATCCAGCTGATATGAAGTGAGGGGAGATGCACAAGAACACCCAAACTTGCAGACAGTACCCATTTGACCTAGCCTTGATGGTTTGATAATCAGAACTCGACTAGAGGAAGATTAAATAAATAAATAAATAAATGAATGAATAAATAAATAACACACACAATAATTTTTGATAAGGAAACGAGGGTAAATTATGACAATTTGAAGAACTTAACCTATATTCATAGAAATAGTAACTCTAAATACCAACAGAGAGGGAAGGAGTCTTCACTTCAAGTATTAATGCTATCCCCTCTGTACACAGGGTAGGTAGGGACGGACAACTTAGACATTGGCTACCTAAAATGAGGGGGTGATAAAGACACGAAGTGACTGGCTTACAAGGTTCCAAGAGGGTTGAGTTTAAGAGTTGGGGGGGGGGGTGAAGAAAGTCCCCACTGACTAGTTTTCATCTTGTCTAGATGGGTATGGTTAAAAGAGATGGGGATAAGATTCTAATGATTCAATAGAGAGTAATAGTTATCATGACGAATTGCGACTGTCACAATTGTAAAGGTAGAAGTTTTGTAACAAAATTGAGGGAGTAATTAATCTTACAGTCCAGAAACAGAGGATCCTACAACCATCAAGGGCGAAGAGCACAAACGGAATGCGAGACCTGATCCAGAGAAGCAGCAACAGCAGAGATGGAGGCAGAGATGGGGACATGGAGAGGGGTAGTGGCTGAGGACTCTAGATTCATGGGGAGCGAGGGACTGAGAGCTGGTGACCAGGAGGCAGCCTTGCAGAATGTGCCCTTTGGAGGTGTAAATTTTCATATATGCCTGAGTGTTAAAAAAAAAAGAGCTAAAATGTATAGAAAGAACTACTGTTATCTGATGGTACATGGAGGGGACTCTGGTAGCGTAGTGGTTACGAATCGGGCTGCGAACCTTAAGGTCAGCGGTTCGAAACTACCAGCTGCTCCGCGGGAGAAAGATCAGGCTTTCTACTCCCATAAAGATTTACACCCTCGGAAACCCTGTACAGGGTCGCTATGGGTCGAAACCGACTCGACGGCACTTAACAACAACAACAATAATCATTGTAATGAAACAAGGTGTATGATTTGTTGAATGTAAAACTGATGATCTGCCCTGTAAACTTTCACTCAATTCATAATAAAAACTGGGAAAAAAAAAAAAAAATGCTTTCCTTATCTGGAAATGTACTTCACGTAATCCAAAGATAAAAGATATTGATGGTTCAAACTCACCTTGGAAACCCTATACAGTGTCGCTATGAGTCAGAACTGACTGATGGCACTTAACAACAACAAAGCTACCAGGTACCTGCTCACACTCTTCACTTATCCTGAAGTTCAATTTCTTCCTTATTGCGTTTCTTCTGTTCCTTCCAATTTGAAATGAATTCTCTGAGATGGGAAAGAGGATCCGCCTTCTCATGCCACAGTCAACATTACACCAACTCCACTACAGCAGGCCTCTCCCCTGCTTCTGCCTTGAGGCATGATGTGGCATGATGAACAGCTGTGTGTCTTTGGGAATGTTACATAACCTCTCTATACCTCAGATTCCTCAATGACACATGAGGGGTAATGTCAGTACCTATGACCTAGAGCTTTTGTGAGGATGGCAGTGGTCAATTAACACAAGTAGAAGTCACGGGACAGGCTGTGACTCAATAAGTCTTTACTGTTTTTTTGTTTTGTTTTCTCTTCCTACTCTGATGAAAACCTGTGTGAAGTTGCTATAAGCTCTAGTCTTGTCATTTGCCATGCTTCTTTTTTCCTTTGACTCTTCATGTTTTTTGTGACTAGGAAATAAAACTAAGGCCTAACTATCATTTACTGAAAAGAAAAATTTACTCCTGGCATGTCCCACCATACTCTCCAAATGAGTCCTTAACCCTGTATTGGTTTTTCTAGAAGGGTCTTTTCTCCCAGACCTCACCCCAGCCTTAGGCAGGACCCTGCTAGCTCCTCATCCATAAAATATGAGACCAAGAGTTGGCACCCTGCTAAGTGAAGAAAAGACTGCTACCTCCAGGTAGTCTGGAAACCCCCTCAGTGGGACTTTTCAACATGGAAGGTCTTTACTGTAAAACAGTGAAGTCTTTTATTATACCAAAATAAAATCCACCAGCCACACTGTAGGAGAAAAGACCTGGCGATATGATACCATAAAGATCATTGTTGTTGTTGTGTGCCGTTAAGTCAGTTCCAACTCATAGCAACATGGTTTTCAAGAGCAGCTGGTGGGTTTGAATTACCAACCTTGTGGTTAACAGTCCAATGTTTATCCTACAAGTGTCATAGTCAAGGAAGTCAATTCTATTCTGTAATAATATTGTTGTTGCTAAGTGCCATTAAGTGAGTGTCTGGTATGTTTGAACTGCCAATTTTACAGTTCAAACCGACATTGTGGTCCAGTGCTTATCCAATAGCTCCACATCAAGATTCCCTATAATCATAAAAAATGTTGTTGCTATTAAGTTGACATCAAGCTGGTTCCAACTCATAGCAATCCTGTAATAGGGTTACCAAAGAGCGGCTGGAGGAGTTGAACTACCCACCTTGTGGCTCAAACAGATATTGTGGCCCAGCGCATTATCCTGCAGAACCACACCAGGTCACTATCAATAATCAGGACTTAGAATGTATGAAGTATAAATCTAGGAAAATTGGAAGTTGTCAAAAATGAAATGGAATGCATAAACATCGTCAGTGAGCTGAACTGAATGGGTGTTGGCCATTTTGGTTTACTAAATGACATTAAAATGGTTTACTAAGGTCAGCAGTTCGAAACTACCAGCTGTTCCGTGGGAGAAAGATGAGGCTTTCTGCT
>NW_006408533.1:4607098-4608645 GCF_000296735.1 Chrysochloris asiatica | reverse complement strand
GAGCATTGTTTCGTTCTGCTGTGCATGGGGTCGCTATGAGTCGGTTCCGACTCGATGGCACCTGACAACAACAACAACAACATACACATAGACATCACCAGATGGGACACACCGAAACAAAACTAACTACATTTGTGGGGAAAGACAGTGGAAAACTGCATACCATCAGCCAAAATGAGGCTGGGGGCAAACTGTGGAACAGACCATCAATTGCTCATATGCAAGTTCAGGATGAAGCTGAAGAAAATTAAAATAAGTCCATGAGAGACAAAATTTGACCTTGAACATATCCCACCTGAATTTAGAGATCTTCTCAAGAACAGGTTTGATGCGTTAGATACTAATGACTGAAGATCAGAAGAGTTGTGAGATGGAATCAAGAAAGAACATCATACAGGAAAAAAGGGAAAGATCACTAAGAAGACAAGAAAGAAGGAAAAGACTAAAATAGATATCAGAAGAGGCTCTGAAACTTGATCTCCACCATAAAGATGCTACAGCAAATGGAAGAAATGAGGAAGTAAAAGAACTCAACAGAAACTTTCAAAGGGCAGCTAGAGAAGACAAAGTCAAGCATTATAAAGAAATGTACAAAGAACTGCAGTTAGAAAACCAAAAGGGAGTAACATACTCAGCATTTCTTAAATGAACTGAGGGAACTGAAGAAATAATTCAAGCCTCCACTTGCAATATTGAAGAATTCAACTAGCAAAATAATTGAATGAAGCAGAAGTCATCAAAAGAAGATGGAAGGAATACACAGAGTAACTGTACTAAAAAGAAATGGTCCATGTTCAACCATTTCAAGAGATAGCATATGATCAAGATCCAATGGTATGGAAGAAAGAAGTCCAAGGTGCACTGAAGGAATGCTCTGAGAATTGATGGAATACAAATGAAAATCTTTCTACAAACTGATGCAGCACTAGAGGCACTCACTCATCTATGCCAATAAATTTGGAAGATAGTTACATGACCAACTAATGGAAAGAGATCCATATTTGTGCCCAATCCTAAGAAAAGTGACCCAATAGAATGCAGAAACCATCAGACAGTATGATTAAGTAAAGTTTTGCTGAAGATAATTTAAAAATGGCTGCAACATTACATTGACAGAGAACTGACAGAGGTTCAAGTTGGATTCAGACAAGGCCATGGTTTATCATTGCTGATGTCAGATGGATCTTTACCTGTACTTGATAGACTATGCAAAGGCTTTAGACTGTGTGGATCATGACAAGCTATGGACAACATTTTGGAGAATGAGTATTCCAGAACACTTAATTGCACTTGTTCGAACAGAACAAAGGGATACTGAATGGCTTAAAACTAAGAAAGGTGTGCACCAGGTTTGTATTCTTTGACAATACTTATTCAACCTGTATTCTGAGCAAATAATCCAAGAAGCTAGATTACATGAGGAGGGACATGGCATCAGAATTAGAAGAAGAGTCATTAACAACCTTTAATATGCAGATACAACCTTGCTTTCTGAAAATAAATAGGACTTAAAATACTGATGAAGATCAAAGATCACAGCTTCAGTA
>NW_006408533.1:4604522-4605738 GCF_000296735.1 Chrysochloris asiatica | reverse complement strand
GAGCCGAGCTTGGAGCTGAATCTCGTAGAATTCCAACAGGGAGAAAAGGAAGAAGCCTGGGAAGCAAAGGGTGTTCCAGGTAGAGATCATTGTCAAGTTGGTTCTGACTTATAATGACCCTGTGCACAACAGAAAGAAACGCTTCCCAGTCCTGTGCCATTGAGCCCATGTTGCTGCCTTTGTGTCAGCCCATCTCATTGGGGCTTGTCTGTTTTGCTGACCCTCCACTTTACCAAGCACAACGTCCTTTTCCAAGGACTGCTTCCCCTTGGCAACATGTCCATATTACAAGAGACAAAGTCTCTCCATTGGTCCTTCAAGGAGCATTCTGGCTGCACTTCTTCCAAAACAGATTTGCTTATCCTCCTGGCAGTTCATACTACTTTCATTATTCTTATCCAACACCATACTTCCCTAGCTTTATTTTGAGTTCCTTCCAACCCAAAGGCCTCGTCTTCCAGCACTATATCAGACAATGTTCCACTGCTAGTCATGAGGATTTCAGTGACTAACCATTCAAAAGTGGTCTGCGTCTCCTTCTTCCTAGTCTGTCTTAGTCTGGAAGCTCTGCCGAAGCCTGTCCACCATGGGTATTTAAAATACTGGTGGCACAGTTACCAGCATCAACACAACATGGACAAATGGACGGACAAGTTGGGGAGGAGAGACAACAACATATGTAAAGCACAGAGGCTGCAAAGCACAGAATCCTAAACTAATATGCGGGTGCTGATTACTAAGACTAGCAAGTAAGTGCCCAGTGGGGCAGGAGCAGAGGATGGGGAAAAGAGATGAGGGGCCTTCTTGGGAAAGTTGGGAAGAAAGCTATTTTGTCTGTGTGTGTGTGTGTTTGGCAGGGCTTCAAGATTCAGTCCAAGTGACAAAATGGAACTGGAGTGGGCCCAAATTTGTAAAATGTGAGTGAACCAAGACAATATCCTAAACAGGAAAAGTTACAGATCAATGCCCTACAAGAAAGTTAATCTCCTTTCTTAGGAAACAGAGGCAGTGTCTGCATTGCTTAGCAACGGAATCTCTTAAATGGTAGAATTGAAAACAAGAGTGCCCAACTCCAAGATGGCAGATGACCACGCCACTTTGAATGTATGTTGCTCTCTACTGTCCTGACAGTAATCTACTATCCTGCATCATGTTTCTTCTAAATCTCCCATTCTAGGAATCTGAATGTAACTTTTCCCATTCTGTTTGTCTTCCT
>NW_006408533.1:4582316-4599480 GCF_000296735.1 Chrysochloris asiatica | reverse complement strand
GAAACAATGTCCGATAGCACCTAACAACAACAACAGAGGTTAGGCCAATGTTAACATGGGTAATGAAGCAGGCAATATAAAACAATAGGTAGATTGGCAGAGGAAAAATGAAGGTAGCAGGAGACACAGAAGGAATGTAAGATCTAAAGAGAATAGAGGTAAATACTGTTAAGTGGGTACATGGAGGGGATAGCAATCTTTTTGATGAAGCAAAGTTTATGATGTGCTGAATGTAAAACTGATGATGTACTCTGTAAATCTCCACTCAAATATCAATAAAAAGTTTTTAAAAGAGAGAGAGAAGAAAAAAACAAAAACAACAGTAGACAAAACCAGTGAGAGGAGAAGATGAAAAAAGAAAGAGATGACAGTAGCAAAGAAAGGTCAAAAGATAAAAACAGAAAGAAGAAGATGATGTGGGAAAAGAGAAACAGAAGGAAAAAACTAAATCAAATACAGAAAAGGTTAAAAGGAAGGAAAGTGAGAGTGAAGAAGAAGAAAGAACAAACCAAGAAAAGCATCAAAGGGAGAAAGAAAAAAAGAAGCAAAAAACAATGCAGGCGCTGGACCCAGAAAGAAAAATCTCAGGGGCGTGGACAAGCTCCTGTTACTCATAGAACTCATGAAGTGGTTGAAGGAGGGATGAGATGACAGCATTCTTGGTCTTAAATGGAGTTCCTGTAAGTCCAGGCACTGTCAGTCTGGACCAGTGATTACCAAGGACCAGGTGCACCAATTCAAAGTTGCTATGGCAGTTCTGTAGGCTCTGCATATCTGGAACAGTTGTTGTTGTTGTTAAGTGACCTGGAGTTGGTAATGATTCATAGCGACCTTATGCACAATTGAACAAAACACTGCCTGGTCCTGTGCCAATCTCATAGTCATTGCTGCGCTTGAGCCCATTGATGCTGTCATTGTGCCAATCCATCTCATTGGGGTCTGCCTCTTTTTGGCTGACCCTCCACTTTACCAAGCATGATGTCCTTCTCCAGGAACTGGTCCCTCCTGATAACATGTCTGAAGTATGAGACACAAAGTTTGGCCATCCTGGCTTCCAAGGAACATTCTGGTTGTACTTCTTCCAAAACAGATTGGTTTGTTCTTTTGACAGTCCATGTACTTTCAATATTCTCCTCCAACACCATAACTCAAATACATCAATTCTTCTACAGTCTTCCTTATTCATTGTCCAATGTTCACATGTTTTTGAGGTTATTGAAAATACCATGGCTTGGGTCAGGCACACCTTAGTTCTCAAAGGGACATCTTTGCTCTTCTACACTTTAAAAAGATCTTGTGCAGCAGATTTGCCCAGTGCAATACATCATTTGTTTTCTTGACTGCTACTTCCATAAATTTTGATGGTTGATCCAAGCAAAACGAAGTCTTTGATAACTTCAATCTTTTCTCCATTTATCTTGATGTTTACTTACGGTTCCAGTGGCTGTGGTCTTTGATCTTCATCAGTAAGTATTTTAAGTCCTCTTTGTTTTTAACAAGAAAGATTACATTATATCAAATGCATTTCACAGATTGTTAATGACCCTTCCTCCATTCCTGAGGCCACATTACTTTTCATATAATCCATCTTCTCATATTATATGCTCAGCATACAGATTGAATAAGTATGGTGAAAGAATACAACCTTGGTGCACACCTTTCCTAATTTTAAACCATTTGGTGTTCTCTTGTTCTGTTTGAACAACTGCCTCTTGGTCTGTGTACAAGTTCCTCAAGAGTACAATTAAACGTTCCAGAATGCTTGTTGTCCAGAGCTTGTCATTATCCACACAGTCGAAAGCCTTTGCATAGTCAGTAAAGCATAGATAAAAATCTTTCTGGTATTCACTGCTTTTAGACAAGATCCATCTGATATCAGTAATGATATCTCTTGTTCCACATCCACTTCTGACTCTGGCTTGAACCTCTGGCAGTTCTCTGTCAATGTACTGTTGCAGCTGTTGTTGAATTATCTTTAGCAAAATTTTACTTACATGCAATCTCAATAATATGATGTTGTTTGATGATTTCTGCACCCAGCTGCATCACCTCTCTTTGGAATGGGCACAAATATAGATTTCGTCCAATCAGTTAGCCAAGTAATTGTCTTCCAAATTTCTTGGCACAGATGATTGAATGCCTTTGGTGCTTTATATAAATTTGTTGAAATATTTAAATTTGTATTCCATCAATTCTGGCACTTTGTTCTTTGCCAATGTCTTCAATACACTTAGATTTCTTCCTTCAGTATCATTCACTGGCTCTTGATCGTACGTTGTCTCTTGAAATGGTTAAACATCAGCCATTTCTCTTTGGCATAGTGACTCTGTCTTCCTTCCATATTCTTTGGATGCTTTCTGTATTATTCAATATTTTGCCCACAGAATCCTTCAATATTTCAAGTCAAGGCTTGAATTTTTTCTTGGTTTCTTTCAACTTGAGAAATGCTGAGTGTGTTCTTCCCTTTTGGTTTTCTAACTCCAGGTCTTTGCACATTTTGTTATAATATTTGATTTTGTCTTCTCGAACTGCCCTTTGAAACTTTCTGTTCAGCTCTTTTACCTCCTCATTTCTTCCATTTGCTTTAGCATTTCTACCCTGAACCGCAAGTTTCAGAGTCTCTTCTGAATATGTGACACCATATCTGGAGCAGAGACTACTCAAATCTATTTTGGTTTTTCCTTCTTTCTTCTCTTCCTAATGACCTTTTGCTTTCTTCGTGTATGATGTCTTTGATATCATCCCACAGCTCTTCTGGTCTTCAGTCTTTATTGTGTACTGCATCAAATCTGTTCTTGCTATGATCTCTAAATTCAGGTGGAGTATGTTCAAGGTCGTATTTTGGCTCTTGTAGTCTTGTTTTACTTTTCTTCAGCTTCAGCCTGAGTTTGCAAATAAGCAACTCATGGTCTGTTCTACAGTTTGCCCCTGGCCTTGTTTTGGCTGATGATATGGAGCTTTTCCACCGTCTCCTTCCACAGATGTAGTAAATTTGATTTCTGTATATTCCATCTGGTTAGGTCCATGTGTATAGTATTCTTTTATGTTTTTTAAAAAAGGCATTTGCAATGAACAAGTCATTGGACTTGCAAAATTCTATCATGTGATCTCCAGCATCAGTTCTATCACTAAGGCCATACTGATCCTTCCTCTTTGTTTCCAACCTTTGCATTCCAATCACCAGTAATTATCAATACATCTTGATCACATATGTGATCGATTTCAGACTGAAGAATTTTGTATGATCTTCAATTTCATCATCACTAACTTTAGTGGTAAATTTGAATAATAATTGTATTAATGGATATTATCCTATCTAACTTGAAGATAGATCTTGAAATATTCTTTTTGATGATGAATGTGACACCATTCCTCTTCAGCTTGTAATTCCCTGAATAATAAACCATGTAATATGCAGATTCAAAATGGCCAATACCAGTCCATTTCAGCTCACTAACACCTAGGATAGCAATGTTTATGTGTTCCATTTCATTTTTGACAACTTCCAATTTGCCTAGATTCATACTTTGTACATTCCATTTTCCAATTTTTAGTAGATATTTACAGCTGTTTCTCCTCATTTTGAGTTGTGCCCCATAAACAAATAAAGATCCCCAAAGCTTTAGTCCATTTTTGTCACTAGGGTCAACTCTACTTTGAGGAGTTTCCGTAGCCTTATTTTGAATGCCTTCCAACCTGAGGGTTCATCGTCTGGCACTGTATCTGTCAATATTCTGGTGCTATTACATCATGCTTCATTATTCAGTATTCTGGTGTTGTTACATCCTGCTTCATTATTCAGTATTCGGGTGCTTTCTGACAGTGTTCTGCTGTTATTCATAAGGTTTTCAGAGACTAAATATTCAGAAGTAGTTCGTCTTTCCTTTTTCTTCGTCTTTCTTAATCTGGAAGCTCCGCTGAAACCTGTCCACCATGGGTACCCTGTTGGTATTTGAAATATTGGTGGCATAACTTCCAGAGTCATAGCAACAGGCAAGCAACTACAATACAACAAAGTGACACAAGAGTGGTGGGTATCTGGAGCAGAGACCACTCAAATTCAAGTGCCAAGGGGGCACAATAGGCTCACACCTAACTCTAGCTTGGCCCATACCCTTGTTGCTGTGAACTCCTGGACAACATGGAACTCCACTGGGGTTGAATGCAGGTGAGTGCTGTCCACACCTCCAGTTCCCAGAGGAGCTTTGGGAGCAAAAAAGAAGCACATCTTTCCCATTGTCAGTCTCTAGCATGAGACTTCACTGCCAGGCTGTGGTCTGTCTCTGAAGCTTCCAAGAAATTTCAAAATGGCTGAGCAATGTCTGACTGGGAGACCATTCACCAGTTTGTCTACCTCCTTCACCTCTCTTCTCCAACCTCTCCTCTGAACCTCAGGGTTCCAGGATTATCATCAATGTGTGTTTTGTTTGGTCTCCCTTATCTTTGATGTAAAGGGTCTGAAGAGAGGATCTGCCTAATGCGCCATCTTAGTTCCTCTCCTTATACAGAGTTCTTGAGGAGTAGGTGGTAAGTTCGGATACACCAGTGAGCAGTCCATGCATATCCTACAGCACCACACCAAGGTTCCTTGATATGGTAGGGGAGCCATTAAAGGAAGGAGTAAATGAAGGCCAAGAAGAAGCTGTGCATTTGTGGGGCAGGTAAAGAGAACTCTTGTTAAAGTTTTGTTGTGAGCACGTCCACAAGAAAACAAGCCGGAGACAGGGGTGGACACTGTGTAAGATGCAGGCATTAGAAGGAATAGGGTTTAATCTGGGAGATTTGGAGCAGTGAATGACAAGAAAGAGTGGATGAAGCCCAGGCTAGTGTTTTGAGAGAAATGAGATCAGCACTCAGGCAGGCCACTGACACAGTGAATGGACACTCAGAAGGCACATCCGGGAAAGGAAAACCGGTATTAACTGGGGTGGGGAATTAGTGGTGGCAGGGGGGCGGTGGGGGGGGGCTGTTTCTAAGTTTCTTAAGGAGAAAATGTGAGTGCCCAGTGCTCAAGACAGATCACATAGGAAAAGAACTGAAAAGTGTTCATCACTTGTGGCATTTGTAAAGATCATTGCCAATCTCGTTGTTAAATGTTGTGGAGTCTATTCCAATTCATAATAACCCTATATAGGGTTTCTGAGGAGAGGCTGGTGGGTTTGAACTGCTGACATTGTGGTTGTCAGTCCAATGCTGATTCTATAGCACCACACCAGGAGTCTACTGCCAACTGTAGAGGAAGGAATTGTGAATGACTGGGACCTGGAGCCTCACTGCAGTGTCCAAGAAGTGAACCCAGCAGCTATACAGTATTCTTTTAAGGCCTTGCAAAGGAAAAGTGTCAGGACAGTAGCCAGAAGGAAATAGTACAGTGAAATATGTTGTTCTTGTTTTGTTTTGGCCGTTTCACTTTCTTTTTTAAAATGATACATCTTAACACATTATTATTAAAATGATCACTATTAAAATAGTTATTATTGTCTATGTTATACAGACCAAGAGTTATTAGAAATACATTCTCAGCATTTCCTAATGATGTATTTACGGTGGGTATACTCTTAGCAACTTAGGGCGATAATTGTTCTTATTTGAACATTTGAGAACAACCCTATCTATTCGTATCATCTCATATGAATCAGCACATAAGTCTTTACATCAATAGGATAAGTCAATTGGAATAGTGTCAGACCCTCCTCATATTTGATGGCCCTGCCTCACCTCCCACATAGTCTCCAAGCACTGCTAATGAGGGAGGGCTCTTAGTCCTGCTGAAGGAGCCGTAGTGACACAATGGTTAAGTGCTCAGCTGCTAACTGAAAGGTCAGCAATTAGAACCCACCAGCATTTTGTAGTACTAGAAACACAGCAATCCAGTCACATAAAGATTACAGCCTCGAAAACCCTGTGGGGTAGTCCTCCTCTATCATATAGGGTCAGAAAGAGTCAAAATTGACTTGATGACACACAACAGCATCCTTGATTATTCAAAGCAATGGCTAATTTCCATTCAGGTCTTCACTTAATAAAAAGTCCATTAATCACCTTCTATTTGCCAGGTGCTAAAAGTTCAAAATGAAGAAGCTACTGCCCCTGTTCTCAAAGAGTTCAAGATTGTTTAGGGAAGACCCATGTGAACAGATGACGTCACAATGGTATGACTCCATAAGAAGGGCTGTAAGGTTTGCTGGAATCCCTGGGTGGCGCAAATGATGAAGGTGCTCAGCTGCTAACTGAAAAGTAGGTGGTTCCAATCCACCCAGAGGTGCTTTGGAAGAAAAGCCAAGTGATCTACTTCTGAAAACCAGCCATTGAATCTATGGCGTTCAGGTCTACTCTGACACACATGGACTTGCCATGACTTGAAAATGACTAGATGGCCACTGATAGCTGCGGTAAGGTTTATGTAATTCTGATGAGAAGGGAAGTTGAAAAGATTTCTTAGAGAAGATGTTTAAGCTTCTTAGGAGAGGAGACAGGCTGAGATTAGGGAACTTGGAGGAGTTTAAGGGGAAAATAATGTCACTAAGAAAGATTTCCAATAAGATGTTGGACTTGGCAGATGTGCTACATAGACCCTCTGCAACAGATACTGGAGATCACATGACACAGACACAGATGATAATCCTGGAAGCCTGAGCTTCAGAGGAAAGGTTAGAGACATAGAAGAAGTTGACCAGCGACAGTACAAGGTGACTGACTGATGAACGGTCTGACCACCAGACATGTCATAACCATCTTGAATTTTTGCAAGCAGCTGTGGAGACAGATCTAGGAAATAAGTAGGTTAACAACAGAATACTCTGAAGAATTGTACTTCAACGAATTTGAAAACCTAGCTGAACTGGATACATTTTTAGAAAAACATAACCTACCTAAACTAACACAGACTGAAGTACAAAACATGAACAGACCTATAACAAAAGAAGAAAGGGATCAGGTCATTAAAAACTCCCAATAAACTTGTGGCTCTTCCCTATACCTGCCTCTTGGGGTTGTGCCTCCCTAACCGCTCAGGTCGCAGCAGACTTCATGATCTTGACCCCTTAGAACTGAGATGGTTTCGCATCTTCCCAGGAGAGTCTCAGATTCTTCCAGGTTGTATCACCCCAAGTTAGCATATTCCCAGTCAAGCAGCCTCAACACACCAAGCAAAGACATCACTAAAAAAGAAAACTATAGACCAATATCCCTCATGAGAATAGATGCAAACATTCTCAACAAAATCCTAGCCAGTTGGATTCAACAACACATCAAAAACAAAAACAAAAGCATCACGACCACATAGGATTCATACCAGGAATGCAAAGATGGTTCAATGTTAGAAAAGCAATCAACCACAGAAATAAAATAAAGAAAAAGAATCACATGATCATATCTATCAATGCAATCAAAGGTATATGACACAATCCAACATCCTTTCCTAATAAAAACACTTAATAAAATAGGAATACATGGTAAATTCTTGACATAATTAAGAGCATATATACAAATCCAGCAGGGAGCTCTGGTAGCGTAGTGGTTACGAATCGGGCTGCGAACCTTAAGGTCAGTGGTTCGAAACTACCAGCCGCTCCGCGGGAGAAAGATGAGGCTTTCTACTCCCGTAAAGATTTACACCCTCAGAAACCCTGTACAGGGTCGCTATGGGTCGGAACCGACTCAACGGCACTTAACAACAACAACAACATACAAATCCAGCAGCCAACATCACTCTCAATGGAGAATAACCGAAAGCATTCCTTTTGAGTACAGGAGCCAGACAAGGATGACCTTTATCACATCTCCTATTCAATGCTGTGTTGGAAGACTTACCGCAAAAAAAAAAAAAGGAAATTAAAGGCATCCAAATTGGCAAAGAAGAATTAAAACTCTCTCTATTTGCAGATGATATGCATAGAAAATCCCAAAGACTCAGCAAGAAAATTGTTGGAATTCATTGATAGATTTGGCAAAGCGGCAGGGTACAAGATCAACATACAAAACTCCGTTGCATTCTTTTGCAGTCCTTTACAATCAGCCAAAACCATGTATGATGGTTATGAGGGGTGGCTAGAGGGTAGACACGTGCCAACATGGGTGACAGGGTAGACAATATACAACAAGAGGGAAGTTAGCAGAGGAAAGATGAAGATAGCGGGAGACACAGGGAGAAATGTAATAGCTACAGTGAATAGAGGGAAATACTGTTAACCGTTGGTACATGGAAGCGATTGCAATCATTGCCAAATATATGAATTGTTGAATGTAAAACTGATGATCTGCTCTGTAAACCTTCACTCAATTCACAATAAAAGATTTTAATAATAATAATAATAATAATGTCACTCAAAGCCCAAGGAAATGTATGTGTGAAAACATAAAAACCTGGCCTCTGCCTCCTTCCCATCCAAGATTCCAGGCCCAAAAGGCATGAATCTGGTAACCCTAGGCAAAGTGCACCAACCAAAGAGAACCATATCAAACAATACTGAAAGTATCCAAGAAGCTATGACTTTATATAATACATACATGACAATACATACAATGAAACCTCAACATGTGTTTTCTATGACTAGAATCTCACAATAATTAGAACTGAGGTTCACTGAGTGGAAATACTCTGTTTTCAGACAACACAAAGATCTATGGCCTGCCTGCTCCAACAGCAGTAGTCACAGACATTGACAACTGGTTCTGGTAGCATAGTGGATTACCAGTTGGGCTGCTAACCAAAAGGTCAGCAGTTCAAATCTAAGTTGCTCTGTGGGAGAAAGATAAGGCTTTCTGTTCTCATAAAAATGTACAGCCTCAGAAACTCTATACAGCGTCTACACAAGCTGGAACCTAGTCAGTGGCACACAACCACGACCACCATCCACCAGTATCTCCTGTACCCACAAAACATGTATACTCCCTGAAATGCAATCTACAGCTTCCAGGTGATGAATAGTAGAACAAAGGCAGCATTAAAGAAAAATTAATGAAAGCAGTTACTTCTATAAGAAAAATGATGTTTTCTCTCCCACCTTTGTATTGATTTTTACCCAGCCCTATAATTGGAAACATATAATTTTATCCTAAGGTGAAGGCAGGCAAAGGAGAGCAGAGCATGTAATTCCTAAGGTGAAGGCAGGCAAAGGAGAGCAGAGCATGTAATTCCGGTCAGGTGTGAACAGGATTTGGCACAGAGCAATGAAGTGCTATCCAAGGTTGTGTAGCCCTCTGCCTCTCAGGTTCATCGTCAGGCAGCCTGAAACCTGATCCCCCAAGTCCTGAATCCTGAGTCAAGGTTACTGATAAAAAGGACTCACTAATGGCCCCATGTCCACCAGCTTTTGGGGGTCACCTTTTCCTTTAGCATACAAAGAAACTAAATACAGCCTCAACTGTCATGATGCAAAAGTCCCACAATCTTTCCCAAATGTTTAGGAATTCCTAAATTTGGGGAAGTATTCACATTTTTCCTGGTAGTCACCTGTGACATCTTACTGAATTTCAGCCTCAACACTCCTCTCCCTCTTCCCTCCCTCCCTCCTTTCCTTCCTTCATGTATTTATTGACCTATTCGGTGGTAAAATGTATATAACACAACATTTGCCAATGAAACACTTTTCACATGTACTATTCCATGACCCCAATTACATGCATTGTGTTGTGATGCCATCACCAGTATCAGCTGCCAGAATTATTAGTGTCACTATTAGCAGCTTTCCAGTGTTCCCTAAACAATGATTTTCCCTTTTCCTTCACTCTTCCTCCTGTGTGTCTAAGGTCCCAACCCAGCCAAAGTTCCTTGTCCTTCCACTCATTTCCAGGGTGGCTTTCAACAACTTATTTAACCTAAGTCTTAGGTTCCTCTTTGGATGACTCAAGAAAATACCTACCTTGCAGCGCTGGTGAGGGGATACAAAGATAAGTATCAGTAAGACATCAATAAAATATAATTATGAATACTGTTATTATAAGGAGCTCTGGTAGCATAGTGGTTACAAGTCGGGATGTTAACTCAGTCAGCAGCTCGAAACTACCAGACGTTCTGCAGGAGAAAGATGAGGCTTTCTGCTCCTGTAAAGACTTACAGCCTGGGAAATGCTATTCGGGGTTGCTGAGTCGGAACCCAAACCAAGGTACACCACCACCACTATTATTATACTTCGTTTCACCACGTATGAAATGAGAAACTACATCAGTAGCCGTCACAGGAATTTAGAATTTCCAGCAAGTGCCAGAAAGTGGGTGGGGCTCCAGGGAACTCATCCTTCAGTGAGCCTCGTTTTTTTTCAGTATCTTCTTTTTATGAATTTGAGTCTCATATGATTTAAGAATTTGGGATTATTTTGAAAAAAGGATGTTGAAGATGTTTTTAGTTGTTTAATATTACTAAACTTGATCATCAGATTTTTAATCTTATTAATCGAATTATTGTTGTTGTTTGTCGCAGAGTAAGTAGTTCCTTCTCATAGCTACCCTGTATAGGGCTTCCGCAATGCAGCTGGTGGATTTGAAGTGCGGAATCTACACTTAGCCATCTAATGCCACACCACAATTCCTATTTATCTAATTGGTTGGTTGGTTATGTGCCGTGGAGTAGGTTCCGACTCAGAGCGACCCTGTACAGGGTTTCCGAGGCTGTAAATCATTAAGGGAGCAGAAAGCCTCATCTTTCTTCCACGGAACAGCTGGTAGTTTCGAACTGCTGACCTTGTGGTTCACAGCCCAATTCGTAACCACTGCGCTACCAGAGCTCCTTATTTATCTAATTAATACAGCCTAACGGAGCTCTGGTAGCGTAGTGGTTACGAATCCGGCTGCGAACCTCAGGGACAGCAGTTCGAAACTACCAGCTGTTCCGTGGAAGAAAGATGAGGCTTTCTGCTCCCGTAATGACTTACAGCCTCGGAAACCCTGTACAAGGTCGCTCTGAGTCGGAACCGACTCCATGACACATAACAACAACAACAAAGAAGTACTGGTAGCATGGTAGGTTAAACATTAGACTGTGAACCGAAAGGTCAGTGGTTCAAACCTACCAGCTGCTCCTCAGGAAACAAATGCTTCTATAAAGATGTTACAGCCTTGGAAACCCTAGGGAACAGTTCTCTTCTGTTTGTTATGTCTGTATACTCAGAATCGACACTACAACAGAGGATATGTTTTTTGGTTGACAGTACACCCACATTGAGGCACCTCAGAAGAAAGACCTGAAAATCTACTTCTGAAAAATCAGTCAATGAAACACGCAGCGCAGCACAGTACTACTCTGACTCTATGGGTCTCCATGAGTTAAAATCAACTAGAAGTTAAGACTTCTGAACTCGAGTCAGTGGGGTGAGTTTTCTCACCTGACAGGGAAAATATGCTGGCCCGCCACAGAATTTCAGACACGACCCCCAAATGTCCTTCACTAGTCTCCTTAAGATATAACCAAAATTTACTGCTGTTAAGTTGATTCCAGCTTGTAATGACCCTATAGTGCAGTGTAGAACTGCCCCATTGGGTTTCCAAGACTGTAAACCTTTACAGAATCAGACTGCTACATTTCTCTCCCTCAGAGTGTCTACTGAGCTCCCTTTGGTTAGCAGCCAAACGTTTAACCACTGCACCAAGATTCCTTTCTCTAAGAGATGTTGTCAAGTCGGTTCCAACTCATAGCCACTCTATATAATGTTTCAAGGAGTGGCTGGTAGGTATGGAGATTAAGAAGTTAGCAAGGTTAGCAGTCTGGTGTTGATCTCTGTTAATCTTCAGGACCAGTTGTCCATCTTCTTAGGAAAGCGTCTCAACGCTACCCTCTCTGCCAACTGCCACTTTCTAACTCCCTAAGCCCTCACAATCATGGAGGGGAGGAGGGGACAGAGTTAGCTGTTAGGAAATGCTTCTAAGTACACAGAGAATTGCCATCTCTTATAGCTTTCAATCCAGCTTCAGCCTTGGGCACGGATTTTAAACTACATTGTCTGTCCTGTAGATGGTCTTTAAAAGCAGTGGACAGTCATTTACACTCATACTATTCTTTGAAGCTATGGGCAACGTTTGGACTGTCCTTCATGGGCAGTTACTAATCTGAGCTCCGCGAGCCAGGTGGAACGGGCTTTTCAGGGATGGAATAAAGGACACAGGTCATACTAAAATAGCTTGTCTGGAGTCCCTGGGTGGTTCCAGGCCCCCCAGAAGTGCCTTGGAAGAAAAGCGTGGTGATCGACTTCTGAACAATCCACCATTGAAAACCCTATGGAGCATGTAGCCATTCTGACACACATGGGTGCTCCAGGTTTGCCTTTAAAAGTGTGAGACATACCCAATTCTTCCATTTGTTGACTGGAAAACCTTGGGCAAATAATGTTCCTTCTCTCAGGCTTGGTTTCCACATCTAAAAAATGAAGGTAAACCATCTTGTCTTTGTCTTCCTCACAGAATCGCTGTGAAGATCTCACGAGAGAATAGATGCAAAAAGGAGAAAGAACCAGACAGAAATTGGGCCCCACAGTTACCAAAGAGCATCTGATCCCACCCCTCACTGAAAAGGTTGGCTTGTCAGGGAGGTGTGTTCTTTGGGCACATCCTGATCCCCAGGTATGAGGTCATGCAGAACAGGAGAGGCAGTGAGTGCTGCAGGTGGCAGGCAGCGTGACCCATCCTCACAGCTGAGCCCAACAGTTCCCCAGAGCCAGGCAGTTAGGGATCAAAGTGTCCTGGCTGAGATTCCATCCAGATCCTGTTGCCTTTTTGTGATTAAACAGATAGTGGCTCTCACTCCCACAGCTTCTCCTTTGGCTCAATAGGTCCCAGGGCAAAAATGGGTGGAGTCCTTCCCCCAACCATCCCCACCAAGCCTCCAAGGCAGGTGAAGGTAAGGGAACTGCAGGCATAGCCACTAGTTTGGGGGACCCTCTAGTGTATGGAAGCAGTCCTGGTGTGGCACTGTAGGATAAACACTGGACTGCTAACCTCAAGGTTAGCAATTCAAACCCACCAGCAGCTCCACGGAAATCCTATACAGGATCAATATGAGTCAAACCCACTTAACAACAGTAGAGTATGAAAAGCCAGAGATGGAATACAAGAGAGCATGTCCCTACATATTATAAATGATTAATGGGCTGCTAACAAACCATAAGGTCAGCAGTTCGAAACTGCCAGTTGTTCCGTGGGAGAAAGATGAGGCGTTCTGCTCCCGTAAAGATTTACAGCCTCGGAAACCCTGTTCAGGGTCGCTATGAGTCGGAATCCACTCCATGGCACACAACAACAACAACAAACAGAAGTACTGAGTCCTGGTGTGGCGCTGTGGGTTAATGCGCCAGACTGCAAAGCCATTTGAACTGCAAGGTTGGCGGTTCAAGCTCACCAGATGCTCCTCAGAAACCCTATACAGGGTCGCTATGGGTCAGAATTGACTCAACGGCACTCAACAACAACAGAAGTAAGTACTAACTTCTAGTCTGCCCAGAGGCACCTGGGGGAGGGGCAGGTGGCAGAGTCTGGTGATCTGTTTTCAAAAACTCAATCAATGAAAACTCTGTGGAAGCACATTTCTACTCTGACTCACATGGAGCCTCCAAGAGTCAGAGGTGACTTGAAGGCAACTAGTTTTTGCCGGTTTTGATGATATGGACCAGGAAACGTGTGGATGAACCAACTTGCTAAGTAAATGATTTGAGAAAGTGAATCCAGACAAACACAAATTCAAATTCTATTGGGATCCTTCATGATCTCTGGCTTCTGTTACATGACTGCATGTAACCCCACTTTGGAGTCCTGGTGTGGAGCTGTGGGTCAATGTGCTGGACTGCAAAGTCATTTGAACTGCAGGCAGTCAGTTCAAGCTCACCAGTCACTCCTATACAGGGTCGCTTTGGGTCAGAAATGACTTAATGGCACTTAACAACAACAACCCCACTTTACTCAGTGGTAAAAAGTGGTAAATTACTCATCTTCCCAGGCTGCTAGCTCATTTTTCAAAAATCTTTATTTACTATACAATATATATACAATTCACCTGTTTAAGAAGTACAATTCTATTGTTTTTAGGATCATCACCACTATAAACTTCAGAACACTTTCATCGTCTCCAAAAAGGAGCTCTGCACCCTGTAACCTTCACCCCCACTTTCCCACAACCACTGGCCTCCCAGCTAGACAATCTCTAATCTACTTTCTGTCTCTAGAGATTCGTCTACTCCAGACATTTCATATAAATGGAATCATACAATATCTGGTCTTGGAGGGATAATTCTGATATTAAGACAAACAGCTATGTTATGAAAAGCATGCAAAAAATTGCAATAAGTTTTAAGTCACAAAAAGTACTTCAAAGGAAATTTCATTGTGTCTAGCAGCTTCATACTGAGCCTAAGCGCCCTCCAGGGATAGTACTTAACCCACCTCAGCTGCTTCATGGAAATCTTTAGGTAACACCAAACTTAATGACTTTTTATTCCCATTCTAGCTCTAAACTTTAAAAGACTGTAAGGTCCAGTTTGATAAATGTATAGAGTAATTTTCCAGGAAAATCATTAGTGAATTTCTGATACCATTTTTCTCTTTTACTCCCTCATCTTTCCATCTCTCTCAGAGGTTTACATTTAGTAGAACTGTAAAAATAATTAAATTACACTGCTCATATGTAGATTTCTATATAAAGTAATAATAGGCTAGAGTTGTCCTCTTCTACCCACAATCCTTTTATACCATTCCCCAACCTCCTGGGAGGAAGTTCTTGATTCTTATATTCACTGCTGCATAAATCTCCAGTGCCCAGGGAAGTATCTTGGAATATGATGTTGTTGTTAAGCGCCGTCAAGTTGGTTCCGACCCATAGCGACCCTGTCCTGTACAGGGTTTCCTAGGGTATAAATCTTTACGGGAGTAGAAAGCCTCATCTTTCTCCCGCGGAGTGGCTGGTAGTTTCGAACCGCTGACCTTAAGGTTCGCAGCCCGATTCGTAACCACTACGCTACCAGAGCTCTCACTGATAAATATTTGCTGAAAGAAAGGAATGAAGAATGAAAGAAAAGTATGGAGGAAGACGGGGTAGGAGGAAAGGAAGGGTAAAGAAGGCAGGGGCTCAGCATGAAGGTGCATGGTAGGAAAGCTGTAAGAAGTCTTCAATACTAACACAAAGGAAGTTTCTGTTTCCTGTTGCTTCACTCCGGAGGTACTGACTCTGACCCTCTAGTTTCATCAGGTGGAAGAGTAGGGAGACATAACTATGAATAAAGAAAAGAAATAGGAAGACTAGACAGTTAAGGAACTCTGAGGTGTCTACTGTAAGTAGAATCTGTAAGGCAATTCATTGGGAGAGAAGACTCGTAGGAACGTCTTTTACACCCAATATGATGGTCTAACGGACAGATTTTCTTTCCAATGTAAAGTCCTCACCTAACATAAAGGACAACCCCAGGATTTTGCCTTACAAATCTGAATGGGAAAAGCAGCTCAGGACTTGATTCTGAGACCAAGAACCAAACACTCATCAGAAATAATGGCAAAGAAATACTCAATTCCAGGACCCAAGAGTCACCAAGGCCATTGGTAGGTGGATTGTGAACTTCTGTGGATTTTATATTTCTGGTTGCCTAGACCTAAGGCTCTGAAGACAAGAAGTAAATGAAATAGGTTTTTTGTAATTTATCAATTTAGACATGAGGGTTAATGTTGTTATTATCAAACTGCCCCAAATGAGGAAACAGAGGAGAAAGTCCACTTCTTTCCGTTTGTATCATTCAGCTTTTGCTAGGTTAAGCTGCATAACAAATATCCCCCAAATCTCAAGAGTCGAATGGCAAAAGAATTATTGTTTACTTATATCACATGTCTTCTATGGGTGGATTGCAGCTCTCTCTCCCTTCCAGAACGAAGGTGAAAGGTCAGACCCTCTCTGGGACAAACTTGTCTCGTGACAGAGATAAAAAGACGAGGAGAACAGGTAGAGACTTGCAGTGGTCCAGCAGTACCATCTTCACTCACAGTCCATTGGCCATTGAAGTCATATGACCATGCTGGTGTTAATGGAGTGCAGAAAACAAACTCACAGAGAAGAACAGCAAATAATTGATGTCTACCATACTCGGTACATAACCATCACCACCACCACCACCACCACCACCACCATACTGCTTCAAATATCACCACAAAAAACAGGTTGAAGTACTGGAATGCACAAATTATGACTTCTATTTCTGTATACCCACGTCAATTTGAAGTGCAAAGTCAGTGGTTCAATCTTGCCAGCCGCTCCTCAGAAACCCTATATACGATCGCATTGAGTTGGAATCAACTCGACGGCACTTAAACAATAAAACAAGTGCCTAACACAGAATCTGGCTTTATAGTTATTAAGTGCCGTCGAGTTGGTTCTGACTCATAGTGACCCCGTATAGGGTTTACAAGAAGCAGCTGGTAAGTTTGAACCACTTACCTTGAGGTTCAAAACAATCTTGCGGTCCAGTGCTTATCCTACAGCACCACATCTCCCGGCTTCATAGTTGTTGTTAAGTGCCATCGAGTCGCTTCCTGTATAGGGTTTCACTTCCGACTCATAGTGACCCTGTATAGGGTTTGCAAGAAGCAGCTGGTGAGCTTGAACTGCCAACCTTACAGGTCAAACTGCTTTGCAGTCTGGCGCATTAACCCTCAGTGCCACACCAGGACTTCTAGCTTCATGGTACGGTGCTCAATAATAAAAAGATGGCATCTACCTTTTTTAAAGGCACTCTGGTAGCGTAGTGGTTACAAATCAGGGCTGCGAACAGCAAGATCAGCAGTTCGAAATCGTGGGAGAAAGATGAGGCTTTCTGCTCCCATAAAGATTTGCAGGCTCAGAAACCCTGAGCAGGGTCACTATGAGTCAGAACCGACTCTATGGTACTTTACAACAACAACATATAAATATATATACACACACACCTATATGTAGGGTCAGCAGCACTGGACTGTGAACCACAAGGTCGGCAGCTCAAACCCACCAGCTGCTCCTTGGAAACCCTATATAGGATTGCTCTGAGTTGGAATTGACTCAACAGCACTTAACAACAACAACATAATATATATAGAGAGAGACTCCTGGTGTGGCACTGAACGATAATGCACTAGGTTGCAAGGTCAGTTTGAACACAAGGTCGGCAGTTCAATCTCACCAGTCACCCCCAGAAAATTAATTATATATATCTGTATATATATATTA
>NW_006408533.1:4555304-4582179 GCF_000296735.1 Chrysochloris asiatica | reverse complement strand
ACACATATATTTAAAATGGAGTCCTGGTGTGGCGCTGGACTGCAAAATTGGTTTGACCCATAAGGTCAGCAGTTCAAGGTCACCAGTTGCTCCTTGGAAATCCTATACAGGGTCGCTGTTGGTCAGAACTGACTCGACAGCACTTAACAACAATATATATATATATATAATATCACATATAATTTTAAGCAATATATGTGAGGGCTTTAAAAAGTTCATTAAAATTTTGTGTTATGTTTCAATTCTATTTTTCCATGAACTTTTTGAAGCCACCTCTCTCTATGTATCAGAACATTTGTCATCTCTACCATTTTCAATGCACAATTCAGCGACAAAGATTACAATCACCAGTTGTACAACCATCAGCATAGTCTGAAACAAAGTATCTTTTTAAATTTACTAGTTGTTGTTGTTAAATGCCATCAAGTCAGTTATGCCCCATAGCGACCCTGTAAAGGGTTTCCAAGGAGCAACTGGTGAGCTTGATTTACTAGTAGCCTCAGTTACAATACAGAGCGGCTGGCAAGGAAAGACAGAGAGAGAGAGAGATAATTAAGGAGGAAAGCCCAGCATTTGATAATGGCTTTTAGCCAGGAAATGATTTCAGCTTTAAAAAGGAACAGTTTGTAGGATAGAAAGAACATCTCTCTTACGTGGACAGTAAATAAGCACCTCTGCTTGTGGGGACAAGCTCCCCACTGAACAAGTCATTCAAATGCTGGTTGTGGGCCCCTGCATCGGGCTTCGAGGCCTTCTAGCCACATGGCTGCTCTGGGAGCATCTGAGATGGCAGCATAGCACAAGGGGTGGACATTCCAGTAAGGCCAGAAGAAGGGGTGAAGGATACGCAAAGGAGGTAACTTCAGAGCTGAGTCCTCAAGGTGTATGAAGAGTCATTTAGTGGAGGCCTGGATGGTGGCTAAGAGGCCTTCCAGGCTGAGGATCAGCACCCAGCAAGCCAGCAGCCCAGAGCAGCATGGGCAGAGGAAGGCAGCAACTGCTCCTGGAAGGGCTCTCCAGGCCTGGACATCTTTCTGCAGGGGCAGGAGAACCAGAGAAGCAGGACCAACTACAAAATTCACAAAGCCCACTGTTCCAAAGTTTCAAGACAGCACAGGAAAGCATTAAACCAAGGGCAGGAGCCTTCTGAGCTGAAACCCTGTGTGATTACACTTGTGGGTCACTTGCAGAAACCCGCACTGCTGGGAGGTTTAGGGTACCCATTTGGCCCCAACAGATTGCAATTTCCACTCTAAACCAGTACAGGTCTTGCACTTTTAGCAGAGTAAACCAAAAACTATTGCTACAAAACCACAGAAATCTTTATTTTAAAATATCAAAATTTTAAAATATCAAAACATTTCAGTTTCTCACATTTTTGAGGATGATGTTTCCATCTCTCTAACCCTTCCTGGAAGAATTCTGCCTTCTGATTTATACTAGCCATGACAGCGGTTTTGACATCCTTGAGGGATTCAAATGTTGTTCCTTTTCAAAGTTCTTTGAGATTGGGAGACAAAAAGAAGTCTGAAGGGGCAAGAACAGAGCTGTAGTGTGGATGGGATAATGTTTCCCAATGAAATTCTCCTAGGACAATCCTTGTTACCGTTGAAGAATGAACAGGTGCATTGTTGTGATGGAGAAACATTCTTGGTACAACTTTCCTGGCCTTTTTATCAACAATGCAGTTTTCAATTTCCTTAAAAATTCTTCATAATAAGTCCCCACAGTCATCCTGTGGTTTTCAAGAAAATCTATCAAGGTAACCTCTTGGAACTCCCCTCCCCCCAAAAAAAACAGTTCCCATAATCTTCTGAGCTGACCTCTCTGCCTTGAATATATCTTGCCCAACAGATCCCTTTGGAAGCCACTGTTTTGATTGGATCTTGTTTTTGAAGGCACCCTTAGGAGACAACAAGTACATTACTGAGAGACCTTGTCTGCAGCCATCCATGGATCACAAAGAGATGTTTAAACACATTTTGCTTAGAAAAAAAAGTGTGCATTTATGAACTGGGACCCTAGTAGCAATATACTGTATTATTGATACTTTGTTTTTCTTCAAATACAGGATTTAAAAAGTATTTTTATGGGATATTAACAATGTGGTCTTTTTTAAAATGTTATATGCCGTTCATTAGGCAAATCATTCAACTAACAGAAACTTATTTCAGAGACAACTTTCCTGAATTGTTCTTAGACAGTGAGGTCCACGACTGCAGCCCAAGTAAATTGTCCAGCATTCCTCCCTGTGGTCCAGAAAAGAAGGCATGTAACCCACAACTAGGGCCAGGAGCTGGCTCTGCCTTCAAAAATAGCGCAGCATGCTTTTCAAGTAGGGAGTTTATTTTATGTGAATTTTACCTCAGCTGAAAAAGAACAGACAGTACAGCACATAAGGCTGACAAAAAATAAGTCTTGAAATTCTCCTTCATATTTTATAGCAAAACCAGCCACATGGATTCAAAAATTCCCTAAGAAATCATCTCACCAAATACAGGAGAAAGAAGAGCTGGAGAGAAGAAAAGGATTTCATAAAGAACAGTGTGTGATAACCCCTCTTGGAGAGTACTTGCAACTTCCCTTTGCCCCTGAGCCTCCCAGCTCTGCCGAATCCATCTGATCTGCAGAAGCCCTGTTATGATGATTCAGAGGGTCTTCTTCTTCTCACACACTCAGAGCCCCCGCAGCCCTTCGGAGGGGGCGGAGGGCTCTGCTGTTCCCACCTCACTGAGAAGAGAGCCAAGTGCTTTTTAAGTGGATAGTCTTTCCAAGGTAGATACTATTTCTTAGGCTTTTAGTTCTTCGCTTAACTTTCAGCCTCAGTAGACAACTCAACTCTGTACTCTAACACAAACCATACAGATTGGGAGGAGGAGCTTTGGGGTGGCACTGCCTGGGTCCCCTCCTAGCTTCACACAGCATGTGACTTAGCCTCTCTAGAATGTAAACTGGAGCTCTGTTGCCATGAATATTAACTGAGGTAATGGATGTCAAGCCCACAAGGAAAACTAAGAAATGTTGACAGTTGCTATGTATGATTTCTATACAGTTCTCTAAAGTAAATATTGCAAGGCGTTAGATATGGTCTTCGTGGACGGTTGATTTTTCATAGTTACTCACTACTCCCAAGTCCCCTTTGGGATGCCTGCCTAGTGGCACCAGTTGTCTTGTGTGAAATACCTGCCACAGATTTTACCTGTGTCCTTTGTCTCTGGTTTCATTCTATTGAACACTGCCCAGTCCTGCGTCATCCTCACAATCATTGCTACATTTGAGTCCATTCTTAGTTACAATATTGTGGTAAGTAGTATTTATGAACCTACATCAATAACTGTTTTGAGAATGCAACTGTAATTCAATGAAAAGTAGAATTTTAAAAACTTCTGCTCACTTTCTAATAATGTTCTAACTAATAATGTTACAACTTGACAATGCAATTTTATTGTTAGTATTCATAAAATCTAAGAAATATTACATTTAAGCAACTTACAACTATATCTTTCATTATTCTATAATTAAAATTGATAATAGACATTACTAGGTGTCCTGGTGTGGCGCTGTGGGTTAATGCACTGGATTGCAAGGTCAGTTTGAACCACAAGGTCAGTGGTTCAAGCTCACTAGCTGCTCCTTGGAAACCCTGTACAGGGTCTTTATGCGTCAGAACCAACTTTTATGGCACCTACCAACAACAGGGATTACTGAGGATTCTATGGGAGTCCTGGTGTGGCCTTGCAGGATAAGCACTGGTAGCATAGTGGCTACGAGTCGAGCTGTTAAATTTAAGGTAAGCTAGTTCGAAACTACCAGTGGTCCTGTGGGAGAAAGATAAGCCTTTCTGCTCCAGCAAAGATTTACAGCCTCAGAAACCCTATACATAGGTGCTATGAGTCGGAACTGAGTTTATGGCACACTACAGTCACTGTAAGGTCGTCGGTTCAGTCTGTAAACCTTATGCAGCGTTGCTATGAGTCAGAACCGACTAATAACCAACTCGATGGTGGTTAACAACTGGGCTTGATATGGTCTGGTAGAGAAGGCGGTCCCTGGAGGAGGGGGCAATACCACGAGCTAGCCCTAGTGACCCTACTGTCTAGGGGGTGTGAATAGTGAAGTTGGTACTCAAATCTTGGTTTGTCAGATTCCAAAGTCCAGATTTTTTTTTTTTTTTATTGTGAATTGTGTGAAAGTTTACATGGCAAATCATTAGTTTTACATTTAAACAAATCATATTTTGTTTCATTGCAGTGATCACAATTTGCTCTGTGTACTACCATTTACCAGTATTTACCTTTTCCCCTTTTCCTTTTTTTTTTTTTTTTTAAGTCTTTATTATGAATTGAGTGATAGTTTACATGGGAGAACAGTGATTTTACACTCATCATTTCATTGCAATGATTACAATATCCTCTGTGCATCATCATTCAACAGTATTTGCTTCTATTCCTTCTCTTTTTGTTTGTTTGGGGGGCGGTGTACACAAAAACACTCAAGAATATATAATCATTCAAACAACCAAAGAACACATTCTACAAGCCTCCCTCCTGGCCGCCAGCACATAGCCTTTCCGTTTCCATGAATCTAGAGTTCTCAGCTGCTCTATTTCTTCATGTCATCATCTTTGCCTCCATCTCTGGTGTCTCTGCTTCTCTGGATAGGGTCCCACATTCTGCTCGTGCTCTTCTCCCTTGCATCTTTACTCTTCTTCAACTCATCAATTTCACAGGTTCTTCATGAGGAATAAAGGAGAGTGTTTTATTGTTAGCTGCTGTCCAATTAGACCCCAGACACACTGGAACAAAATGCTGCCATCATTGGTGGCTGATCAGATCATTGTGATCCATGGGTTTTCATAAGGAAAGCACCAGGCCTGGCTTCTAGTCAGGAAGCTCTGCTGAAACCTGTTGAGTACCACAGCACTGGCCAAGGCTTCTCTGCCTGGCAGATGGTGGCTGTGTGGTAAGTACATTTAGCTGGGAATCAAACTCAGGTGAGCGTTCTACCAGGAAGTCATCAGTGCAGCTACAGATATTACCTATGTGACCGTGCTCACTCTGCTATTGTGGTCCAATGCTTATCTTACTTCATGCCTTACCTACTCCCTTTGAACCCCCAAAATTCAGTCAATAATATGAATTGGGAGTCCTGGTGTAGCACTGTAGGATAATACGCTTGACCACAAGGTCAGTTTGAACCACAAAGTCAGCAGTTCAAACCTGCCAGTCACTCCTTGGAAACCCTATACAGGATTGCTATGAATCGGAACTGACTGTACAGCACTTAACAACAACAACACTACATGTAGGTCCTGGGGTGTGGGTTGGGGGAGAATGCCTACGTTAGGATCTGACATATAATGTTGTTGTTGTTAAGTGCCATCAAGTCAGTTCCGACTTATAGAGACCCAGTATAGAGGTTTCAAGGAGCAGCTAGTGGTTTTGAACTGTTGACCTTGTGGTTTGCAGTCCAGTGTTGATCCTACAGCACCACACCAGGACATGTAATTTGTTGTTGGTGTTGTTAAGTGCCGTTGAGTCCGTTCTGACTCATAGCGACCCTGTATAGGGTTCTGAGAAATGGCTGGTGAGCTTGAACCGCTGACCTTGCAGTTCAAATGGACTTTGCAGTCTAGCGCATTAGACCGCAGCACCACACCAGGACTCCAGGACATATAATAGATTTCAGTAACTATTGTTGACTCTGAATTTTCTCGGGTGTGAAGGGAGAAGATACTTCCTGGCCACAGGATGGCACATGCACATAGGTGAAGTCACTATGGTTCTCACGTTGAAGAAACTAGACTCACGACCCCAACTAAGAAAGCAAAGGGCGTGTCCTGGGTTGAGGTCTGTTCCCCTTCCTTTCTCTCCCCAGTCTATGCTACAGGATGTTTTCATTGCTCCACTCCAGCATTAATCAGAGAGGATTCTGTGGGAAAGGCTTCAGCCCTTCCTGTGGTATCAGGTACCTTTCACACAACTAGTTGTGTTTTGAGGTTTCCTAGAACTGTACTTTTCACCATCAAATGGCATTTTTCAAAGCAGTCCTTCGCCTTGTTCTAAAGGATAAAACTTATGGCTTGAAAGTAATGGTTGCCAACCTTATAACATGAGTTTTTAATATCACCCCAGATATTCTCACTGTTGGCCAAATCCCCAAGACCTCTCTGAAGAGTGAACCGCCCTGGGCAGAAAAGGGTTACATCCATTCAACATCATCAAAGTACAAAATAAGCTACACACTCTTTCTTACTTTCCGGGGAGATTGGTACTATGCATGGACACTTCGGATGCGCTCTTCTCTCTCCTTGATCGTCGCTGTTGTTTCGCAGCCTAACCCCACACTGCTACTCCTTCCATTCCTGGCTCAGAGCAACCTAGACCTTCAGCTGCTTACACTTACTCACCATCAGTCTCGTCTATTTGCTCCTGAAGAACCTGGGGCATCTAGATTTTGTTCCCAGACATTAGGAACATAATGAAATACTATTGACTAACTAAAAGTTTATACTCTTGATTTTTGAGGTGTGTGAAAAATCCTGTTCTGATTTATAAACTGTGACTTTGAGAAAATTACTTAATTGCTGTGAAACTTTTTATTCATCTGTTTCTTTTTAAAACCCTTTTGGTTTTACTTTCTTCTGTAAATGTAACTTTTACATAATAAAGGTACATGAAATGGATCTTTGTTATGTCTTCTCACTCAATACTCAAACTAAAATCCATTGTTGTTGTTGTTAAGTGCCATTGAGTTGGTCCTGACCCATAGTGACCCTGTATAGGATTTCTGAGGAGCGGCTTGAATGGACGACCTTGCAGTTCAAATTGACTTTGCAATCCAGCACATTATCGTCACAGAAGGGGTGGTAGTACCTTCACAGAAGCCAAAGAAACTAAGGCGACCCAGACAAGTAGAGGAATCATAGTTCATATCCTGGTTTGTCTGATTAAAAACTCATACTTCTTTCCTATATACCTGTATCACAATCACACACCTCGCCAGGTTCTCATGAGTCAGAAAGGATATTGTTGTTGTTACTGTTCTTGTGTGCCATAAACTTGATTCCGACTCATGGGAAGCCTAAGTGACAGACCACAACTACCCCATAGGGTTTCCTAATTGGCCATCTTCACAGAAGCAGATTGCCACATGGGAAAATGTCTAACCTAGTACCTGGCACATAGTAAGTTTTCAGTAACTTCAAATTTTTTATTATTGTGGTAAAAAGATATAAAATACAAAATTAGCCATTTTAAGATTCTTAAGTGAACAATTCAGGGATATTATGGTCACTATGCTGAGAATCATCATTACTATTTGCCAAGCTTTTGATCATCCCAAACAGAAACTCAGTACCCCTTAAGCAATAATTCCCCTGATAGCCACTAACTAACCTATCTTGTTTGTATACATTTGCCTATTTTGCATATTTCATACAAGTATTGTTGTTGTTGTTGTTAAGTGTCGTCGAGTCGGTTCCAACCCATAGCGACCCTGTATAGGGTTTCCGAGGGTGTAAATCCTTACAGGAGTAGAAAGCCTCATCTTTCTCCCGCGGAGCGGCTGGTAGTTTCGAACCGCTGACCTTAAGGTTCACAGCCCGATTCGTAACCACTACGCTACCAGAGCTCCTTAATCCTACAATATCTGTCCTGACTTCCTTCACTCAGCACATTGTTCTCAAGTCTTATCCCTGTTGGATTGTGTGTCAGAACTTCTTTTCTCTTTGTGGGTGGATAATATTTAATAGATATTCTTGACTCTGAAACTTTGTCTAAAGGTGCTTGCTACTAGTTGAACCGCTGTCTATCCCTGTGACTGAACATGCTCAGGACCACCTGGGAATATGCAAAATGAACTGGATAGAAGAAAAAAGACATGGAGAAAGACTAGGAAGTTACCTCGGAATTTCAGGAAGCAACGTTAGTAACAATGGCCTGGTTTTTGAAAAGCATGGACGATCGATCGGCTTCATCTCTGACTCCATTTTATACTCAGCATCTCCTCTAACATTTGGTTTTGGATTGTTCATATACTGTTTCCCAGTTTCTTCATCTGAAAAAAAAAAGGAGAACAAGGAGGACATTTGAGGCTGAAAGAACAGTATCAACAAAAGCAGTCAGGAAAACATGAAGTTTATGTAAGGAAGAACAAGTGATTCCATTTGGCTGGCATGTAAGTTTAACAAAGAGGGCAGGGAATTAGTTTAGACATCAAATATACTCTGATTTATTACAAAGAGTATATATGCCAGGTTCAAGTAAGTAAATGAATGACATGCTGAACATACAAAGTTGTGGTAGGTGCCAAATGGATAGGTAACAAAGTATGCAAGAATTTGAAAGGATTAAATATTATGTTTTTAAATAGTTAAGGAAAGCTTCATGGCCCAAGTAAAGATTGAACTATATATACAAAGGCAGAAAATAAAAACAAAGAGGAAAACACCTCCAGGGAAAAAAGAAATATGAGCAAAGGACTGAGTTGGAAGGTGATTCCTATATTTGATTAAAATTGATCATGTCAGGAAATGATGGGTTGTCAAGTCAATGAAAGGATTTAAGGAAGAATTTGACTGTCATAGTAAAGAATGTGCTCTGTATCCCATAAACTATGGTAGACACAAAAAGTTCTGTGTGTCACTAACATCTTTGGCGGGGTGGGGGACGGGTTAGAGAATATTCATCAATGATGTGCAAGATGAATGATATAGGAAAGAGGCATAGCATGAAGCCTGGTCCAACAATCAAGAGTTGGTTGGTTGGTTATATGCCGTGCAGTCGGTTCCGACTCATAGCGACCCTGTACAGGGTTTCCGAGGCTGTAAATCTTTACGGGAGCAGAAAGCCTCATCTTTCTTCTGTGGAATGGCTGGTAGTTTCGAACTGCTGACCTTAAGGTTCGCAGCCTGATTTGTAACCACTACACTACCAGAGCTCCTTACAATCAAGAGTGTGAGGTCCTAATCCAGAATAGAGGCAACTAGAATAGAAAGAGATGTTGTGAAGGTACAGTCAGCTTGTCTTGGATATTTCCTTGCAAGTAGTGAAGGAGACAAGAGTAAGAAAATTGGAAGGGTCATACCAGACAGATTTTTATTAGTCTAAATGATCCAAGATGTGGCTGAATGAATGACTGATAAAGAAAGAAACATTAAGAAAGAGAATCATCTTGAGTGTTGTTCTTAGTTGCTGCTCAGTTGGTTGTGACTCGGGGTGACCCCGTGTAGGGCCACTAAAATGAAAATGTTTGGGAAGAATTTATGGATGCAATATCTTAACTTTAGAAGACATCGTTGCTGCTACTTGTCATAGAGTTGGCCCAACTCATAGCAATTCCATGCAAACAGAATAAACCACTGGCAAGTCCTGAAAAGGTTGCGGTTTGAATAATGTTCCATAGTGTTTTTATTGACTGGTTTTTAAAAGTAGATTGCCAGACCTTTCTTCCTAGTCTGCTTCAGTCTGGAAGTTCAACAGCATAACAACATACAAACTTGCATTCACAAATGTGTGATGGCTATGTCTGAATTGCACTAGCCAGGAATCAAACGCAGGTTTCCCACCTGGGAGTAAAGAATTCTACCCTAGATGGAGAATCAAGAAAAGAAGCAGCCACATTATGATAGCTAAAGCCCAGGAAGGTAGTGGTATCTGTTAATTCAGAAAGGAAAGCTGCAAACTGAGAAAAGTTTGGGTGAAAAGGTTGGCAGGCAGCAAGAGAAGTCAGAGAACAGAAGGAGAACCAGGGCACCACAGGTCACCGGACAGAGAACATTTTCCCAGCAGGGGGAGAAAGCTAAGGAGAGGAGATGGTGGTTATTAGAAAGAAATCTTTTTATGAGTAGACATATACAGAAGTCATAGACCGTATGGTTAAGATATTTAAAAGATAAACGGTTTTTTAAAAAAAAACACACACACACACAAAAAACAGCAAAATCAAGCCAAGGTATTTTTCTTTCCTTTAGAAATCCAAAATACTTAAATGTGTTTGATCACAGCAAAAAGAGATCTAGTGAAGATGGATCTTTATAAATAAAGATTGAGTAAGGAAAAGAGATCATTGAAAAAACGTCTCTCTAAAGAAAACAAGAAAGGATTTGTTTATTAATTCAATAGCATTCACAATGAGTCTATCATAAAGCACAGTAAGAAATAATAAAGATGAAACAAACACAGTGGAAACCAGTGACGAAATTAGTCCACAGAACTTATAGTCTACTCTGAGACTAGAAGAACTACACAGTGTCCAGTTTCCACTGCTGATTGTCACAATCAGGAACAAAATGGATGAATCATGATAGAATGGAAACAAAATGTGGAACAGAACTCAATTTCTTAAAAAGTTCAGACTTACTGGACCGGTTAAGACTGGAGGATTCCCCAAGACTGTCACCCTGTGGTACTCTTTAAACCTTGAAACAAAATTATTCCAGGAGGTAATCTTTTAGCTAAATACCAGATTGGCTCATAAAAAAAACACAATAGCACCCATGAGAACTGTCTTTCTTTTTAAAAACCATCTTTATGAGACCAAATGGTCAACACTTAGTATAAAGCAAGATGAGAAGACAAGGGCTCAGAGACACTAAATTACTGGAAACAGAATAACCAGAATGGGAATATTGAGAAAGTAGAACAGTGTGTAAAATGTAACCAATGCCACTGAACAAACTGTGTAGAAATTATTAAATGGGAACCTAATTTGCCATGTAAAGTTTCAGTAAGAACACAATAAAATATTATTAAGAAACAAAACAAAAACAGTGCCTTCTCTAAGGAACTTAAATCAAGTAGCAAAAAAGACAGTCACAGTTATTTTTAGTAATAGCAGTGCAAGACCTATGTCAATATTAACAATAAAGTGTGATTGGAGTTCAAAGAGAAAAATTGGGGGTGAAATGGGAAAGGGCACTCAAAAAGCATCACAGAGGAGAAATTAGTGTATTCAATCTTGAAAGGTTAGCAAGAACATAATTGGCAAAAGATGCACAGAATAGTTGAGAGGAAAGGAAGAATTCCAATTGCAAAGATGAAATTTATGGATAGGAGAGGGAAGTTAGCCTTGGAAGGGAGAGACAATTCTCCATATAAAACTTGTGCCATTGAGTCAGTTCCGATCCATAGCGACCCTGTATAGGGTTTCCAAGAAGCAACTAGTGAGCTTGAACTGCTGACCTTGTAGTTTGAACCAACTTTGCAGTCCAATGCATTAACCCACAGCACCATACTAGGACTCCAATATATAAAATAAAAGTGCATAAAGAAGTGTTGTGGAGTGTAGGGAATATGAGAGAACATGTATCTGATATCTCAGTGTACTTTGAAATGCAGGAAAGCAGAGGATTTTCTGAAAGCAGACGATCATAGGTCAAGACAAAAAGGAGAAGATTGAAAACATCAGTGAACATTCAGGGGAATCTGAAAGAGATCATGATAGGAACCACAAAGCAGCCAGGTAGGTACTATTGAAACTAGAAACTCTCAAAAAACTTTGTCTAGAAAAACTTAGTGCTCTGGGAATAGGAACTGAAATAGTGATGATTGGAAATACTTATATTTCTGGGAATATGATGGAAAAGATACCATGGCTTAACTACCTATGGAAAATAACTAATAATGATTATATATAAAAAGTATTTGTGCATTTGCCAAGAAAAGCAGCAAGAGACCAAAAACCACAGAGATAGGCAGAATTTAAAAGCCAACTTAAACTTTGATAATATTTGCTGGAACAGTGAACTTGATTTTTCACAGCCTTGCTACGTGAAGGAAACAAGGTTCAGTCAAGGTGGGGAGTCTAACAGAAGAGCCCCCTGCTCTTGTGTTAGAGAGTTCCTATGGGTTATGTCTTTCATGTAAGTGTGAACTGGGAAATTAGACCCAATCCTTCAGCCAAGGAAATGAAAGGAACTTGTCTCCTTGAATCTTGCACTGAGGAAGAAGAAAAAACTTCAAACTGATTATTTAGTATAAAGATGTCACAACTGGATCCATAAATAACATCATGATAAATGGAAAAAAGAATGAAGTTGTCAAAGACTTCCGTTTATTTGGATCCACATCAACACTATGGAAGCAGCAGTCAAGAAATCAAAGGACATATTGCATTAGGCCAATCTGCTGCACAAGACCTCTTAAAAGTGTTCAAGAACAAATGTCATGATACTTTCAATGGCCTGTATGCATGTGAAAGTTGGATCATGAATGAGGAAGACCATAGAGTAATTATGGTGTTGGAGAAAAATATTAAAAGTACCATGGACTGTCAGATGAAAAAACAAATCTGTTTTGGAAGAAATATAACCAGAATGCTCCTTCGAAGCCAGGATGGGACAGTTCATCGCTCATACTTCAGACATGTTATCAGGAGGGACCGGTCCCTAGAGATCGACATCATGCTTGATGAAGTGGAGGGTTAATGAACAATAGGAAGCCCCCCAATCAGATGGACTGGCACCGTGGCAGCAGCAATGGGCTCAAGCATAATAATTGTGAGGATGGCTCAGGACCACACAGTGCTTGGTTCTGTTGTGCACAGGGTCACTGTGAGTTGGAACTGAGTCAATAGCACCTGACAACAATAACAGCTGTTGTTGATGTGAAGTGCAGTTGATTCGATTCCGACCCATAACGACCCTGTATAGGGTTTCCAAGGAGCAGTTGGTGAGCTTGAACCGCCGACCTTGCAGTTCAAATGACTTTGCAGTCTGACGCATTAGCCCACAGGGCCACACCAGGACTTACAACAATAACAATAGTATCCCGAAATACCTGGGAGAGACAAATACAAATCTTCCCAAGAGAAATTCACCCAATTAAATCTCAAGTCATTCCCACAGATAGGAGATCACACACACACACAAATCACAAAATGCATGATGAAATAAAACAGAATGAATGAATGATCACCAGGCTTCCTGAGTACCAATAGCCAACCAAATCTACTGTCATCAAGTCAATTCCAATGGTAATTCTTTTCAAGAGCAGACAGCCTCAGCTTTCTCCCACAGAGCAGTTCATGACTTTGAACTGCAAACCTTGTAGTTATAAGACCAGTATCAATTTTTTTTGACATATTAACAAATCAAATATTTTGTAAGTAAACATCCAGTGAAGAGAAAAATCAAATACATCCTTATGCACAGAGCACTCTGGGAGTGGCAGGGCAGCTCCTCACTTAGGGCCAATGGGACAGGAGTGGGCTTGGGTGTTCATGGTACAGGGCATGGACAGAGGCATATCACAGATCCAGGAAGCTCAAAAAATCCCAATCAGGACAAATAAAAACTAGAATCATCATCACCACCACTATCATCATCATCCACACAGTAGTATACCACAGAGAAACAATTTAACAACCCAAAAGGAGGAGGAGCTTAAACACAGCCAAAGAGAAAAAAATAGATTACCTGAAAGAACAATAATAGGTTAATTAGACTAATACTTATTTCTTACCACCAATACAGGAAACCAAGCAACATTGATATAATTTTAATATATTGAAAGAAAAAAATCATCCACCTAATATTGTAAAAAGGAGCTCTGGTAGCATAGTGGTTATGAATTGGGCTACTAACCTCAGGGTCAGCAGTTCGAAACTACCAGCTGTTCCACGGGAGAAAGATGAGGCTTTCTGCTCCTATAAAGATTTACAGCCTCAGAAACCCTATACAGGGTCGCTATGAGTCGGAACCGACTCCAAGGCACATGACAACAACAACAATATTGTAAAGGGAGCCTTAGTAGTATAATGTATTACCAGCTGGTCTATTAACCACAAGGTCAATGGTTTGAATCTACCAGTTGCTTCACAAGAGTAAGATAAGGCTTTCTTCTCAAATAAAGATTTATAGCCTCAGAAGCCCTTTACAGGGTCTCCCTGAGTCAGAATTGACTCAAAGGCATACAATCACCACAGCCACCAATATTGTAAACTCATTGAAAAATGCTTTCGACAATAAAATAAAGACATTTTTATATAAAGAAAAACAATGAGTTTCCCTAAAAGACCCTCACAAAACAAGTAAAACTAGTTATGTAATTTTAATGATGCTAGCATAACTTTTATATCAAAACTAGATAAGGATACTAATATAAAGGAAAGTTGGGCTCTCACTTATGAAACATAGATGTAAATATCATAAACTACTAGCTAATCATGGCATTTTAAAGATGACCACAAATTTTTTTTGCTAATTCTCCATTGATAGGCAGAATTTCTTCTCCCTCGACTCTGAGTTGGTTCTAGAAACTTGGTCAATAAGTACAATGTCACAGAAGTGACACACGCTAACTTCTGGGGCTACTGAGAATTCCGTTTTAGCTTCAGCTTTACTCTCTTGCACCACTCTTTCTGGGAGTACTGAGCTGCCACAGAAGTCACACTACCCTGAGAGGCCAGCTGAAGACCCAATGTGAAGACACAGAGGCTGACAAGCCATGTGGTTAGTTTTACTGTCAGCTCTCTCCAGGGACAGACATGCGAATGAGGTTGTCTTGGGCCCACCAGATCAGTTCATTTGGCACCAAGTAACCTTGACAAGTCCACATTGAACAGCAAAATCCCCTATGTGAGCTCTGGCTAGATTTCTTACCCACAGAATTATAGATATAATTAAATAAATGCTGTTTTAAGCCACTATATTTTGAGAGTAGTTTGTTATGCAACAACTAGAACACTAATGAACTCCAGTACTTGTATAAAATCATTATGACCTTGTTGGTCATAAAAATTAGAAAATCAATTAATGTAATTTACTTCATTAACAGATTAAAGGAGAAAACTCATGCTAGTTTCTCAATTAAAACACACAAAAAAGTAGTTGTTAGAATGTCACATCCATTCATTATTTCAACACAAAAGAAACAGCAAAATAAAACCTAAGGCTATAAAGGGACTTCTTCAGTACAGGGTCACTATGAGTCAGCACCAATGCCATGGCACATAACAACAGCAACAACTTCAGGCTAATGAGCATATCCACAGACATCATCGTTAATGATAAAGCACAATATGTGTCCCCTTTAATATCAGGTGTCCACTATTACTACTTCTAATTCACTTTGTACTGGAGATTCTAGCCAAGAGAAATAAAGGAAATAAAAAATGTAAAGTGTGTAAAGAAAGAAGCAAAACGGTTACATTTTATTTGCAGATAATTTGACTATCTTCAAATAGAACCCTAATGACTCAACAATTCCACTTTTCGGTATGTGTCCTGTGATAGTTAGGTTCTGTGTCAATTTAATTGAGCCTGGATTCCCAGTTGTTTGACAGTCATATGATGATTGGCTATGAGATGGCATAATTAACTCTATATTGATTGGCTATGAGCAACCAATCAATTGAAAGGATGTTTCCTCAGGAGTATGGCTTGCTCCCAATATAATGGACACTCAGGAAAGACTCGCTCTCTTTCCCACTGCATCTGGATCGCGCATCTGGGTCATCCTCCAACCTCCAATTCTTTGAACCTGAGCCAGTGGCCTGCTCTATTGTGTGTTTGCCTGCTGGGCCTGCCCACCGAGTGTGTCTGGAAAACTGTATACACACCGGAGGGCCCCTACGTGCCTGTTCTTGTCACCCTGGCTAGTGTGCTGCTCACCTGCCCAGGTGTTCTGGGCCAACCTACCAATCTTGATTCTCCTAGCTTGCACTTGGGACTCTCCAATCTCTCCAAAAATGAGCCATTTAGCATAGTGGTTATGAATCGGGCTGCGAACTGCAAGGTCAGCAGTTCAAAACTACCAGCTACTCCGCAGGAGAAAGATGAGGCTTTCTGCTCCTGTAAAGATTTACAGCCTTGGAAATCCTGTTCAGGGTTGCTATGGGTCGGAACGGACTCGACGGCACTTAACAACAACAACAACAAATATATATATATATATATATATTTTTTGACCTAACCTTGATGTCTTGATTATCAGAACTCGACTAGAGGAAGATTTAAAAAAAGAAGGAAACCAAAACAATTGTTGATAAAAGAAATGTGGGTAAATTGCTACAATTTGATGAACTTAACCTATACTCATGGAAGTAGTAACTCTAAATACCAATAGAGAGAGAAGGAGTCTTCACATTAAGTATCAATGCTATCCCCTCTGTACACAGGGCAGATAGGGATGAGCAACTTAGACATTGTTGTTGTTGTTAAGTGCCATCGAGTCGGTTCCGACCCATAGCGACCCTGTACAGGGTTTCCGAGGGTGTAAATCTTTACGGGAGTAGAAAGCCTCATCTTTCTCCCGCGGAGCGGCTGGTAGTTTCGAACTGCTGACCTTCCGGTTCGCAGCCTGATTCGTAACCACTACGCTACCAGAGCTTAGACGTTGTTGTTGTTAAGTGCCGTCGAGTCGGTTTCGACCCATAGCGACCCTGAATAGGGTTTCCGAGGCTGTAAATCTTTACGGGAGCAGATCGCCTCATCTTTCTCCCGTGTAGCAGCTGGTATTTTCGCACTGCTGACCTTCCGGTTCGCAGCCGGATTCGTAACCACTACGCTACCAGAGCTCCTTAGACATTAGCTACCTAAAATGAGGGATCAATAAAGGCATGAAATGACTGGCTTACAAGGTTTCAAGGGGGAGTTTAGTTTAATAGTGTGTGAGGGAGGAGTCCCCACTGAACAGTTTTCATCTTGTCAAGATGGATCTGGGTAAAAGAGATGAGGATAAGAGTCTTACGTTTCAAGAGTGAGTAATTGTTATCATGACTAATTGTGACTGTCACAATTGTAAAGGTAGAAGTTTTGTAACAAAAACAGGGGAGTAGTTAATCTTACAGTTCCGAAACAAAGGACCCAAGGACCATCAAGGGAGAAGAACACAAGCGGAATGCAAGACCTTATCCAGAGAAGCAGTGACACCAGAGTTGGAGGCAGGGATGGGGCTATGGAGAGAGGGAGCAGCTGAGGACTCTAGATTCGTGGGAAGAGAGGGACTAAGAGCTGGTGGCCAAGAGGCAGACTTGCAGAATGTGCCCTTTGGTGGTGTAAATTATTATTTATGCCTGAGTGTTTTTAAAAAAAGAGCTAAACTGAATAGAGACAAATACTGTTACCTGATGATACATGAAGGGGATTATAATCATTGCAATGAAACAAGGTGTATGATTTGTTGAATGTAAAACCGATGATCTGCCCTGTAAATTTTCACTCAATCCACAATAAAACCTTTTTTAAAGAATTATCAAATGTGTTTGTAAGTGTGTGAAATCAATGAAACACTTACTATACTGCCTGTCAGAATGACTTTGGAAAAACTGAAGACATTGAACAAGATGACAAATCTAGAATGTTCTTAATCATTAAATCCTGAAAACAACCTAAAAGTTCATTAGAATCAACATCTTCATTACAGCAAGACTCAGTACAGCAGCAAAATGGAGTAATTTACAGTCACAACTAAAATGATGCTTCTCAGGAGCCCAACATAGGCAGCAAGAAGCAAGTTTCAGAAGAATGTTGTTGCTGTTAAGTGCTGTTGAATCGGTTTCAACTCCTAGCGACCCGGTATTGGACTTACAAGGAGCAAGCTGGTAGGTTTGAGCTGCAAACCTTGCGGTTAGCAGCCCAGTGCTGATTCTATAGCACCACACTAGGACTCTTGCAGAAGAATATATTAAAAGACTAGGGCGGAATCAGGAAGGTATGCACAGGAGACTCTAAAGGTCAGAGCTGTTGTTGTTATTAGCTGCCATTGAGTCCAACTGTATGCAACAGGATTGAACCCTTAAAATCTATAGGGTTTTCATTAGCTGCTTTTCTGAACTAGATCTCAGACCTTTCTTTGTACTCTGTCTTAATCTGGACACTCTACTGAAATCTGTTCAGCAACATGCAAACCTCCACTAAGATACATGGTGGTTACACATAGGGTACGTAGGTCAAACTTGAACCCAGGTCTCCCATAATGCAGGGCAGGAATTCTACCACTGAACCTTAAAGTAAGAACAATATCCTTTTATTCAAAGTGGGCATTGAATACATGGGTGTTCATTGAAACATCATTCTTTACATTTCAGCACATCATATTCATTTTTATTCTCTCCAACATTATTCAAGAGAATCATTATGGGTCACTTCAGTTGGTGGTTGGTTTGGGGAGAGAGGTCAGAGCACCACCCACTCAAGTCTGAGCATGAAGACTGACAGGCCTGGGGGGGAGGGGAATGTGTCACCTCTCAGGAATAAGAAAATGCTTCTCTCTCTCTTTTTTGTCTCCTTTTTTAAAAATAGATTTTCCAGAGCTAGGTTCAGGGAAATCTCTGACTCTCATGGACTAAGGATTACGAATGTATGATTTGCGTGTATGTCCAAGAGTGGCTGAAGGAAAAATGAGAGTAAGTGAGAAAAGAGAATAAGGTTGTGGTGTTGGTTAAGGCTCAACACACAGACATGAACTGGGAGAGGTTATGGGAAAATGCACCACACAGCACCCAGGGAAAATGAGGATTAATGTTGAATGCACCAATTAAGGCATATTGGGTGTACACTCAGGGCCTGATGAAACCAGTTTGATTCTGGCCCACAGCCAAGGGAAAAACCCCACTGGGGCCTGATTTCACAGTGCCCTTGAGGAGAGGCCTGGTAAATGGGCACCTTGGAAGGAGAAATAAAGGGTTGTGAGACCTGCCAACTTCTTATCCTCACAAGGTTCTAGCATCAATTAAGAATGCCTCCATCCGGTTCTGCCTGTCTGTCAGGGGGACAGGGTGGAATACGTTGGCCTCACCTAATACCAGGATTGCTCTGCCTTCATTTTTCCTAAAGCAAAACTTGGCACTGGCCTTCAGCATAGCAGAGGGACTAGCGTGCCTCTCCCAGGCCATTCTCTCTTAGCCTCAGCTTGGGGCAGATGATTCATGTAGCACCTTCAGGCAGGACCTGTCGGGCTGGCCTGACTTCTCCAAAGGCCAGAGGGAGGGTCGCTGGGGCCCCAGTTCAGCTGGTTTCAGAGCTGCAGCTGTTGGTTTTTTTTTTTAATTTTATTTTATATTTTATTACTTAGTCTTTAAAAAAAAAAAAGTTTTTAATCAGCAAGAATCAGTGAAGCAGGCTTTATGGTGCAATAATTCTGCATGTTTTGTTATAAATATCCCCAGGCAAAGTTAAGGGTATTTCATAGGACTATCAAAGTAACACGCCCGCTTTGGTTGCAACAAGGAATCTGGGAGGACTAGCAAGCAGGAGGCACATCATCTGCGTCTTAAGGGGCCTTTGTTTGAACAAAATGGGTACATATATTACTTATAAAATAGATTGACCAGCTGGGCAAATACACAGCCCTGGAGAAGTAAAGGTACAGAGAGAAGCCAAATCATTTGCTGAATTAAATTAAAAAAAAAAAAAAAAATTCCCCCATCCACCCACTCCTCGGCAACTGCTCCGGTTGTGAGTTTTGGCAACACTGCTATTTACAATCAACCCCAGAAGCTAAAGGCTACATACAGGTCCTGTATCAGAGGCTCCACGCTCAAATATGAAGTTCAATCTGTTTTTTGTTTTTAATTATTATTAAAAGTTAGGTTCTCTGTTGTCTCTGAAAAACTCAGCGGAGGAAAGTTGGAAATTGTTCAATTTAGAACACACAGACACTGAGATGGTTGTGGCTTCATATATTGCATTTGGTCTTGTTTATGTAGACACTTGAGAAGCTCAGCAGTGGGGACAAGGGAGTTCACAGAAGAGCAGGGCAGGATCAGCTTTCTGGTCCTTCTTGCACAGATGTAGAGACCTGCCTCTTAAAATCCATTTCCAAATTACATAGCATGCTTCCTACCAGAGGTAAACCTACTGACACTCACAGTGACCCTGTATAGAGCTTCTGAGACTGTAAATATTTGTGGGGACAGCCTTGCCTTTCTCCTGCAGAGTGGCTCGTAGCTTTGAACCACCAACCTAGCAAGCCAACGTCTCACCCACATCACCACCAGGGCTCCTCTCCTAGCTGGGAAGAGTGTTGTTATTAAGTGATGTCAAAATGGTTCTCAAAGTGGCCCTGTATAGGGTTTCCAAGGAGCAGCTGGTGGGTTTGAACCGCCGACCTTGTTGTTTGAAGTCCAGTGCTGAGTCCATCAAGGAAAAATACACAATTGTTTCCCATCAACTTTCTTGAACTAGTTTGTCTTAGGTTAGAAGGCAGTATCTACGTGTGTCCGATTTAGAAAGAAGTTTATTAGCTTACTTAAAACCAAAACCAGTTACTCTCAAATCTATTCTGACTTACAGTGACCCCATGTGTGTCAGAGAAGAATTACTCTCTTGGGTTTTCAAGGTTGTGATTTTTCAGAAGCAGATTACCAGGCCTTTGTTCTAAGTCGTCTCTGGATGAGTTCAAACTGGCAACTTATTGTTAGCACTGGACTACGAAACACAAGGTCAGTAGCTCAAACTTACCAGCCGCTCCTCAAAAACTCTATACAGGGTCACTATGAGTCTTCATTGTTTGTACCACCATGGTCTCTTTGTGCTTACTTTTAGAATTTCCTGAGCTACATTCTTACACCACTGTCTCTGGCCTGTCCATTTTCATGTTTAATCGTCACAATGATCTCCAAAGGCAGCATCTTCCTCCTTCCTTGTCTCACAATTCAAGCAGCAGGGGCTGGGAGTGAAGAACAGTACCGAAGCACCTGAGGCTGAGGCTGGACGGCAGAGATACCCCATTCTTATCCTTCCCTGCTGAACCCTTTCTGCTCCCCACTGGCCGCTTTTCAGTAAAGGCAGGTGAGAGGTGAGACACAGTGGCCAGCCTGGGCACAGCCTTTTGGCACCCCAGGTTCCATGGCAGCTGTGTGGTCCCTTGAGGTCGAACCTCAAGTCTAGATTTTGAATAGGAAAACAGGGCCTGGGAAGACTCTATTATCTTTTCATTCCATTTCTCATGACATTTATGTGCTCTGACCTTGAAAAGCTCCCGGGACCTATGTGAGTATTGCCTGCCTGCCTACCTGCCCCATGTTGAAGTGCAGACCAAATGCACTTGACCTCAGGGCCCAAATTTTGGAGACACCAGGAACCACTGCCCCAACCTGTGGTCTGTGAGCCTGGCGAGGGGAAAACAAGATGCAAGGAGAAGCTGCAGTGCTGGGTGGCTGCTCTGCTGGCCTCCACCAGCAGCTGCTCTGCACAGGGTCTCACTTAGGCCTAATGACCTTGGGACAGCCAGTACAGAGATTTGGATAGCACCTACCCCGATGGCAGCCACGAACCCAGTTCCACATCTCTACCTGGAGGTACAACCTCTGGTGAAACTTGGGAAAGATTTCTTCCTTCCAACCACCAGCAGACCACAATAGGAAGCATTCAACAAGCTCCCCTAGCAAAATGACTAGGGAGCCGTGGTTGGTTAACAGGTCTTTAGTTGGTGCGGAAACATAAAACTTAGCCTTCAATTAGAGGTAAAACAGGTCTATCCATCATGACTGTGAAGCCTGAGGCTTTCCTCCCAGAACAATGGGGTAATGAGAGGGGGCAACATCAATCTTGACTCCTCAGCGCACCCCCCCCAGGAGAGACAACCATCCGGTCCTTTGGGGGCAGTAATGGCTGGGAGACCACCCTTGGAAACTGCCCCCATGTAAGAACACCTTAGATGAGGCCACTGACAGATGTCTAGGAAGCTGGTGGAAGTCTTTTTATTAAAGGACACGTTTGAAAATGCTTGGCCTGGGCTAATAGTGTGAATGCTGAAGCTAAGGCTTCCATGAGGTAACTTATGATAGGTTCTCCACTTAACCCCTCTGGGGGGGTCCCCCACTCTCCCCCCAACCCTACACAAAGGAGCATGACTGTGACTCAAAGGGTGGCCTGTGCTGCCACCAACAGTCAGAACAGCTGCCAGAGCCTGCCCAGCTGGTTTGGCTCCTGCTGACTTCCAGAATTTCCATTCCAAAAGAGCTTTAAGAAAAGGATGATAAGCTCCCTAATTATGGCTTCTGCAGGCACTTCCTCCCTCAGGCACAAGCTACCTGGCAGGCAGCTAAGAGGTTTCCCAGGTGCTGGGGGGGTGGAATGGGTTGGGGGTGGGAGGGGGGCCGCTAGTGCTGAGCACCCCCCTCCAGCCAGGACCCACAACTGAATCCACATGTCCTCTACACTGAGCAACCCTTAGCCTGAAAATCTGTCACCAGACACAGGTTCTTCCCGAAGCAAGGTTACAGTGAAGGATACTTCTAGTGTCTGTGACCACAAGCAAGTCAAACGGGGCCTCAGTACATACATAAGATTGTATATAGACCTCCACAACTCCCACCACAAGAAGGCAAAAATGGAGTGGGGTGCAAGACTTCCATAAAGATGCTCCAGGATTCCACAGGGCCCAGGGCTCCCAAGGGTGCCCTTCAGATGCTGGCTCAGGAAGCAGGGCAGTGCCCCATCTGCTGGTGTCTTGGATAATGCCTTGCAGGCAGGACCCCCGTGAGATGCTTGATCATTAGTCCTTCCATGTATGAATTGGTGTGTCCGTGACCAGAGAAGCCAAGTTGCGGTAGAGAGAAAGCCAAGGAACACTTATACTTTGACTTGAGTAGGCATTGCCTCTCACTCATGCCAGTGTGTGTGCCATCAGCATATTACAAATGCAAGAGGCAAGTGGGATGCATGTTCTGTGGTGCCCCTCTGTGGTGTCTGACAGGATAGTGGCATTTGCTCTTGAATACCTCAGCTTGTTGTACACAGCCTTTTACATGGTCACCCCCCATTTTGCACCTGACATGCCTCAGACTTAATAAACTAACAACACCCCAAATAGACATGGCATGTCACTCTAAGATACCCTTGCCCTATGCCTAAATTGTTGTTAAGTGCTGTTGAGTCAGTTTGGACTCAGAGCGACCTTGTATAGGATTTCCAAGGCTTCAAGTCTTTGTAGGAGCAGAAAGCCTCATCTTTCTCCTATGGAGAGGCTGGTGACCTTGAAACACTGACGTTGTGGTTCGTGGTCAAATGAGTATCCTACAGAGTCACCGAAATAACTCCTATTTATTCTTCAAGTACCAACAGCCCCTCTCCTGCAGAGGAGGTATTCCTCCATACCCACTGCGCCTGCCTCATGGACCCTCTGCCACAGAGGGCACGTAGCACGTTCCAGGTATTTTAGTGACATGTTCTTTCCCCAGTTAGTCATCTCTGTGAGCCCAAAGCACTGCTTGGGATTCAACAGACATATGATTTTTTAAAATGTTAAGTTCCTGCTATCCTTAAGCTATATAACTATTTATTATTTTTCTAGAAAAGGAAACTGGAAGAAAAGGTTGTTGTTGTTGTTGTTGTAAGTGCCGTCGAGTCGGTTCCGACCCATAGCGACCCTGTACAGGGTTCCCAAGGGTGTAAATCTTTACGGGAGTAGAAAGCCTCATCTTTCTCCCGCGGAGCGGCTGGTAGTTTCGAACTGCTGACCTTAAGGTTCGCAGCCTGATTCGTAACCACTACGCTACCAGAAGAAAAGGTAGATAGTAAAAAAACCCGAGAAGTTGATGTAAACAACAACACATCTCCTATAGCCTTTGGTTGATGCTTTCAATCACCCCACAGTGTTCTCATCAGCAGCTCACATGCATGTCTCGTTTACTCCACAGGCGCTGCCAGAAGAGACACACGTCTGCTTCTTATGGGACAGCACTATGGGAGACGCAGTATCTGGTACACTATTATTGTTGTTGTGAAGTGCTGTGGAATTGGGTCCATCTCATAGCAACTCTGTACAGAGTTTCCAAGGAGCAGCTGGTGGGTTTGAACCATGACTTTTCATATAGCAGTCCAGTGCTTATCCTAGAGCACCACACTAACACTCCAGTCGGCACCAAATCTGTCTGTTGAACACATGGCATGGCAAAATAAATTAACACAATCAATCCATCAAGCAAGAGCAGACTTACTACACATTCAGGGAAAATGGTAGATTGAATTGAAATGTATCCAATTTACAAACAAAAACCTGTAAACCTGGAATGAAGAGCCAGGCATGGCAGGACAGGGTAAACATGTTACCAAGCAGCCCAATCAAATGCTCAGTTGTCAGGCCCTCAGGCAGTTCCCAAGCCCAGTCTCAGGGCCACAGGGGAGACAGGATTGGCCTCTAGGATGATTTCAAACCTGCTGTCCCCTGGAGTCCAAGTTCTGTTTTACCACTGGCCCTTTATGAACATTAGTTTCCTCACCTAATGTTCATAAATGGCCAATGGGGGAAAATTCATGGGTATTAGTGTATAATTTCAAAAACTGTGTCTGGCATGACATGAATACACTACCCTATATAACTAAAAACATACAAACTACAGAAGACAAAATGGATGACTGGTGCCTCCTAAAAACAGACATCTAGGTGCATCAAAAGATTTCACCAAAAGAATAAAAAGAGAGTCTATCTACTGGCTGGGAATTTTTTTTTGCAAATGACATACTAGACAAGGGACTAATCTAAAAATATTATAGAAAACTACAACATCTCTACAGAAAGAAGATACATAATCCAATTTAAAAATGGGCAGAGAACATGACACTTCACCAAGGAAGGATATTCAGGCAGCTGACAAACACATGAAGAAATGTTCTGGTGATTAGCCATTGCAGAAATGCAAATCTAAACAATGAGATATCATCTCACTTCAACATTAACAACAAAGTTAAAAGAAAACAGAAAGCAACAAAGGCTGGCAAGTGTGTAGAGTGACTGGGACCCTCTTACATTGCTGATGGGTCTGTAAAATGGCACAGCCACTGTGGAAAGTGGTACGGCGCTTCCTCAAAATGTTGGAAATATCAATACCGTCTGACCCAGAAATCCCTCTACTTGGTGTATGTCCCCCCAGAAACTAGAACCATGACACAAGTAGATATATGCACACCCATGTTCACTGCAGCATTATGCACAATAGCAAAAAGATGGAGACAGCCTAAATACTCATCAATGGAAGAATGGACAAGCAAACTTTGGTACATGCACTCAACGGAATAGTATGCAACGTTGAAGAGTAACTGTGAATCTGTGAAAACCCTCGTAACATGGATGAACCCGAAGGATATTTATTATTGTTCAGTTTTTGAGCACCACTGAGTTGGTTCTGACTCATAGCAACCTTGTATAGGTTTTCCAAGGAGCAGCTGGTGGTTTTGAACTACTGACCTGGTAGTTTGCATCTAGAGCGTATCCAACAGAGACACACCAGATTATTATGCTGCATGAAATTATTCAATCATAAAAGGACAACTATTGTATGAAACAACTACTGTAAAAACTCAAGAAAACATTTTCATGCTAAAAAAAAACATTCTTTAATGGTTACCAGGGGTGGGAGGGAATGGAAAGTAATTCACTGACTAGAGGATCAGAAGAACATGTTAACTCAGGTGATGGGGGAGGCAATAAACAACAAGAGAGAGGCTGGCAGTAGAATGGTGAAGACACAGGAAGGAATGGAAGGGATAAAGGAGATAGAGGTAAGTAATGTTATACACACAACCCTGCAACAAGTGTTCTACAGGTAGATACGTGGAGAGATGACACACAGACTGAACAGGTATTGGAGGGAGAGTGTGAGTATACACGTAAACATATACAGCTTTGACAGAGAATATTTGTACTTGGATATTTGCCTTTGCTGTAAACACATCTATGAATGTGGTGGAGCGTGTTGTTATTGTTGTTAGGTGTCATATAGTCGATTCCGACTCACAGCAACCTTATGCACAATTGAACGAAACACTGCCTGGTCCTGACCCCTCCTCACAATCGTTAAGCTTGAGTCCACTGCTGCTGCCACTGTGCCAGTCCATCTCAGTAGGACACTCTTTTTGGTTTATCTTCCACTTTACCTAGCATGATGTCTTTCTCCAGGGACTCATCCCTCCTGATAATATGTCCAAAGTATGAGACAAGAAGTCTTTCCATGTGGCCTCCATGAGGCATTTTTGGCTTCAACATAGATTTGTTTGTTCTTCTAGCAATCCATGGCTAAACATTCAGAAGTAATCTACCTCTCCTTCCTAGTCTGTCTTAGCCTGGAAACTCAGCTGAAACTTGTTCACGATGGACGTATTTAAATACCCATGGCATAGCTTCCAGCCTCATAGCAATATACAAGTCACCACAGTACCATAGGAGACAACATGATGAAAACTCCTTAGACATTTCCAAACACCTCGAGGCAATGAGCTGCTGGGTTTAAGAGTTCAGGGCCATAGTCTCAGGGGACACTATCGTCAATTGGCATAATATTTGGTCCACAAAGCAACATTCTATATCCTGCTTTGGTGAGCAATGTCTGAGATCTGAAAAGCTCATGAGTGGCCATGTAAGGTGCAACTTGATCACTCCATATGCAGAAGAAAGAAGAGTGATGAAAATTGAAGATGCTTGGAATCAGTTAATTCAATAGACTAATGTAACACGTGAACATTGGTCTCCCATAACTCTGAGACCAGACTAGATGGTGTTCGGCTTCTACTACCAACTGCTCAGAAGGGATCACATTAAATGGTTCCAGTTAGCATGGGAGACAATGTGGAACAAAACTCAGAACTATAAAAAAGACTGGACTTACTAGTCAGAAAGAAACTGGAGGAACCCAAGACTATGGCCCTTGGCCACCCTTCAGGTCTGAAAAAGAACTCACCCTCATGGCCCAATTTTCAGCCAACCAGTAGATATTGCTGTTGTTGTTAAGTGCACTTTGAGTCCGTTCCAACTCCAAGGAGCGACTGGTGAGTTTGCACAGCTAAATTTGCAGTTCACAACTAACCTTCATGTCCAGTGCTTATCTTACAGTGCCACAATATATATGTTGTTGTTGTTGTTAAGTGCCGTCGAGTCGGTTCCGACCCATAGCGACCCTGTACAGGGTTTCCGAGGGTGTAAATCTTTACGGG
>NW_006408533.1:4543052-4554890 GCF_000296735.1 Chrysochloris asiatica | reverse complement strand
GACCCTGTACAGGGTTTCCGAGGCTGTAAATCTTTAATATATATATATACTGTTATTGTAAAATGCCATTGAGTCTATTTCCCACTCACAGAGCCCCTGTATAGGGTTGCCGAGGATGGCTGATGGATTTGAACTGCCAACCTTGTGGTTAGCAGTCTAGTGCTTATCCTACAGATACAACTAAAATGTCTTATTGTAGCTGTGTGCTGTCAGGCCCATTCAGACTCATAATGACTACCTAGGACACAAACAAACCATCTTTACAGGAACAGATTGCTAGATCTTTTCTCCCATGGAGCCGCTGGTAGATGTGAAGAACAGACCTTTTAACTAGCAGCTGTGTGCTTAACTGCTGAGCCCCTGGCACGCCTTTAAAATGCCTTAGTTACTATTATTACTACTAGTACTACTTCTACAATCACTTTTATTATCCTGTCTGATTTAGATTTAAAAATTTGTGTGGCCAAAGACACTAATAACAAAAAATTAAATGGAAATTTACAATATACGAGGGGGCTTTAGAAAATTCATGGAAAAATGGAATGATCTAAAAGATAACAGAATTTTCCCACAAATTTTTTGAAGCCTTCTGGTAAAAAATACAGGAGAATTTACTTAGAAGTGGGATGCTATGCTTAGGGGCCACGGAGTCAGTTCAATTCATAGGCATTCCCCGTAGGGCTTCCGAGGCTGTTGATCTTTACGAGAGCACAAAGTCTCATCTTTCTCCCTCAGAGTGTGGCTGATAGATTCCAACTGCTGATCTTGTGGTTAGCAGTCCAGTGCTTATCCTACAGCTCCACCAGCACTCTTTAGAAATGAGAAGGACTTTAATAATCACTCTGGTAGCCTAATGGATTATGAGATGGGCTGCCAGTCACTCAGAGGGTGAAAGATGAGGCTTTCTACTCCTATAAAAATTCACAGCCTCGGAAACCCTATCCAGTGTCCCTATGAGTCGGTACCAACCTGACGAAAACAACCATCACCACCACCATCACCAAGTATATAAGAACAGACAGAATAAACTGCCAGATGTTAGGCTTATAACTGGAAGAATGGTGGTGTTTCTCTTTGGCAATCAACTCCTCTCCAATCCCCAACAGCACCAACCCCTTTGACTAGGAAATGTATGTCTTCCATTGCTTTCATAAGTTTAGACCCAGTTCTTAAAAGTTTGCCTGGCTCAGAAACTGATTCAACATTGCCAGCTTGCACATAAAACACTTTATTTTTAATTTTAAATGAATAGTTTTCCTAGAAGATTGTGCATAAATCTCAATGCAGTCTAGTGCTGTGGCCCCAGGCAAATCGGGCAACCTTTCTGGGCTTCAATTTCTCATTCGGAAACCTGATTTTATGGCTAAGGTTCAAGACTGGTTTACAATTCCCACACCTGAATCTAATTGGGCACATAAGGGAATGGAATTTTAAGCAAATCTGATATACAGAAAAAGCTAAATTTACTAAAAACGGGGAGTTTAGCAGAGCACTGTTTCTCATGTATATAATGCACACACAAATCACCTGGTGAACTTGTTAAACTGCAACTTCTGATTGAGCAGCTCTGGAGTGAGCCCATGTTCTCCATTTCTTACAAGTTCTCAGATGTCAGCCATGCTGCTGGTCCACGGACCACACTTTGAGTAGCAAGTGTGAAACGTCAGAGCTTCAAACCAGTTCTTTTTGACTGGACTCCATGCTGATAATTTGTATTTCTACCCTAGATATGTTGAATCAGAATCCACGTTTTAATAAGATCCCCCATGTGAGTCTTACGTATTTGAGGGCAAGTCAAAAGTATTGCTACAAAATCATAAAAACCTTTATTAAACCAAAGTATCCAAATATGAGGTTTCTCAGCATATCTTCCATTTAAATCAGGGGTAGGGAACCTTTTTTCTGCCCCAAATTATAACATAATTCATGGGCCATGCAAATTTATCAACTTAAAATTCCTCAATGTGAGTCCTCACCACACCAGAACTCCTGGTGTGGCGCTGTGGGTTAATGCTCTGGACTACAGTGTCGGTTTGAACCGCAAGGTCGGCAGTTCAACCTCACCAGCCGCTCCTTGGAAACCCTATACAGGGTCACTATTGGTCGGAACCAACTGGATGGCGTATAATAACAACAACAACAAATGTGAATCCTAGTGTTGTGCCATAGGATAAGCACTTGACATCAAGGTTGGTTTGAACTGCAAGTTCGGTAGTTCAAACTCACCAGCCACTCCTTGGAAACCCTGTACAGGGTCACTTTGATTTGGAACCAACTCATCTGCAAGAGAAAAATGAGGCTTTCTGCTCCTGGGAAATGCTATGGAGGGTCACTATGAGTCGGAACCAACTGCCCAGCACATAACTACCACCACCAATGTGATGGCTGCAACTGTGGACACCGTGGCAGGGCCAGGACTAATGATTTTGAGGGTCTCCTGGTGCAGCCCTGTAGGAGCAGCACTGGACTGTGATCCTCAAGGTCGGCAGTTCAAACCCACCAGTTGCTCCTCAGAAATCCTATACAGGGTAGCCATGAGTCAGACCAACACGAGGGCCGGACGTTCCCACCCCTGCTCTAGGGCTATGCACTCTTGAAGTCAGTGTTGCCAACTCTCATATCCCTTCCCTGAATAAGTCTGTGCTTTTCAATCCACATCACAGCAAATGGCAGTTTTTGCATCCCAGAGGGACTCAAATCATGTTCATTCTAAATGTTCTTTAATTTGGGGAACAAAAGTCTGAAGGGGGCAACATCAGGCCTGTAGGGTGGATGAGTAAGTTTTCCCAATGAAATTCTCATTGGGCAGACCTTGCTACCCTTGAAGAATGAGCAGGTGCTTTGTCATGACAGGAAGAAACTCCCCAGTGCAATTTTCCTCAACAATGCAGTTTTCCATTTCTTAATGAACCCACCATGATTATCCTGTGTCCTTCAATAAAACCTAGCAAGACTACCCCTTTGGAGCTGCCCCCCCCCCCCCCCCCCGCCGGCACACACACACCAATAGTTGCCATAACCTTTTGAGCTGACCTTTTGGCCTTGAATTGAACTGGCCGAGCAGATCCCCTTGGAAGCCACTTGTTCTCTGCATCAAATTCAAGACTTGTTCCCTGTTAAGATTCATTCAATTAAAATTGCCTCACTAGCTTTGCTCTTGCTTAAAAGACTGATGGGAAGATCTCCTCTTTGAGCTAGCTGGTCTTCATGCAACACTTTTGGCAGCCATTAAGATGAATGCTTGCTGAAACCAAGATGTTGTTTGTTGTTGTTGTTAAGTGCCATCAAGTCAATTCTAACTCATAACAACCCTTTATAAGCTTATAGGGTACCATTTAGGTCATCTTGCCTGAATCAAAATGACCATGCCCACCAGAAAGCACTGGTTGAAGAAGGGAGACATGGGGATCCTCCACACTCTCCTGCTTGTCACAGAGATGGTGTTAGGTAGTACAAACAACTGAGCAGTTGACGACAACATTGTGAACTCTACAATGAACAGTTAGATACACTCATAGATGACTGTAAAGCAGTATCACCGTTAAAAGATGGATGGTGAAAGACAGCAACATGTTTCAGGGGGTTATATCTGACTCTCTCCTGCTCAACACATTGATGGGCAAGTCCAGAAGGCATGCTCATGAAATCTGTGGATGACATGAGGTGGAGGTGAATACTAAACTGCATAGCTGATTTAGTAACTTGAGTTTAAGTAACGCCTCCATTAGTAAGTCCTTCTCGGTAAGTGAGAGGATCAACATTTAAATGATTGTGACGGACTGTAATAACTGGTCAAATCTACAAAATGAAGGCGAATGGTTGTAAGGAAAGCTTTCTCTTTAGGTTGATATAGACAGTTGATGAAATGTAGTGTGCACAAGCATTACTGGTGGATCTGACTCAGTAGGTCTGAAGTGGGGCTTGAGAGTCTGCATTTCTAACAAGTTCCCAGGTTATGCCAATTTTGCTGGCCCATGGGCAACCCAACCCTCTGAAGAGTAAGAGTGGAAAAGACTGAGGGGATCAGCTAGCCACAAGTCTCACACAACTACAGTGTAGCTTCACACCAACTGTCGTTGTTGTTAAGTGTTCTTGAATTAGTTCTGACTCACACAGAACTGTATTGGGTTTCTGAGAAGCAGCTGGTAGGTTAGCATTCTGGTTCGTTATTAGCATTCCGGTGCTTATTCTACAGTGCCACACCAGGACTCCTTCACACCAACATTAGTATGTGCTTCTGATCTACGTAGTAAGTGGGCCCACTATCCTCTGCAGTCCCTAAGCCCATCTGTGCACCCAGATAGAGAACCATGCTTTAACATGGCCTTTAGTATATTAGAATACAGCCAAGAGAAAATGAAAATACTGAGAAACCTAGAACTCACATTATGAGAATTACAGAATCGACAAATATCTTTAGATATTTAAAGTGACTTCATGTGCTATTAAAAAATAACAGCTTCATGCAGGAGGTCAAGAGTGCATGTTCTGGACAGACGTAGGTTCAAATCTCAACTCTATGGTCTTTTCTGTGACTTCTAGCAAATTACCTAACCTTGGCCTTTCAAACCCACTAGTTGCTCTTTGAAAACCTTATATAGCATCGCTGTGAGACAGAACCGACTAACTTGACACTTAACAACAACATTGACACACCAGTGCCATTATCATTAAAATAAAAATAACAGTATCTTCACCTACCTACATTAGTTAGTTCAACTACGTTCATTTCTATAACAGCCATATTGTGTTAGTAGTCTACATTGCTGTTGATAAGTGTCGTGGAGTCTGTTCTGATTCATAGCGACCCTGTATAGGGCTTCTAAGGGGCAACTGGTGGGTTTGAACCGCTGACCTTGTGGTTAACAGTCCAGTGCTTATCCTATGGTGGTGGTGGTAGTTGTGTGCCATGGAGTCGGTTCTGACTCATAGCGACCAGGCTGCTTCCATCCAAGCCACAATCCAGTGAATAACACAAGGTTCCTCCCATCAGGGAACTCCGCCGTCTTCAACATGAAGCCTCTTAGGTCACATGGAGAGGGAAAGAGTGTGAAAGGTTCCGTGTGGGAGGTCTACATGAGTCAGATCTAAAAGTGTCAACATCACTCTGCCTACTTATCATGGGCCAGACCTCAGGCACTTGACGGCATTTAACTACAGGAGAGCCTCCTCTAACTGTGTGCCCAGGAAGGAAAGGAATTGGGTTTGGAGAATATCAGCTCTCTGCCACTCTCTCTCATCAAGTTATTTACATAGTTCAGTTGTTTGGCACAGTAGCTGCTGCAGTCAAAACTCAATTAATTGTTACTGTTATTATGTACAAGAATCTTCGTGTGGCACTGGGGGTTAACGCGCTAGACTGCAAGGTCTGTTTATACCATAAGGTCGGTGGTTCAAGCTCACCAGCTGCTCCTCGGAAACCTTATGAGTTGGAACCAACTTGACAACACTTAACAACAACAATTATTATGTATCTTACGAGAACAAAAATATGCTCATACAGCTGGTGGGTTTGAATTACCGACCTTGTGGTTCAAAGTTGTTACAGTATCACACCAGGAGTCCAGTGTAATACATTTGTATGCAGAAATGTGTAATTATTTTTTATTTGGATAAAAAACCTGAAATTAATATATTTTCTCTATTTTTAAAAATACTTTTGTCTAATTTTACTCAATATTCTAACTTTTACCCAACAACTTGTGTTTCTGTAGCACCAGAAAAACTAATACAAAATATATTTTCAGATACTACTGAATAAAAATTGTTTTTAATTCTCTACCAATATTAAGGAGTTCTGGTATTGCATTATAGGATAAGCACTGGACCATAAGGTCAGTGTTTCAAATTCACCAGTCACTTCTTGAAAAGCCTATACAGGGTGGCTGTGAGTCAGAATCGACTCAATGGCACTTAACACCAATAATCAATATTAGAATGCTCCCTTTTAAGAAGTCAGGAAAACAATACCATTTACAAAATCCACCCAAAGATGAAATATTTAGGAATAAATCTAACCAAAGAAACAAAAGCCCTATGTGAAGAAAACTATAAAGAGCTGAGTTAGAAGAAGTGCAGCCAGAGTGCACCTTGGAGGCTAGGATGGCCAGATTTCATCTCTCATACTTCAAACATACTGTCAGGAGGGACCAGTCACTGGAGAAGGATGTGATGTTTGGTAAAGTGGAGGGTCGGAGAAAAAGAAGAAGACCCCCAATGAGATGGATTGGCAAAGTGGCAACATCAATGGGCTCTAGCATAGCAATGATTGTGAGGTTGGCCCAGGACTGGGCAGTGTTTCATTCTGTTCTGCATGGGATCACTATAAGTCAGTACTGACTGAATGGCACCTAACAATAGCAACAAGATAAAACTGGGGGAACCCAAAACTCTGTCCCTTGGCCACCCTTCAGGTCTGGAACAGAACTCACCTTCATGGCCCAATTTTCCAGCAAGCAGTGGATAGGTATGCAAGGGGAACAACAACACTAATGAGGTATATGCTCAGCATGGCATGATCATTTATTCAAGATCAAAAGGACAACATTTACCTGGGAACAAGGTTCAGAGGAGTTGGGAAGGAGGGTGGAGTGGAAGGGGACCATAGTCATTGAGATGAAAGAAGTATGTGATTTGTCGGCTGTAAAACTGATGTAAACCTTCGCTCAATTCACAATACAAAGTTTCAAAAAAAGTATGCTAATAATATTAAATTATGTTGTTGTTGTCAAGTCAGTGCCAACTCATAGTGACCCTGTAAAGGGCTTCTGAGGAGTAGCTGGTGGATTTGAACTACCAACCTTGTGGTTCACAGTCCAATGCTTATCCTACAGTGCCACACCAAGTTATAGGAAGGCAGATTTTCAACTCAAAGCAAGCTAGGATATAGAAGTAATTCCAGTTGCTGCCAAGATGGTTCTGGCTTTGTGACCTTTTGTGTATCAGAGTAGACTGTGCTTCCTAAGGTTTCCAATGGCTGATTTTTCAGAAGTAAATCATCAGGCCTTTCTTCTGAGGTGAACTGCAACTATAAGCCTTTTGGTTAACCGCCAAGCACGATAGCCATTTGCACCACCCAGTGACTCCATAGAAATTGGCCGGTTCAATGACTAATGTAGTAAGATTCCCATGACTGAAACTATTCACAGGGAGCCCTTTAGTTGAAGGATGCTAAAGAGAATCTTTACTAAGGTTACATTGGACTAGACAACTTTTTTTTTTAATTAAATGTTTTTATTTTGCATTGAGTGAAAGTTTACAGGGCACATCATCAGCTTCACATTCAACCATTCATATAGCTTGTTTCATTACATTGATTATTATCCCCGCCATATATCATCAGTTTACAGTGTTTCTCTCTATCCTCTTTAGCTGTTTTTTTTTTTTTTTTTTTTTTTTTGGATGGGGGGGTGAACTAGACAACTTTTAAACTTTCTCAGAAGCAACAAGTACTTTGGGCTGTACATACGTATCTTGATTTTAAGTGGATTTATACATAAATGTGGTCTGGACAACTGGGCCAAAACCAACTCAACGGTACTTAATAACAACAGATCATCTCTTCAACTCAGCCTGAACATTAGTCAGTAATGTCATGCGGTAACCTGAAGTCTTAATCAAATCAACAATGTAACACCCTACTATTTTCCTTTTCTTGACACCTGTCTTCATTCCCATGCACACCTCTGTATCATTCAAAAAAGGGTGGGGCATTAAAACTTAACCTGACCATTACACATGCGTCCATGTTGTTGTTGTTAGGTGCCATCGAGTTGGCACTGACCCATAGTGATCTTATGCACAGCAGAACGAAACAGTGTCCGATCCTGAGCCAACTTCACTACTGTTGAGCCCATTGATGCTGCCACTTGGCCAATCCATCTCATTGGGGGTCTTCCTCTTTTTCTCTGACCCTCCATCTTATCAAACATGATATCCTTCTCCAGCGACTGTTCCCTCCTGACAATATGTCCAAAGTATGAGAGACGAAGTTTGGCCATCCTGGCCTCCAAGGAGCACTCTGGCTGCACTTCTTCCAAAATGGATCTATTGGTTCTTTTGGCAGCCCATGGCACTTTTAGTATTCTCCTCCAACACCATAACTCAAAAGCATCAATTCTTCTATGGTTTTCCTTATTCACTGTCCAGCTTTCGCATGCATATGAGGTTATGTCCATACCACTCTGTTTTTCAATTATTAAAGTTTCATAATATAAAAAAAAAAACAAAAAATTTAACCTGAGATTTGACTCCTCCCTTGAGATGACAGTGTCATGAAAATAAGTTTGAGAATCACTGTCTTAGAATCACAGTAGCTCCTATGTCAACATTTCAGGCAAAGTCTGATGTTTTCTGATCCTCCCAAGCTGCCTCAGCTAGACTTGTTGACAGGCTTCTGCCTAGAGTGTATGGCGACATCTTCAAAGAGCCTCTTCCCCAAACCTCTGACTACTATTTTCCAGGTCAACCAATATGTCCAAAAGAAGTAGACAGCAGATGGCATTTTAAAGCTACCACTCAAACCCCACAGCCATCCAATCAGTTCCAACTCATAGTGACCCTAGAGATATAGTAGGCAAAAAAAGTTCATCTCATTTTTATATTCTAGGCATAGAAGAATGCTGTTAAAGCCTGAGGGGACTCTAGATCTAGAAATGGTTATGGACTCCATCTGGGTTAAGGCAATACAGCTATTTTTTTATACCAAGGAAATGACTCACACAGTTGTTGAGGTGGTCAGTCCCAAGTCTGTGGGTTAGATGCCAGGCTGGAGGCTTCTGACTCACATAGCTTCAGGGCTGCTGAGCCAAGATGGCCAGGTCAGACAGCAGACAGGCAGGCAGGTCCAGCAGGTCAGAAGGCAGGCTGCTGATGATTTCTAGGATCAGCAGGTAATGGAGCAGGCCATTTTGTTCAAGTCCAAAGAACAGGAGGTCAGAGGATGAGCCAGATGCAAGATCTAGACCCAGCAGAGAGCAAACAAGATTTGCTGGAGTGTCAAATATATTGGAAGCAGGCAACACCAACATCCCCAGGGAAATTTCAATTGGTTGCCTGCTCATAGCATAGAGTTGATTGCATTATATTAGATACTATCATGGAGGATAACTCCACGTCAACTGCCAAGTCACTGAGAATTCTGGCCCAGTCTAGTTGACACAAAATCGTGCCTATATCACATGACGTTTCTCCAAGTCCCCTTTGTGATGTATCTCACACTAGGAATTCTGGGCTTTACTTCTTCTTTTTCTTCCCCGATTCCTGCCTCAGAAGCAAGTCTACCAGTATCAAATCAGTTGAACTAAATCCTTCTATGGGACTATTGTTGTTAAGTGGTGTTGAGTCAGTTCTGATCCATAGTGACCCTATATAGAGCTTCCTAGGAATGACTGGTGGGTTTGAACTGTTAACTTTGAAGACCAAACTGACCTTGAGGTCCAGCACATTATTCTGCAGCACCACACCAGAACGCCCTCTATGGGACTGGGCTCCTGTTATGGATTGAATTGTGTCCAGGCAAAATAGCATTGGAATCTTCACCTCTATACCTGTGAATGTCCTGCTGGCTTAGAATATGGTTTTCCTGTGACATTTATGGGGTCATAGCAGTATAGGATGTGTCCTAACCCTAATCATTTCAGAATTGAAAAGAATCACACAATACAGGCTTTCAACCTCCTGAATTGTGAGAAAATAAATTTTTGTTTTTTACCACCACTTGGGATATTTCTGTTAAATCAGCACTAGGAAAAGAAGAAAGTTCCCAATGGGCATTTTGGAAGTAGATTGTGAAAGGAAATTTTTAAAAAATATTTTCCACACATATATTTGCACTTCATCATTTCAGGAGGTCTAGAATCCCCTCATTCTTAGAGCGAGAACTCAGGTTCCTTTAAAAAAAAGAAAAACAATTAACACTTGTTACATTCAGCATTTCTGTGTGAAATGAATTTGTGACTTTCTCCCACATTGGAGAATTTTCCTTAATCACAGTCTACATAAAATGCAAATAGTATTCAAAACCACAAAAAGGTTCTGAAGGGAGACTCACTTGAACAATTAACTGTCAACACCAAGAAGGCACATTTAACCACATCAGACATATTTCTCAGATCAGGGCCACCTGCTGGGAATGTCTGAGCCTGAAGTGGAAGAGCAGAGAACAGAAACTGGGAAAGACTTCAGTTTCCAGCGCAAGGGTCACAAAATCAACCCTTTGACATCATGACCACCAGAACCTCTTCACTATTCTTGAAGTTAGAGGTGGAAAGTAGAACTATGTATGAGACGAATAAAATCTTAAGACGGCACGCTCCCTAATGGGTTGAAAAATGTCCTCCCAAAATTCATGTCCACCTGAAACCTCAGAATGTGACCTTATTTGGAAAGAGATTCTTTGCTTATGTAATTAGGTAAGAATCTAGATGAGATCATCGTGCATTAGAGGGGCCCCAAATTCAATGACGGATGCCTTAGCAGAGGAGAGGATGAGGGAAGACACTGGAGGAAGAAGGCAGTGTTAAGATGGAGACAGTGACCTGCTGTCACATGACAAGGAAGGTCAGAATCTGGAAAAGGCAAGGAAGGAAGGAAGGATAGCCCTTGGAGCTGCTGGACGGACTGTGGCCTTGATATCAGACTTCTGGCCTCCCAGAACAGTAAGGGAATTTTTTGTTGTTTCAAAACACCTACTTTCTCTTCATTTGTTATAGCAGCCCTAGGAAACCAAAGTTCTTATTATTTTTAAGCACCATCGAGTCAGTTCTTACTTACAGCAACCATGTATAGGGTTTCCAAGGAGCTACTGGTGAACTTGAACCTACAGACCTTGCAATTCAAACTGACCTTACAGTCCAGGGCATTAACCTTCAGTGCCACACCAGAACTTCAATACATCACTATAATCAATAACAATGCTTACATATTGTTTTTTGATTGGGGCTTGGCCCAGTACCACCTTACCTTATGCTTTTCAATAATGGTAGAGGCAAAAATGACATAGGTATCTTGTGCTTTCAAGCATTGGAAACAACCATCTACTTTCTTTCCTTACACCTTAACTCTACTTTTGTAAATATCACTTGATTTTTATTTTGTTTTTCACTTATTTATGTGCTTGTTGCTGTTGTTGTCGTCAGGTGCCATCGAGTCAGAACCGACTCATAGTGACCCCATGAACAGCAGAACGATCCTGGGCCAACCTCACTACCGTTGCCATCAATGATGCCACCTGGCTGATCCATCTCGTTGGGGGTCTTTCTCTTTTTCTCTGACCCTCCATCTTACCCAGCATGACATCGTTCTCCAGTGACTGTTCCCTCCTGACAACATGTCCAAAGTATGAGAGACGAAGCTTAGCCATCCTGGCCTCCAAGGAGCACTCTGGCTGCACCTCTTCCAAAACAGATCTATTGGTTCTTTTGGCATCTAATTAAAATGTATATGCCTCAGTTTCTCTATATGTTAACTGGAGGCTTAATAGTTATCTTCCTTTTTTTTTTTTTTTCTTTTCAAAGTTTTTATCGTGAATTCAGTTATAGTTTATGTAGGAGAACAGTAGTCCGTTTCATTGCAATGATTACAATCCCCTGCATGCTTCATCATTCAACAGTATTTGCTTCTATTCCCTCTGTTTTTGTTTTTTGTTTTTGTTTTTGGATGTGCACCAAAACACTCAGGAGTATACAATCATTCGAACAACCAAAGGGCACACCCTGCCCCCTTGGCCGCCAGCACACATACTCTCTCCCTCCGTGAGTCTAGAATCTTCAGCTACTCCGTCTCTCCATGTCATCATCTCTGCCTCCGTCTCTGGGTAGGGTCCCACATTCCGCTCCC
>NW_006408533.1:4491243-4541919 GCF_000296735.1 Chrysochloris asiatica | reverse complement strand
TGGGCACTATCTGCAAGTTTGGGCACCCTTGTGCATATCCCCTCACTTCATATCAACTGGACACTTCACTCTCAGCTCTAGCCCTCCATAGCCCTCTCCTTGTCCATGGGCTTAGGAGTCCCCAGGTCTCACCATACTTCGGGCCAACCAGCTCTCAACATACTTCAGGTCGATGAGGGTCTATGTCACTTGGTCAGACTCAGCCCACCTTTTAATTGCTGCTTTTCCCCCACTTCCTCTCACCAGTAGACCAACTTGGTCACCAGCAAGCTTGTTAATTTTCTTTTTAATTTTTAAAAATGTCTTGATGTCTTTGTTTTAACTTTTTATTGTGAATTGGGTAAAGGTTTACAGACAAGATAATCAGTTTTACATTCAACCAATCATATACTTTGTTTCATCTTAATGATTGCAGTTCCCTCCACACAACAAGTATCCTACTTCCTTCCCGTGGCTCCTATTTCCAGTTCACCCACCTTCCCATCCCTTCTCAACTTTGTCCTTAGATAATATCCATCTACTTTTGTGTGTGTGTTAAGATATATAGGAGAGGACTTCAAAAAGTTCATGTAAAAATGGAATTAAAAGATAGAGATAAAAAAATATAAGCTATTTCTCAACATGAAATTCCATCAAGGTCAAGACACTCTTGTCATTGATAATACCAGTCATTGAGTCCATCCCTAAAGAACTGAGAGTTCTGTAAATTTAACCATGTCAGTGGAGTATTTTAAAAATTATTAATGGAAGAAAACCAGGTGCCCTTTAAAGATTTTGTAAGATTTGGAAACAAAAAGTAGCGAGAAGGAGCCAAATCAGGACTGTAAGACAGATGCCTAATATTTTCCCATCGAAACTCTTCAAACTTCCCCTTGTTTGAAGAGAGGAATGAGCAGAAACATTGTCTGGTGTAGAAGAGCTCTCTGGTGAAGCTTTCCCAGGTGTTTTGGCTAAAGTTTTGGCCAACTTTCTCAAAATACTCTCATAGTAAGCAGATGTTGCTTCTCTTTGACCCTCCAGAAAGTCAAAAAACAAAATGCCTTGAGTATCCCAAAATACTGTTGCCATGAGCTTTTCTCTTCAATGGTCTGCTTTTGCTTTGACTGGACTACTGCCATCTCTTAGTAGCCATTGTCTTCATGGCCATACTGGTAAAGCCATGTTTCATTTCTTATGAAAAATCTTCCAAGAATGCTTCAGGGTCTTGATCCCACTTGCTTAAAATTTCCATCAAAAACTCAGTTCTTGCCTGCAGCTGATCTGAGCACAACAGTTTTGGCACCCACCGAGCATAAAGTTTGCCCAATTGAAATGTCTAGGATGTTGGCTCTTGCTTCTGCTATTCATTGTAGGTCCTCTTCGAGAACAAGATTGTTTCCTAACAAATTGATGTGGATGGTCTGCCTCTGCAGGCTTCATTTTCAAGACCATCTAGTCCCTTCTTAAAATGTGTTATCCATTTGTAAACTGCTCATTTCTTTGGGACATTGTCCCATAAACCTTTCATAGAGCATCAATGATTTCACCATTCTTCCACTTCACCTTCACCATAAATTTCATGTTTGTTCTTGCTTCAATTTTAGCAGAATTCATGCTGCTCTGACAGAGACTCTTTTCAACTTGATGTCTTATCCTTCTTAGTGCCTCAAACTAGATCCTGCTCAGACATGTTGTAACAAGTTCAGATGAGTTGATTTTGGTCAAAAAAAACCCCACAAAGGAACTTCAAGCATGGGTTTTTTCATAATATCCATTTTCCACGAACTTTTTGAAGACTCCTCCTAAACACAAAATTTGCCATCTTAACTATTTTTGATTATATACCTTATTGACATTTATTACATTTGCCAAGTTGTACAATGACACCAGTTTCCAGTTTTTCATCCCCCTAAACCAAAAATCAATATCCCATAAGCAGTAAGTCTCCACCTACACCTCCTTCCAGCCCCTGATAACTCTCAATTAACTTTTGTTAACTATCTAGGATGCTCCTTGGAAACCCTATACAGGATTGCTATGAAACAGAATTGACTCAATGACACTTAACAAAAAGTTTTATAGGAATTAACATCATCAAAATGTGCACAGAGGGGCGCTCATATTGTCAGGAATAAGTCTAAAGACCCTTGTAGAGTATCCAGCACAATTTTACACTTCCATTCAGGGAAGTAGAGGCCTAGGACAGAGAACTCATTCATGTTAAGGTCTCAAGAGGTCAACTAGCCAGACTTTACCTTCCCCTTGACCTTCAATTTATATTACAAACAGCAAAATATATTAGTCCTATAGCTTAAGCCTCAAGGATTATCTTTCTATACTAGCTTACCAAAACTGAAAGCCACTGTTATCAAGTTGATTTTGATGCATAGTGACCCTATAGAAGGTTCCCAACACTGCAAATCTTTACAGGAACCGGCAGCATCAGTTCTCTCCTGTGGAGTGACTAGTGGATTGGAACCACCTTGTGGTTAGCAGTACAGTGCTTATCCTACAGTACCACCAAGGCTCCTTAGTGTAACAATTGCTATTGCTATTGTTAAGTTTGTCAAGTCAGTTCCCACTCATAGCAACCCTGTATAGGGTTTCCAAGGAGTGGCGGATGGTCTTGAACCACTGACCTTGAGGTAAGCAATTAAGTACTTTTCCTACAGCATTACATCAAGGCTCCAGTGTAAAGATTATTGTTGTTAAGTGTCACCAAGTTGGCTATGACTCATAGAGTCCCTGTATAGGGTTTCTGAGGAACAGCTGGTGGGTTTGAACTGCCACCCTGCAGTTCAAATTGATCTTGTGATCCAGTGCTTATCCTACAGGGCCACATCAGGACTCCAGTGTAAAGATAGCAGTGAATAAAAGAATGTAGGAGGAATTCAAATGAACTGAAACTATTCCCTTTTTTAAAGTTGGAGGATGATGGTACCTCTATTCTAGGGCTATTGTGAGAAATAAATGATATAATAAATGTAAAGAATCTTAAATGGTTCCTGGTTGTACAGAGGACTTCAAAGTTTGTGGCTTAGCATTTGCTAAGTTGTTTACTTTAAATTATGGCATTTTTTCCCCATGATACCTTACCTCGTGGAGAGTCAGTGTAAGCAATTCATTTCATCTCTAAGGACAACAAACAGAAATAATTTCAAGTAAATCCATGTGCCATGAAAAGAAGCATGGCTTCAATATCCCTTTGGTGTTTTATTCTCCTGGCTGTGTTCGTCCCAGCATATCCAAATGTATGTAGGGAGGAGACAAAGCTGGATGAACAGAATGATCGAATACATTTATTTGCACAGAAGAAAAAAGGCTAGAAAGTAATGTGCTCCAAAATATTAACAGCACTATGTATTTTCATTTTCCAAAATTTGCATATTGAGAATGTATTACTGTTATAATCAAGAGAAAATCTGTGAGAGGGGAAAAGCTTGCAGACAAATCTTACTCCTTTAAAAATTGTGACGATCTATGTAGAAGTGAGATGAAGGCTTCATTGTTAATTTTTTTGAATCCTTTGGATTTTGGATGGTGTAAATTTATTAATTGCTTCCATCTTCCCCTTATATCAACATCACAATCCAGCCAAACCAGATGTTTATCTTTCTAGACATACCATAAGCTCTTTTTGCTTTTGGCCTTAGAAGACCATAGCAAATGACTTAAAATCTTTCCATGACTAGATCAAATTTCATTTCTCCTACATGGGATTTAACATGATTGTTCTATTTGGAAGTAGTTACTTTTTCCTAAGGACATCTATGAGAACTTACTATTTACACCACTCCATGGAATACAGAGATGCTACTTTACATTATTAACGTGTTTCTGCAGATATTCCATTTATCTGACTAGAGAAATCCTTCCTCAGGATGTGTTCTGCGTTTTACACATCTTTGTTCCCTTTGGTGCCCCATATACAGAAAGTTCTTACAAATTTGCCAAATGAGTGTTTTGGGTCATCAAGGATGTTTCATCAAGGATCACTGCTGGAAACCTCAAATCTAGATCCTATTTTGATCCACTCACTACTTTTTTTATTGAAGAGGAATATAAATCTTAAAGAGGTTGGAGTGATTCTCAATTCTAACTGGTTTCCAGGGCACTAGTGTTCATGGTAGGAGGGTGATGTCAGTGAAAATGGGACACTCAATTCTTTCCTTAGATCTTCCTCTTACGAAGTCTCTACTTCCTTCTTGTCTTCCATGATACTCTTTAGCAGAGGAACACTGTTGACCCATTCAGATATGACTGACTTCTCTAGTAAAATGCACAAAACAGTAACAAAGCTACATGCTGCTGTTTTCCCAAAGATTACATTCTACTAGAACTCCTGGCCTGGAACCTATTATAAATTCAATTAAGAATAATGCATTTGTCAAAATGGCAAGGATAATGTATGCTGCCAGTTGCAAATAAAGGGGGAATATATAATTATGTGCTCATATGCATACATACACAATATGTTTGGAAAGATACATGTGATACTGGTAAAAATGGTTGACTCTAAGGAGGGGAACATGGGACCTAAGAGAATTACTTTGCGTATACTGCCCCCTTTATATTGTTTAAATGTTCACCATGTCCAGCCAAGCGCAGGCAGCGACCCAGCGCTAGAAGCTGCGGAGAAGCGCACCTGAAGGGAGCTTTGTGACCGATTTTTCATTTTTCACATATCTCTCCTTTTCACCTCAATTGCACCCTCACTGCACAGCCCACCTTCAGGCAGGTGGGAGCACACCCCCAAAAGAGTCCAGCATTGCACCCACAGTTTTCCAATGGCACAGAGAGGAAACCTGGCAGGTTGCTTCTTATGATGTTTTGACCCTGGTAACCTGTCCCATAGTTAACCTAGGCGGGATCCTTTGCACAGCAAAGGCCAGTGGACAGTGTCAATCACAATTTTATGTTTGTGCTTGATTGGTGGTTTCTATCTCTGCCTTTGGTGCTTTTGGCCTTACTCTTCTCCCTGGGGTGAGAGCTTTCTCCCCCTACCTTACCCAAGAAGAGACAGCAACTGTGCCCTTATAGCCAAGCTACAAGCATACCCTGTACTACGTCATCATCTAGACAAAAGCCAAAACCAGCTGCTAGGCATTACACATGAAAAGGGAAGCCTAGCTCCAGATCATATCCACACAAGACACTCAGCAAGGTTAACAACAAAGCAACACACATTTAAGCATTAAAAACTGACTGTTGAAAATGTCCAAGAAAACACAATTAAAGATATCAACATGTGTCCAAAAACAGAAAAAAGTAACTGAGTCAAATGATCTGGAAGCAGACAGACTTTCCAGTAGAAGAGCAGGCTCTGGATCTGCCTAAGAAGGAATTCAGAAGAATAATATGGAAACAAATTCAAATGCTCCAAAATGGGGTGGAGGAAAATAAGGAAGAAGTCAGGAAAGTGCTACAGGAGCAATCAAACAAAACAGATATGGCGTTGGAAACGATCCAAAACCTGCAAAAAGAAGCCCAGATGATTAATTATAAAATATCAGAAATGGACAATACACTGAAAGGGCAAACCAGCAAGCTGGAAGACAAATCTCTCAATACTGCTAAGATAGGAGAGCAAGCAGAAAAAAGGATTTAAAAAAATCTGAAGAGAGTCTAAGATTCATGCTGGATAACATGAAGAGGAATAACTTAAGAATTATTGGTATTCCAGAACAGGAAAAATCACAGAAGTCCACAGAAAAGATAGTTGAAGAGCTACTGGAAGAAAATATTCTTAACATCTTGAAGGATGAGAAGATAAACATTCAAGAAGCTGAAAGAACCCCAGGAAGGAGAGACCCCAAAAGAAAATCACCAAGACATATCACAATCAAGCTCTGCAAAATGAAAGACCAGGAGAGAATTCTAAAAGCAGACAGGGAAAAGAGAAGTGCCACCTACAAAGGCAAGCAAATCAGATTAACCTCTGACTTCTCAGTAGAAACCATGCAGGCAAGAAGTTAATAGGGAGACATATATAAAACCCTAAAAGAAAAAAAACTGCCAACGAGGAATCATCTATCCAGCAAAACTGTCTATCAAATTCAATGGTGCAATCAAAACATTCCAAAATAAACAGAAGCTAAGAGATTTTGTTAAAGCCAACCCAGCACTTCAAAACATCCTAAAGGGAGTTCTTTTGAATGAAAACCAGCAAGAACAGACAACCAGATTGATAGATGTGACACCACCACCTGGCACTTAGTCGATGGATAACAGAGTTCAGAATGGAACAAAATTACAGCAATGAATTCAGAGGACCGGTGAGGCCAACCAAAGATCAAAATATTAACAATATTAAAGAAGGGAAAAATATAGGAACAGGGTGGTGAGGAGATCAAGTAGATGGCAGGATACAATAGCCTGGCTTAAACACAGGGAAAACTTAACAGACTATAGGGTAACCCCAAAGAAAATTAATACTGCACAACTTACCATGAAAATGAAGATCAAAGCAGAACAAGGAAACTTTCAAACCAAGAAGAAACTGACAAGCATTACAACAAAAAACATGAACCAACACAAGAAGGCATGCAGAACAAAGGAACAACAGCACCACAAAAATTAACGTAATGACAGCAGTTAATCCATACCTGTTGATAATTACATTGAATGTCAATGGATTAAGTGCACCAGTGAAGAGACAGAGAATGGCTGAATTATTAAGAAAACAAGACCCTTCAATATGCTGCCTGCAAGAGACACACCTTACACACACAGACTAAAAGTTAAAGGATGGAAAAAAATATACCAAGCTAACAGCAATAAAAAACAAGCAGGAGTGGCAATACTAATCTCTGATAAAATAAACTTTAAGGCAAAAACCACCATAAGAGATAAAGAACACTATCTCATGATTAAAGGGTCAACTGAGCAAGATGACGTAATCATAATTAACATCTAGGCTCCAATAGAAAGAGCACCCTACTACAATTGAAGAAAGAAATAGATAAATCTACGTATTTATAGTGAGGGATTTTAATAAGCCACTTTCAAAAATGGATAGAATAATCAGAAAGAAACTCCACAAAGTTACAGAGGAACTAAACAGCACAATCAACCAACTTGACCTCATAGATGTGTACAGAGCATTCAACCCAACAACAGCACAATATACATTCTTTTCTAGTGCACATGGAACATTCTCCAGAATTGATCATATGTTCGATCACAAAGCTAGCTGCCATAAATTTACAAACATCAAAATACTACAAAGCATCTTTTCAGACCACAATGCCATAAAATTAGAAATCAGCAATAAGAAGACCAAGGAAATAAAGTTTAATACATGGAGACTGAAAATACCCTGCTGAAGAGAGACTGGATAATAGAAGAAATTAAATGTGAATTTAGAAAGTTCCTAGAAACAAATGAGAAAGAAAACACAACATACCAAAATCTTTGGGACACAGCAAAAGCAGTGCTGACAGGACAATTTATTGCAATAAATGCGCACATCCAAAAAGAAGAATCAAAATTAACACATTAACACAACATCTCCAGCAACTAGAAACAGACCAATAGAGGGAACCTACAGTCACCAAGAGAAAAGAAATAAAGATCAGAGCAGAAATAAATGAGATAGAAAACAGAAAAACTATAGAAAAAAATCAACAGGACAAGAAGTTCGTTCTTTGAAAGGATTAATAAAATTGACAAACCATTGGCAAACCTAACATAAGAGGGAGAAGACACAAATAACACGCATTAGAAACCACATGGGCAATGTTACAACAGAACCAAAGGAAATCAAAAGGATAGTAACAATACTATGTACTCCAAAAAATTTGAAAACTTAAGAAGAGATGGATACATTTTTAGAAAAACACAACCTACCTAAACTCACACAGAGTGAAGTAGAAGACTTGAACAGACCCATAATAGAAGAAATTGATCAGGTCATCAAAAAACTCCCAACCAAAAAAAGTACAGGTCCAGATGGCTTCACTAGTGAGTTCTACCAGATATTCAGGGAAGAGTTGTAAATTATTCCAGAATATAGAGGAGGAAGGAAAACTTCCTAATACATTTTATGAAGCAAGCATAATAACCCTCATACAAAAACATCACTAAGAAAGAAAATTACAGACCAATATCCCTCATGAACATAGATGCAAAAATTCTCAACAAAATCCTAGCCAACAGAATCCATCAGCACATCAAAAAAATAATACATCATGACCAAGTGGGATTCATATCAGGGATGCAAGGATGGTTCAACATTAGAAAAACCATCAATGTAATTCATCAAATGTTCACCATGTTGTCTGTAATGTTTTCAGTTAAAAACATGAAAGCAATGACATGGCTTCTTTACTGCATCCAACCCTACAAGAAACTTGCTGGGCAAAACCACCAACAAAGGAATTACTCTGTTTAATTCCTATGGTAGTGGCTTTGCCTAACACCACCATCATTGATTTTCTCCTTCTAGGCTCCCATTCTATAATCCCCAGGGCAATAATAATTATGCATGATCTTAGACTATTACATTTAAACAAAGCACTAAGTTTCCTTTATTTAACCAGTGACTTTCATCAACACGGTACCAGAAGTGGGCAGGAAATAGAGCTTTGCCATTCATCTATCAAACAACAACAATCATTACCAACACATAGTGCTTACTTTATGTGATATGCTATCCTAAGGCTTTGCATAGAACAATTCATTGAATTCTCACAACCAACACATGGGTAGGTACCATTAGGTAACACAAGCACAGAGAGTTGAATAACTTGCCCTACGTCACACAGCTGGTAAGAGGCAAGGTCTGAGATGGGAAGCCCAACAGTCTTGATCTAAAGTGTGTGTTCTATCCATAGGCGAATTCATCAAAGCCACCTACAATAAGAGGACTCAGAAAGAGGTCAACATGACATTATGTTAAAGAAGAATTGTCATTAAAATTGCTCTTCTCATGGTTTACCAACAAAGTCAGAGGTCTTAAAATGAGTTTCTTGAAATGTTTTCTTCCCATAAATATTCAATGTGAGAAGATCTAAACAAATTTGAATCCTATTACTGTTACGTATCTGTAGTTCTTACCTAATCAGTCAATATTCAAGTATGGTGGTGAAGATTTAGGTTTCCAACTTGTAATAATATAATTTCTCATGTTTCCCAAGAGAAAAATATGGTAAAAATAATCTCCCAAGATCCAATTTCCAATTAGTGAAATAACCTCTATGAAAAGGCAAACATACAAATATAATAAAACTGAAATACATATGAAAGTACTAATCAAGAGATTTTTTTAAAAGACACTAAAAAAAGATGTTGCTGCCAGATGTGAATCATGTCCACATGTTTACGGAGAAGAAAAAAAAAAGGTTGCGTCAATTCAGAGGCATGTGAAGCTGTTTAAAATGATGGCAAGGCTAGAAACTAAGATTGGCCACCAGGTCATGTATAAACACGTGCAACATTATACTTTTATCTCCTATAATCGCTGAGTCTCGTCCAGTTCAGTTTCATAAACACTGAGTTGGTTCACTGTAAAAATTAGGCAAAAAGATAAAGTCCAACTTGATCAGTATGACAATACCATAACATGGCTTGCATACTATTTGCCGCATCTGTGATTTAACTAGCATAGTCTTAAATCTATAAAAAGTTTTGCCAAAATTCTAATAAAACAAAATTTACCTCAAATGCAGGTTTTAAGTGGAGGCTTTAAAACGTTAACTTTCTTTTCTTTTTTAAGGGAAGAAGAAAGAGTCAAAGGTGTTCAGGAGACTAGATGCCAGTTACTTTTAATAGTCAATGGATAAAACAGGTGAGTTTTATGGGATACGAAATATGTCAACAAAGTTATTTTGAAACAATAAATGGGAGACTTTCTGATACTAGATCCTTTTATTTTCTTGGTTCATCACTCAAGATGTTGTTGTTGTTGTTGTTAAGTGCTGTCAAGTCGATTCCGACCCACAGCGACCCTGTATAGGGTTTCCAAGGAGCAGCTGGTGAGCTTGAACCACCAACCTTGAGGTTCAAACGGCTTTGCAGTCTGACGCATTAACCCACAGCGCCACACCAGGACTCCATAGAGAATCACAAACTCAATGCTAAACGGAATCAGAAAAATAAACACATCCCCCATATTACAGTGAAGTCACTGTGGATTAATGCCACACAAAAGGGCATGCCTAATAATTCCAAACAAAACTGTTAAAAAGATGTAGAAATACAGATTTTTGTGAATTAAATCTAAAACCTTGGCAATACTGCGTGAGTAGATCCATCTAAAGGTAGAAGAAATCTACAAGGTCACTATTTTACAAATGGGGAGAAAGAATATCATGGATACACTGCATTTGTTCTTTTGAACGTAAGATGTATTTCACAACACAAAGGCTTAACATATATATTAAAGGTAAATTTCGAAAAAGAATACTTTAGTAAGAAAATTCTAAAGGGCAAAGGGAATTTTTTTTTTAATGTTTTATTGTGCATTGTGTGATAGTCTACATGGGAGAACATTAGCTTCACATTCATTCCATCATCTATCATTTCATTGGTATAGTTACCATCCTGTCCATGCATCCTCACCCAACCAAAGGGTGTACCCTGTAAGCCTGCACCCCCCCTCCCCACACAGTCCTCAGCCCCTTTCCATCTCCTGATCCCAAGTCCTCAGCCACACCATCTCTTGATGTCGTCTTCTCTGCCTCCATCTCAGGCCTCACTGCTTCTCTGGGTAGGATCCCACTCTCCGCTTTTCTCCATTGATGGTCCTAGGGTCCTCCACTCCTAGACTGAAAAGTTAATCACTCCCCTCCTTGCTACAAAATGTCCACCTTTAGATTTCCAACGCTCACAACAATCAGTCCTGATAACAATTATTCACTATTGCATCACAAGAGACCCATCTGTATTTCATTTCATCAGCCCTTCCTGGAAAGGTTGGATACAATTCACCGGAGACTCTACCTTCCTCCACGCCCTTTGGATCTAGGTTCCCTCTTGAAAGCTTGTAAACCAGTCACTTCTTAACTTTGTATCCCTCCCCCCATTTTGGGTAGCCAATGTCCAAGTTGCCCATCTCTGTCTATCCTTTGTGTGGAGGGGGTGGGAATAGTTCTTGCAGCAGGGATTTGTTTCCTCTTTTGAGCTACTGCATTTATAGGTGTAGGTCCTGTTTATCGAATTGTTATCAGATGACGCTTTTTTCCTCTTCTTTCTTCTTTGGGTTGAGCTCTGTTTATCCAGTTATTGAAGCCAGGTCAAGTGGGTATCATCTCCAAGTGCGGGTGTTCTTGCATCTGTCCGGCCTCTTTTTATCTACTGGCCGCCCTGCTCTCCACTCTAGACCTCTGTGGCTGCGTCATTGACTCTGAGCCCATGAGTCCCCAGGTGTTGCCTTGCTACTGGCCAACCAGGTCTCAACCCGGGTTCACAGTAGTTTGCTGAACGATGTAGGACTTAGCTCTTAGGGCTTAGCTCGCCACTTCATTGATGTTCTTCAGTCACTTCCCCTTATGGGTGACATGCGTGGTTGTCAATCAAAGCGTATATTTCCCTTGCGTCTTAGTCTTGGAAGAGAATTTGCACTGAGAGGATACGACCACTTGCCTTGATGTCTCCTGGGCAAGCAACCTGTATGTTCTTGTGGTAACATTTGGACTGCCCTTATTGTTTTGTATGTTTCCTGTAAGTCCTTCTTTCAGGAAGTATCTTCTGGTTTTCTAGCTCCTCCCGGCTGGTATGCTTGTCTTTTCAAGTGGAAAATTTCCCATCTCTGAAGGTCTGGATGTGGTTCTGGCTTCCACCTATACTCCCATGTAGTGCAGAGGCTCCTCAGTAAACCTCCTTCACTGGACACACTGTAGCCCCATTTTAGGTATTCCAATCAGTTATAGGCAGAAGACGGGCTTATAAGCTTTCCATGTTGATATTTCTGGTTATTCCTTTCTCTCTCCCTCCAGTGTCTGTTTTATAATATATTGCAAGGAAAACCATGATTCAAAAGACAGCCAAGCATCTTAACATTATTCCCCTCTTTTCCCCATTCCATCCATGTCTCACTCTCTGTATTCCAGAGCCCTGTTGTTCCAAAGCTGTGCCTACATCATTTTTACCTCTGTCCCATTTAGCCCATTCATACCTGTCTAATTGTTCTCCCATCTGCTTTGTTCTTCGATTCCCCTCTCCCTACTTGTATATTGCCCCCTCTGGTAGCGTAGTGGTTACGAATCGGGCTGCGAACCATAAGGTCAGCAGTTCGAAACTACCAGCTGCTCCGCGGGAGAAAGATGAGGCTTTCTACTCCCGTAAGGATTTACACCCTCGGAAACCCTGTACAGGGTCGCTATGGGTCGGAACCGACTCGAAGGCACTTAACAACAACAACAACCCAATACCCAAATTATCTTGTGCAAAGGACACATTTATAATGAATGTACTTAGCTTTCTTAGTGAGTTCAATAGTATGCAAACTTACAACTATTCCACAGAAAGTGATACAACACACTTGGATCTACAGTGAGGATCTAAAATCCAACCCTCCAAAGTAAAGCAGAGCTGAGGGGATCCACTGCAAGCATTGGCACACTTCAAGGTAAAATGACACTGGCATTCAAGGTTAACGACTCAGCAAAGTAATTCTTATAATAAAATAAGTTTAATGAAGTATTTGAAATAATTTTTAACATCTGATCAATAAGATTATACACAAGTATGGGAATATGTTGCATTTTACAAAAAAATAAAGCTAAGCATTTAAATATACAAAACCAACTTTGGATATATATCTCTTTTCAAAATACTCTGTAACATATACATAATTTATAGCATTGTATGTAATAATTTGCTGAAACAAAAACAGTAGCTAATGTAAAACTTACTGTAGTATAGAATATGGCCCTAATGACCCCAACAGGAAGAACAGGATGAACAAGGACATACTTCAGCCTTTTTACCCCCTTGAATTCTTTTTTCTAGCAAGTATAGCTTTCCCATTTTTAAAACCTTTTTGGAAGATTTACTCATTCTTTATGGACATGATCCTAACTACAGTTATTATTTTTACCAGGCACATTCCACACAAGTGGAATTTAAAAGCAAAATATCAGCTTCCTCTTCAGATGAATATATACAACCTGTTTCTTATAGTATATTTATTGCCAAGATCCCTAAAAGTGAAATGCTGACATTACCTTTTAAGTATAGAATCCTAACGTCAAAAATTTGTAATCATCTATTTGGATCTTTTATAAATGTACCAAGATGTTTAAAACTTAAAGTAACTAAAATTTTATGAGAAAAAGAACAATAAAAACTAACTTACAAAAACTATCCTTGGGATTTAAAGCAATACAAACTAAAAAATAATTTCTTCCTTTTAAAAGACTGTCACTTGAAAGTGTTTGATACACTTTTCTTTTTAGTCAAGTGGTGATTTTTTTTTTTTTTTTCCTTCAACAAAACCCCTATTAGCTGTTTTGGAGTTTCAATCCCATGCCTGTTCCTCCTAGGCATTCACAGTACCTTTTTGTGTTAAGACTTCGTTTTCATTTCCCCGTATCAGTTTGAACTCAATGCTCCACCATTCCTTCCAATACCTCCCCCTACTCCATTTTTCATCACGGTATTTCAACAGCTTCAATTTTAAGGTTCCCTGACAAGGATGTCTCCTCATGTGGTACTGAGAGCAGCATATGGTGACAGGAACCACAGAATAGTAACCTTAGGCACAAACGATCTCAATTTGTCTTGGTTTTGACAACACCAGAATTCAGCCAAAGTCATCTTGGGCCCTGCTTTGTTGCTTGCTATCTTCAACTACAGAAGCAACCATCATGGTTAGCTAAGCAACTTTTAATTCCAACTCAGACAACGTATCTAATGTAGAGACAGGATCTGTATAGAATTAAACACACTTTTCTTAATTAAGGAAGATGACGCTTCCTTTCTTTTCCCTGCATCCCATTGCTAGATTAGGGAAAGGTACCTAACTATTAACAAAACAGGTAGTAACAGGACCTTAACTTGCTGTAGTTAAATGCATAGGTAGGCATCGAACTACTTCTAGGTAAACTGTGTTTCGTATAAAATTTTCACAAGACAGAAAAGAATTCTGGTCATTAAGAATCCCATGGGATGTTTACATATGATTTAATAAAAGTGTATGACTGCAAACAATGCTTTCCATATTGCTGATTATTTTTCATAAACTGACATTTCAGGACAGTGCAACAATGTTCTTTATCTCTTCTTTGGCAGTAAATAGCATGGATCTGCAAGGACAGCGGAGTGGTCACTTCAGAAGGGCCAGGTACAGAGCTCGAGAATACTTCATCTCTCTTTCCTGCTCCAGACAGAATATCAAGTCCCTGAGGCAGACTCTTGTGATTCTTGGGCGAAGCAACTGCTTGGTGGCTGTCACACTGGATGTCCCAGAAGTAAGAAGGGTGTCTTTAAAACCCTAAACAAAATAAAGGAAAAAACAGCTTGAAATGGGCCTTTTTTATAAAGTCGATACCTCTGGTACTGGGTTAGGTTCGGGAAATGACAGAAGATGAAGACCCCACCCCGTCCTCCAGCTGCCCCGTCTGTCAGAGGAGGCACTTGGTACTCAGCCTCACTCGTTCTCTATCACCTGGGCCCTGGGAACAGCCTCTCTACTGATTCCTCCACTCTGAGCTCTATTTCCCCAAATCTCTCCTGCATATTGCAGACCAGACTTTGCTTGTCTAAAATCTTGTACAAAATAGGTTCATTATTTTGATTGTGATGATGAATTCATGGGTATATACATATGTAAAAACCTATCAAATTGTACATTTAAAATAGCTGCAGCCTTTTATACATCAATTATAAAAAGACCAAGACTTGCATGGTTAAGATTCGACCACCTTATGGTTCAAAAGTCCTGAATGGTTCCTCATTGGCCATAGTACCTAGTTGAGAATTTGCTATGTGTTGAGATCTATGTTAAGCACTTTGCCCACATTATTTCTTCAGCAATAGTGATCTAGAGCTTTAATGTGGTCTAAAATGAGGCCCCTCAATCACCTGTTGTATTACCACCCAGTGACCTGATATAAACTCAGCACTTGGGCTTTACTCCAGTCTTAAATTTCACAAAGCATCTTAATCCTAGCCATGCTGTTCCTCTGCCAACAGGCAGAAATCAGCAAAGAGGTCATCCTAGGCCAATCTACTCATCCTTCAAATTCTACTTCTAATGCTACCTGCTCAGCCACCCATGGAATTCTCATTACGACACTTACCTAACACTATGTTATAGTAATCTGTATATGCTCCCCTCCCTTGCTACTGCCACATACTCATAAGCTTTCTGAGAACAGGGATTATCTGTAGAGCTTAGGACGATACGTATAATATAACCCTGATTATCAATATTTGTTGAACTAAATGTTTTGGTTTAAAATGGAACCACAAGTATGAGTTCTAAATGACATACAAAATGAAAGAAATCCAATAGTCCTCCGTTAAGACAGTTTTTAAGTGTCAATATATGTCTACAAATTACTGCTAAGAATATGAAATAAAGCTGGGAGAAATAAAAAACAGAACTTTCAAAGGATAATTTTATGAAAATGGAATCTTGTATTCTCTTTTTTACCATACTTTATTTCAAGAAATCTCAAAAGGAGAAGCAGCTGTCCTTTCTCTATTCCCCAAGCTTACAAAATGGTCTCCAAAACACCATGGTCAAACACACAGTGCAACTAATTGTATGGTATGTTCACAGAGTAAATGTGGGTACTTTATCTATCTAATGGTCAAACAAAATGTCTTTAAAAGCTACTATCCAGTTTTTGAGAGATAAGATACTGCAAACATACTTTAGTACTCAGACTATGTTAAACTTATTCGGACATATCTATGAAGCAGATTTAGAAAAGTTCACATTTTAGAAGAGAGAGGGACAAAAAAAAAAAAAAAAAAAGATTATTTGTGGCTATATAAATACCTGACTACTTTTCCTGAAAACTATCAACAATATAGAACCAGGAGTATCTCATCACTTCTGCAGGGTTCTTGGTAGTGAATGCAATTTGCATAAATACAAGTGCTCAGCTCTGTAATCTGAGCTAAGCCTGGAAGTCAGTTTCCCCATTGTCAGTCTTCTCTGCTAGCAGTACCACTCAGAGGGGAGCATCTTAACTTCTACAAATTATTACCATCAAAATAGGTCCATGAGATTTTACAGAATGGGTCTACTAACTCCGCTCTGGAAAGCTGGATAAAAGATAGTAGGAAGAAAGTGATTAGAACTTGTCCCTGGAAGTGAACAGCCATTTTGTTGTTTACAGGAGTTATTTGTCTACAACTATTTACATCATTTAACTAGAGGCACTTTCCTTAGACACAAATTAGATACATTATGCTAGAGCTAGATTTCTATGTGCTTACAAATGTTTCCTACTAAGAGTTTACCTACAATAAATTGTTTAGTGCCTTACATGACGTTTTAAATTAAGTGGCTAGGTAGATACACTATGTTTCTACAGTTCCACTGCTACTTAAGTATCTAGAAATATTTCATATGCTCAACAAAAGACAAAAGACTGTTACAGTACTACCATCCATAACAGCATTAATCAGAGACAATCCAGATGCCCATCAAGAGTAGAAACAAACAGTCCAAAGGACTAAGAGACCACACCAGGCCCAGGCTCCTGGATCCTGAGCCCAGAATAGCTAGGTGGTACCTGACTACTGTTACCAACTACTTGGAAAAGGATCACAATAGAAAGTCTTGAACAGAATGGGAGAAAAATTGGAATGAAACTCAAAATCATTAAAAAAAACCACCCCAAACAATGACCAGGCTTATTGGTCAGACGGGAACTGGTAGAACCCCCGAGGCTGTGGCCTTTAGGAACCCTACAAGTCTGGCATTGAATTCACTCCCATAGCTCAACTTTCAGCAAAACAATAGAAGAGGAGGTGCTGTAGGATAAGCATTGTATTGCTAACTTCAAGGTTGGTAGTTCAAAGCCATCAGCTGCTCCTTCGAAAGCCTATACAGGGTCGCTATGAGTCAGAACCCACACTTAACAATAACAACAGTATAAGATGGAGGCATGTACTTCTTAGAAATATTAAACCACAGGACATTCAAAAGGCAGCTTTTGGCAGGCATGAAGGGATAGGAAAGACGGATGAAACACAAGGAGAAAGTGGGAAGAATGCTGTTACATTGTGGGAATCGGAGTCAATGTCATGACACAAAATGTGTTGTTGTTAAGTGCCATCGACTCAGTTCTGACTCACAGCAAACCTGTATAGAGTGTCCAAGGAGTGACTGGTGAGTTTGAGCCACCGACCTTGTGATTCAAACTGACCTTGTGGTCTAGTACTTATCCTATAGCACCATGAATGGTTAAATGAAAAGTTAATTTACTCGGTAAACTTTCACTCAAATCACAATAAAAACTTTTTTTTTTTTTTTTTTTTTTTGTTAAAGGAGTAAAACAAATGGTGTTACAGTCATACAGTGGAACCCTAAACAGCAAAAACAAACGGAACTATGTGGATGACCAGCACACGTGTAGAGTCAGATGAACGGGCCCTGACACAAGAAGGACATGCTGCATGATTCCATTCTTATCATGTTCAAAACCAGCAGAGCTGTGCAAAGTCATATCACGGTGTCTCTTCAGGGAGAGGAGCGGTAACTAAAAGGAGATGGGAGAGATTTTCTGAGGCTTTGGTGACGCTGTCTCTTGATCTTAGCACTGTCTACATTAGTATGCTCATGCTCTAAAGATTCTGTAGCTTATGGATTTGTGTACTTTTCTGCTTCAGTGTTATACTACAATAAAATATTAAATTGCTACAAAGAAATCTTGTCTGGTTAGGAAACTAAAAGAAAGGGAGGAAACAGGGAAAAAGAAGAAGGAAAATACTGCAAAACTGTTAAGCAGAAAAAATAAAGAAAGCCAATCATCTGGGTAAGGGACAAAGGGGTCACAGTTCATATTCGTCATGTGACAAGCCTGAAGGATCCAGAGGAAACAGCCCTAGAGCAGCTGCCAGCACAGGGTTGAAAAGGAGGTCATTCCAACAGGATGCTGTAGAAGGCCAGAGGCAACGTTATAAATGAAGCAAACCCAAGGGATATTCAGCAACCCAACAGAAATGTCTTTCATAATTCACAACTTTACAAAGGTGATTGCATTCTCTTCCCCAAATAGCGACTACTGACTTAGAATGTCAACCTTTCTTGAACTTGGTTATAAACATATAACATTTTTATTCCCAGGCTTTTACTTCAAGGAAAGCCCACACCTCTTGACCTGTCTTTTCCACAGTGACCAGAATAATCAGCTACCTCTCAATTACCCACAGTAAGAGGATGCAGAGTGCTCGGCTGGCTGAAGCCATAAAAACCTAAAGCTGCCTTTCACCAGCATCAAGTGTCATTTCCCCCATCTACCACGTGCTTTCTCTGAAGCTGATCATCTGGTCCACTACACTGTCTTTGTCAAAGAGTACTAACATCATCAAGGGTCCGCAACTCACAGGAAGGGGGAGTGGGGTGGGGTGGGGTGGTGGTGGTGGTGGAAGGTTCCAGTGACAAAGTACTGTCTATTTCTGAAATAAAGTGTTTTCCCTCTGGACTTTCTACATGAGGCTATTCTTTAACTTCACTTCTTCACTGCATAAAAGGAGGGTAAAGTAAAATGTAACACACAATTCAACGAAGACAAAGAAATAATCTACTAGTGCACAACAGATGTTGTAGGAAGTCTAAATTAACCTAAATATTACCATACTTGAAAACAGAAGATCAATAAAGTCAGCTCATATTAATTTTTAAATGTACATCACTAAATAAAATGTCCTATTTTTATAAGGAAACATTTGAGGAACTCTTTGACTTCTATAAGAAAAACTGGCTATCACCAGTTACCAACTTCAGAAAATAATGCCATTTTAGGAGTTACACTTGTTATTGTATTTGTTAGTACTGTCGAGTCAGTTCCAACCCATAGCAACTCTTTATAGGGTTTCTAAGGGGTGGCTGGTGAGCATGAACCGCAAACCTTGTAGTTCAAACCAACTTTGCAGTCCAGTGCATTAACCCACAGCGCCACAAAAGGAAAAATACTAAGTCATAAAAATAAACAGGCTTACAAAGGCTTGTTCCCTCAAAAAGCCCAATAGTGGCATCATGAATTTTACTTCAGTGACTTTAGTTTCTGTTTTCAAAACCCACCGTCCAGTGGAACACAGCTTCCTACTAGTCCGTGTTCTGATTCAGTTCAAAAGCTACCTTATCTGGGTACCTACAACGGGAAGACACTGTGTGAGGCGGCACAACAATGAACAGGAGAACGGAACACTGCAAACACTGACTTAAGGTCCCTGTGCCTCAATTTCCTACTGTGCAAAAGAGGAATTGTTGTTACATGTCATCAAGTCAGTTCTGCCTCATAGCGACCCTGTATAGGGTCTCCAAAGAGCAGTTGGTGGGTTTGAACTGCCAACTTTGTGGTTAGCAGTCCAGTGCTGATCCTACAGCACCACAAAAGAGTAAGAGTAATTGTAATTATCTCATAGGGTTGCTTGATAGGTAATGAAAACAGTGCACTCCCCCCCTATAGAGAGGTGATATACAGTATGCACTCTATAAATGTTGGCCCTTAGAATCATAACAAATGATTCATCGGTTGGGAGGCATTGAAGGTTTTTAAACAGGAAACAGTACAAGTTTTATTCCAGGCCTTTCCTCCCTCGTTAGAACTCATTAAACCTCATTGCCTTTTTTTTTTATCAAGTTCTTGATAAAGGACTGGCTAACTAACTTAAAGAAACAATCTGTGCTGCCATATTCTCTGTCCCTCCCAGTGATATTTCTAAATTTTAATGGATCCTTGAATGCCTGAAGTCAAAAGAAGACTAATGGGCATCCCAGATAGGTAGCAGATGGATAAAGATACATCTTGGGGCCAGAAAATTTTCTTCAGATCCTGAAATCATAATAGTGGAGGAACTTGCTGCTTTCAGAATCAACAAAGCTCATAAGTACTGTCTCTAAAAACTAAAAGTGCAGTGGATGCCTGACCCAGTATAATAAGAATCCTCCTTAAGCTTTGGGCTTCTAGGCACCAAGAAGAGCACAAAGCAGAAAAGACTGAACTTCAAGACTGAGTGCCCTCTGCTGGCCAACAAGCAGAACTTCTGAAACAACAGACCTCTCACCTTGATACCATGTTCCTTATGAATTATTTCAGAATACTGACAGCCATGCACGGAACTTCTGTCCTAGATTTTTGTCACTTCGAAGTATCTGTGTTCCAACAATCTTTTACAGAAGTGATAAGTAGACTGTTGTGACTTTGAAATTACAGGTTCTAAATTCTATTTCTAGTTCTGTAATTATGAGAGCTATAAAGACATGATTTTTACTTTCTTAGTGACACAGAGATTATGCCATTTGCGCGGTGACTGATTATTATAAAACTTTGAAACTATGAATGTTTAAGAATGACCTCAAAATAAAGATAAAAAGCAGTCTGACCCTTTTCTACACTAATAAAAATGTATAATGGAAGAAAGAAAACTCTGAGGTAGAAGTAGACAGGCAAGGATTTGATCTTTTTTTGTATTACATGTGTTTTACCAAAAAAATACACAATAAAATAAAACAGGCTTTATACTACACTGTTTAAAACACACACACACACACACACACAAAAAACAAGTCCGAGATCTTAAGACCTTTTGGTAAAGGACTCTTTCCATCCTTCATGGGTACTAAATTCCCTCCCCTTCAGAGTTCTAGCTGACCTTAACAACTACGTGAGAGGCAAAGAACCAAAATGAAGATTGGCCACTATTACACAGACATACATACATGCTAACATATTTAAAATTACCATTGTAATCTTCACTGTGTTAGTAATCAACTTTAGCACCATGGCTATGTAGTAGCATTGTTGTTCAGTACCGTCGAGTCGGTTCCGACCCATAGCGACCCCGAACAGGGTTTCCGAGGCTATAAATCTTTACGGGAGCAGAACGCCTCATCTTTCTCCCGTGGCGCTGGTAGTTTTAAACTGCTGGCCTTGCAGTTCACAGCCCGATTTGTAACCACTAGTAGCATAGTCGCAGATAATATTCTTTAGAGAATTTCTGATTCTCATCAGAAAATACAAATCACTGTGCATCCTCAAATATGCAAAATCAATTAAGATATATATAACAACTATAATCACCAGTCTTTGTTATATATGCTAAAGACTATCTACATACATATTTAGCGCCAACAGAATGCCTAATCCCAGACCCCGATGTTCAATTTTCTACTGCAGCCACCATCTGAGAGTACACTGTAACTGAGTTACTATTAGGTGCCATTGCCACCTCATAGGGACCCCATATAACAGAGTGGAACTGTGTCATAGTGTTTTCTTTGCTGCAATTCTTAGGGAAGCAGATCACCAGGCCTTTCTCTCTCATAGTGGGTGGGTGGGTTGTGCAAGCTGGCAACCCTTCGATTAGCAGCTGAGTGCTTAACCGTTGCATGTCCAGGGCTATAAAACAAAACCTGTTGCAGTTGAGTGAATTCCAACTCAATGTGACCTTAGAGAAGAGCGAAGAACTGCCCCAAAGAGTTTCCAAGGCTATAGGTATTTTCAAAAGCAGACAGCTACATCTTTATCTTAAAGAACAGCTGATGGGGATTCAAACTAAGGATCTTTTAATTAGTCACCAAGTACCATCAGGGTTGTAACTATCCCAAATTCAACATGCGTAACACTACTGTTTCTTCCTTTCCTCTTCTCTTTATTATTTCAAACAAGGGTAACACCATTCACTTCTAATGCTTAAGCCAGACAACTGAAATCTTTAACATCTTTCTTCCTCCACATTCTATCTGACACCTTTTTTCAAGCCCATCCTTTCATGTTACCACATCCCCTGCATTTTCCCCACAGTTTCAACTCCCTTGTCTCCTGCTCAGCTAACCCGTTATAACAATCTTCTAAAGAACCTCCTTATTGACAGTGTTAGTGCTGTTCACACTAGAGCAAGAATAATCTCTCTAAAATAATAATCTAATACCATTTCCTGATTAAAGTCCTCCAATGGTTAAATATCACCTACATAACCAAATCTAAATGCATGAAATATATTGTCACTTATCCATGTCATCACCTCTTTCCCCAGTCTTATTTCTCTCGTTACTTTTTCCCTGTTTCAAACTACTGATGATATAACAGGTTTTTCCTTCTTTGCTCCAGCTGTACATTCTCTCTTCCTACAATTTCATTCTCTCTTCTATCACCCTATCCTCATGTTACATCACCTAAATACACTGTTGAGGAATCACCTCTGGTATCAAGTTCCCCAATGCCTACAAATGCAAACACAAATCAGGTGGAGGCTAGGTGCAATGCCTATGCACTGTGGTAGCACTCTATAGTTTTCTTTACCATTGCGCATATTTTGTTTTTTTAAATGACTTTTTAAATTTTCTCACTCACTTAGAAGGAAGAAATTTGAATCTATGACCATTTTATACAGTGTTTGGCAATTAGTTGTATCCAATCAATGTTTGTAGAGTGCTGGTGTGGTGCTGTAGAATAAGCACTGGACTGATAACCAAAAGGTCTGTGGTTCTAACCCATCAGCCACTCCTCAGAAACCCTTTATGAGTCAGAACCGACTCAATGACATTTAACACCAACAAAAATCAGTGTTTGTATGATGATTATGTATTGAGTGTCACCTAATATGCATGAACATCATTATGGGATTTGTGCCTTATAATTCAAGATCCTATTGACATTCTTAGCATTAAGTCAAACAAATCTGTGGGAAGCCGGAAAGGTGACGTTCCCTGGTGGCTTATGCCTAAGAATTACCCAGCCTTTTAACAGGTATCTCATCTACTCATCCCCACTAAACTGTCACCAGATGAGATACGTTCAAGCATTTTGATAATACTTAAAATGTTTTTAGTTGTATAAATTTAGTACATCTACACCAAAAGCACTGCAGAAAGAAATTAAAGATGGGAATATGTGGAGAGGTACAGGATGCTCTTGATCAGATATTCACTGTAGATCGATCTACAGATTCAATGTCATCTTAATAAAAAGACCGATTTTTTTTTTGAAATGTCAAGCTGATTCTAAAATTTATATGAAAACAAGAAGTACTTTAAAAAGCCAAAAACAATCAAGATCAGAACAGAACATGTGTTTATATCTCCACATCTACATCAAACTTGTTTTTTAACAAAGCAATAAGGTAATTCAATGGGAAAAGGAAAACAGTAAACAGAAGGGATAGCAGGACTTCTGTATGAGGAAAAAAAACACCTCTCTACCTTACAAAATATAAAATATTAAATCAAGATACATCAAAAACCTAAAACATAAAAGCTAAAGCTATATCGAGCTTCTAGAAAGAAAGAAAGAAAAAAAACCAGGAAAAAAATTCACAGCCATAGGACAAAGAGTTTAGAAAGCACCAATGATAAAAGAGATGATAAATTGAATTTCATCAAAATCAGAATCTGCTGTTCTTCCAAAAATACCCTAACAGCAGCTCCTTATAAAGTGACGCATACACCTATATCGCATGACCCAACAGTGGTCCTTCTACATGCAAGTACCCAAGGGCAAGCAAATGAATAGACATATTATGGTGTATTCCTACAAAAGTGCCATCGAGTTGGTTCTGACCCATAGCGACCCTGTGTAAGGTTTCTGAGGAACACCTGGTGAGCTTGAACTGCGGACCTTGTGGCTCAAATGGACTTTGCAGTCCAGGGCATTAACCCACACCACCATACCAGGATTCCTACTGAAACACAACTCAGCCCTAAAAATAGATGTGCAACTGATATGTACAATGTGAACCTCAAACCCATTATGTTGAGTGGAAGAATCCAGAAACAGAGTACAACAACAAAATTCTAAAAAACATACTAAGCTATGCTAGTACGGGAGAAATTTTTTGTTCCTGCGATGAGTTACAGAAAGGGAGGGAGTACTGACTTAAAAAGCCAGGATGGAACTTCAAGAGGTCATATAAATGTTTTATAGCTTGACTGGAGTTAGTGTTTTTACAGTTAAAAACTAGCATGTTTTAACCTAAAAATCAAATGCTAAATTAATTGAGATTGTAAGTTAGTACGGTACAAGCCCCTTCTCTACCGGATTTCCCCTAAAGGGGAACTCTGGTTACTCTTCTCTATTATTTTGTGTACTGACTGCTAGGTAGATGCAGTCCTGGTATGGCGTTGTAGGATAAGCACTGCACTGCTAATCGCAAGGTTAGAGGTTCAAGCCCACCAGCCACCAACTTGTTAACACTTAACAACAGATGCACCAAAGATTAAGACAGTTACATAGTAAGTAGACAAAGCAATGTTTACTGCAATACTTAATGTGGAAAATTCATTATAAACACAAGTTTTATAGAAAATCCTAAGATATGGTCAATTCAAGAGATTATAAGTATTATCAAAATGCTTGAGAAACTTAAATATCTGTGTCTCTCAGAGGGTTGTATTAGAACTTTGGGTAAGTTTCACTTGGTGGATCTGCCCCCTCGCATTACACAATGTTTAGCAATATTGCCCCCCACCCCCCCACCCCCTGAGATGTGGCAAAGCTGTAACACTCCACGCACCTCTAAGCACACACAGGAGTAGATACTGCGCCCAGCTGACGATCATTGGTCTGAGAGCTAATGGCCACAGCATATATAATTGCTTTTGCAGGAAAATTACTTAATAACAATCCACCCTACACCAGTTTATTTCTAAAACTGATGATTTCATTATTACCTTTAAACTCCAATAAGAAAATAATAATAAATAAATAAAACACAAGCAGGCCTGGGGTTACAAACATCTGACTTACCCTTTAATATTATATAAATTTGCTCTTACTTTGAAAGGATTGAACTATTCCCTACTTGCAACAAGTATTGTTCATCTCAGTCAATTTACTGGCTGTAGATGCAGCTTTTAAAACAATGAAAAGGCTTTGAGAGCCTTTTCTTGCACTAAAGCAAGGCTATATTATAACCATATGCGCCTGTTCAGACTTACCTACAAATTCTTAAAAACCACAGTTAGGAATGGATCTTCTTTGTACCTGGGGACTGACTGCATTTGCTTTTACTTGCTATACGTAAGACTGAGCTGGGACGACAAAGAATAACTGATTTTACTGAAACTCCTAGCTAGAAAAACCTAATACAGCCACTAAAAACAATCAAAAGCAATTTGAACTGTATAACACAAAAGATATGAATGACCCATTTATGTAGAATTGTTTTTGTTGTTAAGTCTTGTCTAGTTGTATAGGGTTTCCAAGGAGTGGCTGGTGGGTTTGTCCTTTGTGGCAGAGTAGCAAGCAACTGAAATACCCTTGGATAACACACTCTAAACTAAATCAAGCATATATTATTCAATCTGTTTTATGGTTTTAAAATCCAAATTTGCCTTCCATGTCACAATCAAAACTGTTAAGTTAAAAAATATGCAAGTGACATAACCTTGTTTGCTGGAAGCGAAGAGGATTTGAAATACTGATGACGATAAAAGACTACAGCCTTCATTATGGATTTCACCTTTATGTAAAGAGAACAAAAATCCTCAAAACTGGACCAAAATAGTATCATGATAAATGGAAAACATAGAGAAGTTGTCAAAGACTTCATTTTGTTTCATCAACATTCATGGAAGTAGCAGTCAAGAAATCAAGACATAATTGCATTGGGTAAATCTGCAAAGGATCTCTTTAAAGAGCAAAGATGTCAGTGTGATGACTAACATGCCTCTGATCCAAGTCATGGTATTTTCAATTGCTTCATATGCATGTGAAAGTTAGACAATGAATCAGGAAGACAGGAGAAGAATTGATGCATTTGAATTATGGTGTTGGAGAAGAATATTGAAAGTACCATGGACTGCAAGAAGAACAAAAAAATCTATTTTGGAAGATGTACAGCCAGGACGGCAAGGTTTCATCTCGTGTACTTCGGAAGGTAGTCAGGAGTAATCAATCAGTCCCTGGAGAAGGACACCATGCTTGAAAAAAAGAGGAAGACTCCAAACAACATGGATTGACACAGTGGGCACATAGGACGACATAGGAATGAGCAGTGTTTTGTTCTATCGTGCATAAGGATGCTATGAATCAAAACTTATTAGATGGTACCTATCAACAAAACATGTCCAACAATGTTGTTGCTACTGTGTGCCACTGAGTTGATTCTGGCAAAGAAGGACCCTGTAGGCTACAGTAGAAGTGTCCCATAGGGTTTCCTAAGCTGTATTCTTTATGGGGCCAGATCACCAAATTCTTTCTCATGAGGAACCTTTGGTTACCAGCTGAGTGTTTAACCATGGTGTCACCAAGGCACCTTTGTCCACAGAGATGAATAAATTATATTAGGTCAATGATATACACAGAGCAGCATTTAATGTCATGCACATGATACATACACGATTTCATAATTAAGTATCAATGTTGACTCACTGCTGTCAAGTTGACCCTGACTCACAGTGACCCTTCAGGACAAGCCCATAGGTTGCCAAGGTTGTGATCTTTGTGGAAGTAGACTGCCACCTCTCTCTCCTGAGGAGCAGCTTTGGGTTTGGACAGATGACAATTTGGTTGGCAGCCAAGAATTTAACCACTGAGGCACCAGGCTTCCGAAGTGTAAAAGTAAGATATCAAAAACAAGACGACACTATGATTTTTGTAAACATGTGATAGGATAGAGGTAGCTTTTTCTTTACTACAGTTCCTACATATTTATTCTGCTGAAAAGAACATTTTTAAATTTAAAATTTAACATTACGGAGGAAAACGTAAAGGAATCACTAGTGAATAAACAGAAGGTATAAGTGACTGAGAGAAGACAGGGACTTGGGAAGAGTTGCTAGTGAATGACCCACTGGAAATAATAAGAGAAACAGAGGAGGTTCCAGACACTAAATGGAAGAGAAAAGGATGAGCATTGAAACTCCTTCCTGATTAGGGAAACAGAGAACAGAGTGAGGCTCATAGGAAGGGGAGCAATCCCCATTTCACATCAAAAGAGGTTATGTTGGCTCTAAAATCCAAATCAATCTCTGTGATGGGCAAGGTCAGATACAGCAAGAAGTCTTTAATCTTGGAAAGGTTATCTCAACATGTTCCAAACCACTACTGGGCCTCTAAAAAGTTCACCAATAACTTACTTTGTTTTTTTACAGGGCCCTAGTTCAAGACTGCAAAGCTGTTTGAACTGCAAAGTTGGCGGTTCGAGCTCACTAGCTGCTCCTTGGAAACTCTATACAGGGTTACTATGAGTCAGAATTAACAACAACAAAGTTTTTCTAAGAGTTATTCCTAACCCTCGGGCATGCATGCACCTTACAAAAATATCTAAAGTGGTTGCTATTTCTTACTCACCACACCCATCCAGCATGGCATCAACTTAATGGAGTAACATTATGTCTCATGGAAAGGTGAGGCAATTCAGGTCCTTGCAGACTAGTTTATGACATAAGGCAACAAAGTTGTCAACTAATTCAAACCCTATCATATACTTTTTAAGTAACAGAGCTAGCGAAAACCGCTTTTTCTTTTCTAAATATGAGAATGAGTCAAAAATTATCTGCACTGGCTGTAGAATTTATTTTAATCAACTTTTAGAAAAGACAAATACATCATCTTGACATAATCATGTTGCTTTTCAAATACACTTTGTCCACCTTTCAACAAACTTCTATATTCCCTTATTTAAAAATGTCTTAGGTTGAACTGCAACCCACAAATGCACTTCTGTCTTCACTTCTTCATCCTTAAAGGGCTACTTTCAGGAGACCAAACAAGTGAAAGTCTGATGGAGCAAGATCAGGACTGTACGGAAGATGATTTAACACCTCAAATCAAAATTTTTGTAGAGTGTCAACAGAGGTGGGCAGAGGTGTGTGGACATGCTTTGCCATGCAAGATCACAATGCCCTTGAATAGCAGTCCTCTGCATTTAAAATGAAGTTTAGGCTTCAACTCTTCAGTGAGCATCTCACTGTAATGAGCACTGTTGACTGCTGAACCTTTTTCTTGATACTGTTCTAATACTGGCCCTTGATAATTCCAGAAAACTATAAACATCGATTTTCCATTTGATAGTTGACTTTTAAACTTTTCCTTGGTTGGTGATTGAGGATGTTTCTATTACATTCTCTGCCATTTACTCTCAGGCTCATAGTGATGAATCTATGTCTCATCACTAGTAATGGGTTTTTAAAAGAAACTTTTATCTTCCTTCGAGTTATCAGTCCAAATTTTGTTTGCAGACGTCCAAATGCTTCTGTTTATGCTTTTCCATGAGTTGTTCAGGTACCCACCTTGCACAACCTTTTTGAAAACCAAGTCTGTCGAGGATTATTTCACAGGCAGAGCCATGGCTGATTTCCAAATGATGTGCTTCATGAGTCACTGCCATTTGTCTATTCAACAGAATCATCTCACATGCACACTCAATGTTGTCATCAGTCACGGACAGGCTTTTTAATATGACCGGAGTGTGGATAATCTTTGACTCACCCTTGTAAAATGCATTTTATTACTTTTACACTGCTTCAGCACTGATTGGAGGTTAAGTTTGATTTCAACCAAGTTCAGTTTATTTCTTAAAGACAGCTTTAATTCCTTTCAAGTTTTGTTTAAGTTGTAAACCAGGTGCCAAAAATGAATTCAGGTGACTCTTGGAACCTTGAGAAATCGTCAGCTTCAAACAGCTTAGACTGTAATGTCTTTTGTCCCTCAGAAAATCAGGTGTCTGACAGAAGGATCTGTCATCTTCAAGTTGATTCTAACTCATAATGGGCCTGTAGGGCAGAAAAGAAGTGCCCCACAGGGTTTAGGGAAACAGACTGGTCCGTTTTTCTCCAGCAGAGTGGCTGATGAGGCTGGACCGCTGACCTTTGGCAGCCAAGAGTTTAACCACTTGCCACGAGGTCTCCTTTTGTTGTTGTTGAGTGCTGGGGAGTTATAGAGACCCTGTATAAGATTTGTAGGAGTCCTGGTGTGGTGCTGTAGGATAAGCACTTGACAACAAGGTCTGTTTGAACTGCAAGATTGGTGGTTCAAACTCACCAACCACTCCTTGGAAACCCTATACAGGGTCACTATAACATCATGGCACCACACCAGGACTCCTCTTTTAGAACCACTTTATCTATATTTTATATGGCGCCCAGATACAGGGCCACGTAGACAGAGTCTTAAAACTCTTCTGCTTCCTTCATAGTAGCATCATGTATTTCTTAATTCTAATTTTCCATTGCTGTTTACCTACAACCTTCTGAAAAGGTTATCTATCTTATCCTTTCATCTTACCACCTTACCTCCCACCCCCAAATCAAACAAATTACAATAATGTTTAAATATCAGGTTAGAACTAGAAGAGAAGGTGAGATGCTACAATAGTAAAATCAATTCTAACAAGACCTTGGGGTTTATACAAACAATGTTCTAACAGAAGTGAAATGCAGGATTTCTCAAGAGTCAAAAAAAAGAGAAAACTCTTCTGTAAGCTACCACATGAAATATACCTGTCAGTGACTTTCAGATACTGTTCCAATGTGGTTATTTCTCAACTTCTTTCCCCTATATCGGTGATACTCTCTAAATGCGCCCTTCTGATCATGTCTATTACTAATCTTACAATGAAGCCATAGAACACAATGGTTAAGAATATGGATTTAACATACTGCAACAGAATTAGCTTATCTAACATTACTTGGGTTTTCTTACTAATATTTAGTGTTAAATTTTAAAGTAATTATCAGATTATTTGAAATTTAATGCCTCATTTTCAAGGCTCAAAAACTAAAATAAAAAAGAAACACTGTTCTCAATGGGTGACCTTCCTGTCTGAGTGCCAATGAACAAGCTGTGGGGGCTGCCTGAGCATTCAGACAATGAAGCAGCATGTCACAGGGTTCTCTCCAGCTTCCCATTTTAAAAATGCCTTAAAATTAAAATATTATGAATAAAAATCAACAAAATAAAGATGATGCTAACAGCCTCACCAATTCATTAAAGAAATGGGTATTTCTAATCCAGATTGGCATTATCTGTAATAACATTAACTATGATTAATTCAGTAAAAGTCTGACAACTACTCAACTTAAAAATCCAGAAAATATACATCTCAAGTTCTCAAAACTAAAGTAGCAAGTGTGGAATGACAATGCCATATATTTATATCCATGTTAGGAAAAAAACACTTAAAAATCTGATTATAATAAATCAGTATATTTAACATCTCTAAAATTTGTGACGAAGTTTAACAAGATAGAGACCCAAAGTTCTAAAGAGACTAATAGTTACTATTTTGAATTCACTGCTTAACCAACTGCAGTCAAATTAGATCAACGCACAGCAATCCTGAAGGCCAAAACAGAAATGCTCCATAGGTTTCCAAAACCTGCTGCAAACGTATTAAAGATACTTAAAAGTATTAAAGATCTCTTTATTGTATTAAAGAGCAAAGATAATCAATTTGAAGACTAAGATGCTCCTGACCCAAGCCATGGTATTTTTAATCGTCTCATATGCAGGTGAATCTTGGGCAGTGAATAATGAAGACTGTAGAAGAATTGATGCGTATTTTTGTTTGTTTTAGTTTTTAAGGCGCATTCCTTAAAAGAATTGATGCATTTGAGTTAGTTACGGTGTTAGAGACCTGAGAAGGACTGATGCAGATGAATTTCAGTGTTGGGGAAGAATATCAAAAGTACCATGGACTGCCAGAAGAACAAACAGATCTGTCTTGGAAGAAGTACAGCCAGAATGAAAGCTCCTTGGAAGCCAGGATTGTGAGACTTGGTCTCTCATACTTTGTACATGTTATCAGGAGAGACCAGTCCCTGGAGAAGGACATCATGCTTGGTAAAATGGAGGGAGGGTTGCTGAAAAACCAAAGACCCCTAATGAGGATTGACACAGTGGCGGCAGCAATGGGCTCATAATGTAACAAGTGTAAGGTTGGATCAGAACCAGGCAGTGTTGCCTTCTGTTGTGCATAATAGCTATGAATTGGAATCGACTCAATGGCACCTAACAATCCGTTTCTGAGACTGTATACCTTAAGGGACTAGATAGCCTCATCTTTCTTCTGCGGAATGGCTGGTGGGTTTGAACTATCAATCTAATGGCTAACAGCCCAATGCTTAACTCACTGTGCCACTGCTTGTAAAACAGTACTGAAAGCTAAAATAATGGCAATGATTATTACTACAATGACAATTTATTAAACACTTATTTGAGGTTGGAAATCATGCAAAAGAAGTAGGAAAAAAAAGTTTCTATAGGTCTAGTTTAACCATATAATAAGATATATGGTGTGGCACTGTAGGAAAAGCACTAGACTGAAAGGTCAGTTTTGAACCACAAGGTTCAAATTCACCAGATACTCCTCAGAAACCCTATACAAGGTCACTATGCATTGGAACTCACTCTATGACACCTAACAACAAGCAATAGTAATTAAGGGTTGGAACTGATACAGAAATAGATCAATACAACAGCCTGCTGTACTGTTCAATAAAGTCGCTGACAGTTAGCAACAATGGTTTATTTAAATTTACTTTTTAAAAATTAACATTTCCTCAGTTATATTTTAAGAGCTCAGCAGCCATTTGTGGCTACTGAGGACAATGCCGATCATTTTCATCATCACTGAAGTCTGTTAAACAATGCTGGTCCAGAGGGTACTCCAGTACATTTGGAAACTTTTATTCAACTCAGAATTGTGTGTGATAAAGGTGTTATTTGCCATTAATACAGAAAGAATTGGGGAGCAAATGGTGTTTAGACAATTTTCTTGGACAGAGGACTGAGGGAATAAAGCTAAATTCATTCCTGAAAAGAAATTCTTGGTGAATCAAAGATTTACACTTTAAGGGTAAAATATGAAAATATTAATTCAAAATTCAACTAAAAAAGGGCTGTCTAAATAGAACTTAAGTCCAGAAGATAGAAAGACTTGATTTTTATTTTGAGGAAAATAAAAAATAAACCCCAGACAAACAGAAATAAAAGAATAAGGGGCTTCATCTCCTTGGTGGTGGTGTGTGCCGTGGAGTCGGTTCCGACTTATAGTGACCCTGTACAGGGTTTCGGAGGCTGTAAATTTTTACAGGAGCAGAAAGCATCTTTCTTCTACGGAACAGCTGGTAGTTTTGAACTGCTGACTTTGCGGTTCGCAGTCCAATTCGTAACCACTATGCTACCAGAGCTCTTTTTCATTTCCTTAGTCAACTTAAATTTAGCAGGAAAAAGTTACATTGGAAGTGTCAATATGCACATGAAAAATTGCTTAACTTTGCTCATATAATTCATACACGCTATTTTAAAAACTGCATTTTCAACCATCAGGTGGTAAAGATCATATCCAGTGTTAAGGGAGACAGGCACTTTCATATAATACTGATGGATGTACAATCACTTATATACTACTGGTAGATGCATAATCTCATTCAACTTAAGAGGATAATTTAAAAATATTTATCAAAAAGCAAAAAGTAATATTTACGGATAAAATGTTATTGAGTCTAGGAGTAGCCTGAGGGGAAGAACACTTCCCTGGGAGAACAAGTAGACATATAAATGAAACAAGGTTAGGTGTAAATTATTAATACTGGCTGTAGATGGGTGGTGGGCACAATCAGGGTGCATTACATAATTCTTTCTTACTTTCCTTTATGCTTAAATATTTCCAGAAAGTTTTACTAATGTGCCTATCTTTTAACTCAAGAGTTCCATTTTGAGGAATTATGCATACATACAGTTACATGATACAATCACACAATAATTTAAGTATGAGGATGTTTTCAGGAGCAGTTAACAGGAAAACCCTGGAATGAAGCTAACTGTCCACTAGGGGACTAGTTGAGTAAATTATGTTTTATTAAAACACTATAATGTCACTTCTTTTAAAAGTATGAGATAAATCCGTAAGAGGTAGATTATGCAAAGGGAGAGATACCAAGGACAGAACAGTAAGTATAGTTTGACCACACTTAAAATAAGCGGATTTGTAAATGCACATTAGATATTATTTCTATATTCATAACAATTTTCTGGCAGGATCTTCAAAAACTTAAAATTGCTTTTATCTGGTTTGTAAGGAATTGGGCACTGGAAATTTGGGGGAAGGAAACATTTTTTAATGCATTTTTATTCTGTAAAGTTTGATATTTTTTAAAACATGTGACCATATTACACTCATTTCATTTATAATGAAACAGAACTAGATTTTTAAAAACCTTTCATCTGCTTGCCTCAAAGTATATTTATATTTTATAAGCTGGAAGGGATGAGAGTTGGTGCCTTCAATGCTGTACCCATTCCAAAACATTTACCAGACTTCTTAAGCCCTGTTGATAGATCTCAACCACTAACATTTAAGAAATGATTGCTCTGAAGAAGTAAAGATGATCTTTACAATAATCATGTCCTCAGTTCTGGGGGAGGTATACAAATAAATAAGACTATAACACCTGCTCAAGAAATTTGTAATCTAACAGAAGAAAAACTATTTATTATAGAAAAAATAAAAAATCAATTAATGTCATGCAAACACATTACATGATTAGAAACGAAGTCAGTATAGGAATAAATACAAGGGTAGATTATAAAAATATTGCTACTAGGGTTCCAGTTCATACATACATAGGTTTATTCCTCCAAACAAAAAGTGTTAAAACATGCATACAAGTTCTCTCAATAACACACTATCACACTGCTGCGTGCCGAAGAGTCAGTTCCGACTCATAGTGATTCCAATATAGGGCTTCCAAGAGTGGCTGGGCTGGTGAGTTTGAACAGCTGACCTTGTCGTTACCAGTCCAAGGCTTATCCTACAGTGTCATGCTACGGCTCATTAGACTGATTAGAGTTTCTTCTTTTTAAAAAAAAATTTTTTTAAATCAGAACAGTAGCTTCCAAGAGGATCTGCTGGGTAAGCTAAATTTAAGGCAGAGAAGTCACCTCAGTGACTGTTTTTTGAGATCCCAAAAGAATAATCTTGATAGATTTTCTTGAAGTACATAGGGCCATTACAGGGGCTTTCTGGAAAGAAGGCTTAAGAAAACTGAAAACTGCATTGGTAGCCCTGAAGAATTCCCCCCACCCCCATCATTCCAATGCACCTACCTAATTCTTTGAGGGTAGTAAGGGCTGTCCTACAAGACTTTCACTGGGAAACCTTGTTCCCATGTGTCCTACAGCACTGATCTTGCCCCTTCAGTTTTTTGTCCCCCAAACCCAAACACTGAAAAGGAATACGATATGAGGCCCACAGGGATGTCAAATTGATGTTTTAACATGGCAAAAATTGAAGAACACAGAATTTTTCAGAAAAGGGTTAGAGAGATGGAAACGCCTTCACAAGTATACAGACCCAGATGGAGGAGATTCGAGAACTAATAATACCTTTACACTTTATTATTTGTGTTTACTAAAGCCTTCCATGATTTTGTAGCAATACTTTCTGACTTACCCTAGTAGTCAGCATTCACAGACAAAATAAAACAAATGATTCAATGTTAATAGATAAGCAAAATTTGAAAAGATCACTAGAAAGAATGCACAGAAAATAAAAACTGGGATTAGAAATCAGGACAGGAAGAAGTGTGAATAAGTAACAAGTTAGAAATAAATTGAAGGTAACAGACTTCTTGGGAAAAAAAAAAAAGCATAAGTCAAAATTTCATAATATAGGTAAATAAGCTTCTTAAGAAAGAGGAGTTTGCTAGCAATGTGGTACAAGACAGGCTATATTATTCCATGCCTTTGCTTCATATTTAGCTTACTTTCTTGACGTGAAAAATAAAATAAACATTATTTCAGTACCTCACTTCCAGATTCTAGTGGTCTCTTTTTCCTTGGTCCAATAGCTGCAAGAGCTGTGAGATTGGCATCTCTGTGCTGTATCTGTGCAAGTTCCAACTGTTGTAACTGGAAGAAGGAAACAAAGAAAAATCATTGTTTATACAGTCATGCTCAGAGGGATAAAGAAACTGATCACTACACTCATTTCTATATTTTCCCCCAAATAGGGTAACAGTGTAAAATAAATATTAGATTCTTCTAACCAATGGCACATTCCCAGATTCCCTTATTCCAACAACCTCTTTAGTCCTAAATGTCTTAACTATGTAGGCAGAACTTCAAGGAAGGGGCAAGTATAGGTAGGATAGAAGAAAAGGCATGCAAAGAATAATCTGTCTGGTTAAACACAGGTAAGAAATACCTTTAGAATAAATTGAACAACAAGTTGGAGAAGAAAAGATCAAACTTTTCAGATTAAAATAAAATTACTATAAAAAATCATTTTTTGGCACAGTATAGTAAAAAAATCTAAAATTTCTTTAATTTATAAAAATTAACTTTTATGTCTCATAACTACATTCAAAGATATGTATTACTGATATAAAGACACATGTGAATCACCCACAGACTTCATGCTCTTCTTACTTGGGAGGCAGTGAGGCTTCAAGCAGTTAGGAAACATCATAAAAATCATTGTCATTCATGCAGTTAATGGTAGAAACAGAACTCAGACTAAATGTTTTTAACTTTTTTCAACACATCAGACTTTCTCATTTTTCAAATAATTACATTTTGTAACAGCAAAAATGTAATTTAGTACTATTTTGTTTTACATCTTTCAAGACACTAACTCACAATGCCAAAAAATCTACAAGGTATAATCTTTTAGTTAATAACCAAGTACATGTGTAAAACTATCCAGGAGTATCATAAAAGACCCCCTATTAAAAAGCAGATGGATAAGACAGCAAATGTGAAAAACAAATGTATGATGGTAGCATCATTTCATCAAGGCACATGTCAAGTGGTAGTCTTTAAATAAATTAAAAACAAGTAAATAAATAAAAGGTGAAAAAATAAAAACAAAACACCAAAATGGTCTTTAGCTTTTCCTGAAAAGAAAGAAGGTTTGTTTTCCATCAAAATCTTAATGCCATTGCAAAAGAGGAAAATGTGGGGCTGGTGCAAGTGAAATGTTCAAACAATACCAGACTTGAAGGTAGTTAACTAAAAGCAACCCATCGGGCTACAAGGAGAATAGATGAGACTATTCTCTCACAAGATCACTAAGCAAAATTTTAACGTTTGAACAGAATGATAAAAGGAAATTTTTGTGGTGTAATATTCTCAGACATATAAAGCAAAGAAATTCAACTTTAAGATCACGTCAGGTTTTTTTTTTTTTTTTTTTTTAGTATTAAAGGAAAGATAAAAGAATAAGTCAAAAGTAATAGAATCTTTAATAAAGTAGAAAGTAGCTAAAAAAAATAAAGCAAGCTAAGAATCATTTTCCATTTGCTCTATAAATTAGAAGGTAAGTATTCTTTAAACTGTATTTACTTATAAATTGCTAAAAAAAAAAGTTCAGAAATTACAAAATATCTTCTGTTGTTGTTGGTCTCTTAAATAATAAACACTGATCACTACAAGAACAAACAAGTGGCTCGCCCAGGAGCCATCAAGGCAAGTGGTCGGGTCTCCCTCAAGGCAAATCTCCTAAGACTAAGGCTCAATGGGAATGCATGCTCTGATTGGTGACCACCTTCATCAGGGATATGGGGAAGTGAGGGAAAAACAGCAATGAAGCTGCGAGCTAAGCCCTACAATGGTCAATAGACTCGTGTGAACCCGGATGGAGACCTGGTTGGCCAGCAGTGTGCCAAGTCCAGGGGACTTTTGGACCCAGAGTCAGCGACATAGCCACAGAGGACTAGAGTGGAGAGTGAAGCGTCCAGCTGATAAGAGAGGGCACATGCATAAGTACACCCACACTTGCAGATAATACCCACTTGACCTGGCTTCAATGGCTGGATGATCAGAGCTCAAACAGAAGAAGAAAGAAGAGGGAAAAAAGTAGAATCTGATACAATTTGATGAACTTGACACACACCTATGGAAGCAAAAGCTCAAAAGAGTGAACAACTCTTCACAGCAAGGATCATTCCCAACTCCTCCGCACACGGAGAGGACAGGGATGGGCAAACTACCCAGAATGGGTGGGGGTGGGGAGGTACAGAGGCAAGAAGTGACTGGCTTACAAGCTTTCAAGAGGGAATCTAGATCCATAGGGCATGGAAAGCAAGGTAGAATCTCCACTGAGTAGTATCTATTCTGCCTAGTCAGGGCTGATGAAAGGAGATGCGGATAGGTTTCTTGTGATACAACAGTGAATAATTGTTATCAGGACTGATTGTGAGGGCTGGAAATGTAAAGGTAGACGTTTTAGGGCAAAGGGTGGGGAGTGATTAACTTTGCAGTCTAGGAGCGGACGTCCCTGGGACCATCAAAGGAGAAGAGCAGAGAAGAGAACCCTACCCAAAGAAGCAGTGATGTCAGGGATGGTGGCGGATACGATGATGTGGGGAGATGGAGCAGTTGAGGACTTTGGACCCGGAGAGAGAAAGGGGTGGTATGCAGATGACTACAGGGCAGGCTTGCGGGGTATACCCTTTGGTTAATGGATGATGCATGGGAGGGACTGTAAGCATGGCAAGAAAACGATATACGACGGGATCAATGTGAAGCTGATGTCCTCCCATGTCAGCTATCACATAATTCAAAATAAAGCATTAATAATAATAATAATAAACACATATTTACAGAGTCTGATGTTGCCACATCCAGAACTTACAGGTGACACAATGATTTTAGTTAATCTACCCTACATCACAAATCAAACACAGGTCCTTACTAGTTGGGGGGGTGGGGTGGTTGCATCAATAAGATAAGTCACACCAAAGGAAAGGTTTTAAAATTGATCTGTCTTCATAATTCCTCTACCTATATAAACAGGAGTCCTGGTGTGGTGTTGTGAGTTAATGCACTGGACTGCAAAGTCAGTTTGAACCACAAGGTCGGTGGTTCAGGCTCACCAGCTGTTCCTTGGAAACCCTATACAGGGTCGCTATGGATCAGAATGGACTCAACAACACTTAACAACAACAACATATATACTAAAATGCTTTCTCCCACTCAAAAACTATACTTTGTTACTGAAATCTCATATATAATATTTTAGAAAACTCTTAACCAAAATGGTAACTGGCTATAGTTTTGGTTGGAGCTGGATTTACAACAATGTTTCTCAAAAACAATATACCCTGGCCAGTACAATAGAGAAAAATCAATCACCTTTCATAGGAATAAGAGGAATGTCTGGGAATTAATATGGCTTTGGCATCAGATGCTGGAGACAGGCAACCTTAGTTCAGTAAAGTAAGTTAAGAGGCTTGCCTATGGAAAAAGGATTTTATTTGTCCCATTATTTTGAACTATCAATTCCTTGGATTCCTGGAATCAAAATACAGCATTCTTAAGGTTGAATTCAGTATTTCAAGCTTAATTCTGTATTTATAAATGACCATAGAGCAAAACTGACTTTTTTCAAACAAGTCTATGAATCTTAATACATTTATGAATTTGTAGCACTGTAGGATAAGCATTGGACTTGCTAACCAACCACAAGCTCTGCAATTCAAACTCACTAGCTGCTCTTAAAAACCCTATACAAGGTTGCTATGAGCCAGAACTGACTCAATGGCACACAACAACAGAATCACTAGTCAGTTCTATTACTCCCAGGAAGTCCACTTGTGCTATTCATTTACAGTCAAGTTCTCCACTACCTAAAGACTAGAGAATTTTCTCCATCACTATAATTGTCTTTAGAGAAAACCAAAACCAAACTCAGTGGTGTAGAGTTGATTCCAACCCATATCAACCTTCTAGGGCACACCCTATAGGACAAGTCCTGCAAGGTGTCCAAGACTATAATCTTTACAGAAGCTGGCTACATCTTTTCCCCATGGAGAAACTGGTGGGTTCAAACTGCCGACCATTTGGTTAGCAGCTGAGCACTTAACCATTGTACCATTAGAGCTCCTTATTGTTTTCTAGAGAGCAGCATATAAATTAGGCCATGCAGTGTGTAACATCTGGAGACCATTTTCTTTCACTCAGAATATTCCAAATGAAATTCAACCAAGTTGTATGTATAAGCAGTTCATTCCTTGTTCTGCTGAGTAATACTTCACTGTATGGATGCACAACCGTTTGTTCATTTATTACAGGGGTTTGAGGCTGTTTCCAATTTTGGGCAATTAGGAATAGAATTGCTTTAATAGAACATTTGTGTATAGGTTTTGGGGGGAAATTGCATTCTCTTTTCTTTAGAATAAATACCCAAGAACAGCAGGATTGCTGGGTCACAAGGAAACTGCTAAACTGTCTTCCAAGGGGCCTTTTTCATTCTCATCAACAATGTATGAGGGTTCCTTTGCTCTCCATGTTTACCAGCCATTTACAATTTCATTATGTTTTATTTGAGACATTTTTAGTAGATATATAGGTGTTTCTCATTGTGGTTTTAATTTCCATAGCTACAGATGTTGAATAGTTTTTCATATGCTTACCTGCCATAACTGTATCATCATTAGTGAAGTATCTAAGTTTGTTGTTCACTTTTTCATTTGAGTTTTCTTTCTGTTAAGTTTTGAGAGTTCTTTTTATATTCTACATGTTGTTGTTGTTGTACCACTGAGTCAGCACTGACTCATAGCAACCCTATGCACATTTAGTTTCTAAGGACCCTTCTGGCAGTACTTCTTCCAACACAGAATGGTTTGATCTTTTGGTAGTCCATGGTACTTTTAATATTCTCCTCCAACATCATAACTCAAATGTATCAATTCTTCTATGGATTTCTTTATTCACTGATCCAACTTTCACATGCACATGAAGTTACTGAAAATACCATGGCTTGGATCAGACACACCTTAGTCCTCAAACTGGTACTCTTCAACACTTAAAAGACGTCTTGTGCCATAGATTTGCCTAATAACGCAATACATCCTTTGATTTCTCAACTGCTGCTTCCATGAATGTTGATGGTTGATCTGAGCAAAATGTAATCTCTGATAATCTCAATCTTTTCTCCATTTATATGGATGTTGTTTATTGGTGAGAATTTTTGTTTTCTTTACACTGAGATGTAACCCATACTGAAGGCTGCAGTCTATAATCTTTGTATTTAAAGTCCTCTTCACTTTCAGCAAGCAAGGTTTATCATCTGCATATCATAGGTTGTTAGTAAGTCTTCTTCCAATTCTGTTGTCATGGTTTTCTTCATATAATCCAGCTTCTTGGATTATTTGCTCAACATATAGATTGAATAAGTATAGTGAAAGAATACAACCCTGTCGCACACCTTTCCTAATTTTAAACCATTTGGTGTACCCTTATTCTTTCTGTTCAAACAACTGCTTCTTGGTTCCCCATGAGCACAATTAAGTGTTCTAGAATACTCATTCTCCACAATGTTGTCCATAGCTTGTCATGATCCACACAATTGAAAACCTTTGTGTAGTCAATAAAACATAGGCAAACATCTTTCTGGTATTGTCTGCTCTCAGCCAAGAATCCATATGACTTCAACAATGATATACCTCGTTCCACAGTCTCTTCTGAATCCAGCTTGAAACTCTGGAAGTTCTCTGTCAATGTATGGTTACAGCCATTTTTGGATTACCTTTAGTAAAACTTTACTCTTATGGGATATTAAAGATATTGTCCAATGATTTCCACATTCCGCTGGGTCACTTCTCTTTGGAATGGGCACAAACATGGATCTCTTCCAATCAGTTGGCCAGATAGTTTTCTTCCAAATTTCTTGGCAATGATGAGTGAGCATCTCCTGCACCGCCTCACTTTCTTGAAAGATTTCAAGTTGTATTCCATCAATTCCTGGTGCCTTGTTCTTTGCCAATTCCTTCAATGTACCTTGGCCTTCCTACTTCAGTATCATTGGCTCTTGATCATATGCTACCTCTTGAAATGGTTGAACATCAACCATTTCCTTTTGGTACAGTGACTCTGTGGATTCCTTCCATCTTCTTTTGATGCTTTCTGCATCATTCAATAATTTTCCCAAAGAATCCTTCAATAACGAAAGTCGAGGCTTGAATTTTTTCTTCACTTTCCCCAGCCTAAGAAATGCTGAGTGTGTTCTTCCTTTTTGAGTTTCTGACTCCAGCAGATCTTCGGATATTTTGTTGTAATACTTGGCTTTATCTTCCCGTGCTGATCTTTGAAATTTTCTGTTCAGCTCTTGGACCTCCTCATTTCTTCCATTTGCTTTAGCATCTCTACATTGGAGAGCAAATTTCAGTGTCTCTTCTGACATCCATTTTTATCTTTTCCTTATTCTTGTATTCTTAATGACTTTTTGTTTTCTTCATGTATGATGGTCTTGATGTCATCCCACAACTCTTCTGGCCTTCGGTCTTCAGTGTTTAATGTATCAAATCTGTTCTTCAGATGATCTCTAGATTCAGGTGGCATATATTCAAGGTCATATTTTAGCTCTCATGGACTTGTTTTCATGTTCTTCAGCTTCAGTTTGAATTTGCATATGAGTAATTGATGGTCTGTTCCACAATCTGCCCCTGGCCTTGTTTTGACTGATTATGTGAACTTTTCCAATCGTCTCTTTCTGCAGATGTAGTCAATTTGATTTCTATGTATTCCGTCTGGTGAGGTCCATGTGTCTTATGCTGTGTCTTAGTCGTCTCTTATGCTGTCTAAAGAAAGTATTTGAAATGAACAAATCATTGATTTTTGCAAAATTTTATCATGCAATCTACAGCATCATTTCTATCACTATGGCCGTATTTTCCAACTACTGATCCTTCCTCTTTGCTCCCAACCTTTGCATTCCAATCACCAGTAATGAGCAATACATATTGACTGCATGTTTGATCAATTTCAGATTGAAGAAGTTGGTAGAATTCTTCTATTTCATCCTCACTGCCTTAGAGGTTGGTGCATATTTTGAACTAACAGTGATATTAACTGTTCTTCCCTGTTGGTACATGGATATTATCCTATCACAGACAGCATTGTACCTCATGACTTTTTGACAATGAATACAACACCATTCCTCTTCAATTTGTCATTCCTGGCATAGCAAACCATGTGGTTGTCAGATTCAAAATGGCCAATACCAGTCCATTTCAGCTCACTAATGCCTAAAATATCGACATTTTTGCATTCCATTTCATTTTTGACAACTTCTAATTTTCCTAGATTCATACTTCCTACATTCCATGTACCGATTATTAATGAATGTTTACTGCTGTTTCTCTTAATTTTGAATTGTGCCCCATCAGCAAATGAAGGTCCCGTCCATTCGCGTTATCACAGTCAAACTCTACTTTGAGACGGCAGATCTTACCCAGTCACATTTTAAGTGCCTTCCAACCCAAGGGGCTCATTTTCTGGTACTGTATCTGACAGAGTTTCTCTACTATTCATAAGGTTTTCAGTGACTATAGAGTCGGAAGTAGTTCGTCATTCCTTCTTTCTAAGTCTGTCTTCATCTGGAAACTCATCTGAAACCTGTCCACCATGGGTGACCCTTCTAATATTTAAAATACCAATAGCATAACTTCCAGAATCATATCAACTCATAAGCCACCACAATATGACAAACTGACAGATGAGTGGTGGGATTTGGTATAGTAGGTCCTTTTATTATCCATATAGTTTCTACCATCAGTTTTTCCATAGTTACAAATAATAATAATAATAATAATAAAAGGAATTATGTTAGATCTATAGAACAATTTGGGGAGAAATTAACTTTTTATTATTTTGAATCCTGGAATCTATGATCATGGTATGTCTCTCCATCTATTTAAGTCTTCTTTTGTCTTTAACCAGCATTTCATGGTTTACAGGATACAAATATCTGTACATACCAGCCTTATAATAATTTCATTTTAACCCAAGTCATGGTATTTCCAATCACTCATGTCCAGCGTGTGAACATCTATGGAGAAGAACAAATCCATACAGCCAGAATGCTCCTTACAAGTGAGGATGGTGAGTCTTCATCTTACTAACTTTGTACAAGATATCAGGAGGGGGCTATGTTTGAAAAAGCAGAGAGAGGGTCAATAAAGAAATAATAAAGTCCTCAATGATTTGACTGACTGAAACAATGGGCTCAAACATAGCAACAATTGTGAGGACAGTGTCAGACCTGGTAGTGTTTTGTTCTGTGTGCATAGAGCCACTATGAGTCAGAACTGATTCAATGGCACTTAACATTTCATTTTGAAGAGTTATCACAATTTTTTTTAAAAATAGCAATTTCAAATTATACCATAAGGAGCCCTGATGGCTTAGTGAGTTACGCATTGGGCTGCTAACCGCAAGGTCAGTAGTTCAAATCCACCAGTCACTCCTCAGAAAAAAGAGGCAGCTTTCTGTTCCATAAAGATTTAGAGCCTCGGAAACTCTGTACAGGGTTGTTATGAGTCAGAACCAGCTTGATGTCACACAGCCAGTCAACCAGTACCTTAATGGTATTAACAAATATGACTGTGCATTGGTCTGGTATCTTGCTACCTCATTACACTTACTTATCAGTCTTTAAGTGCCATCAAGTCAGTTCCAACTCATAGTGACCCTGTATAGGTTTCCCAAGGAGTGGCAGGTGGATTTGAACTCCCAGCCTTGTAGTTAGCAGTCCTGTGCTTATTCTATAGTACCTCCCCAGGACTTCTACTGACTCCTTACGTAGGACATTTTTTATTTTTTATGAAGAACTTGCTGGTTTTGGAGAAGTAGACTGCCACATCTCAGAGACACTTCTGGGTGGACTCTAACCTTTCCACTAGCAGGTAAGTGTACTAACTATTAATACAATCTGTTGTTAGGTGCTGTTGAGTCGGTCACACCATAGTGACCCTATGCAAAACAAAAACATTTCCCAGTCCAGTGTCATCCTCATCATTGTTAACATTTGGACCCATTGTTGTTGCCACTTTGCCAATCCATCTCGTTGGGAGTCTCCCTCTTTTTCACTAATCCTCCACTTTACCAAGCATGACGTCTGTCTCCTGGTAACATAGTAAAAGAGACTGAAGTCTCACCATCCTGGCTTCTACCTAAGAAGCATTCTGGCCACACTTCCTGCAAGCCATATTTGTTTGTTCTTTTGGAAGCCTATGGTATTTGTAATATTAACACTATCTAGGAACTCTGTATATGCAAATAGGGGCATCTTTCTTTCTCTCCAATCTATATGCCTTTCCTTTTTCTTGCCTCACTATACTGGCTACAACTTACAGTCCCATGACAAGTAATAGTGAGAGCAGGCATTCTTGCCGTTTCCCTGCCTTTGGAGTAAAGCATTTAGTCTTCTACCATTAAAAATGACACTGTTCAGCTGATAAAAAGAGAGGGCGTATGTACAAGAACACCCACACTTGCAGATAATACCCACTTGACCTGGTTTCAATGACTGGATGATCAGAGCTCAATCAGAAGAAGAAAGAAGAGGAAAAAAAGAGTACTCTGATGCAATTTGATGAACTTGATCTACACCTATGGAAGCAGTAGGTCAAAAGAGGGAACAAATCCTTACAGCAAGAATCATTCCCACCCCTTCCACACAGAGTAGACAGGGATGGGCAACTTGGACATTGGCTACCCAAAATGGGCGGGGGTGGGGGGGTGGGGGGAAGGCTACAAAGGCAAGAAGTGACTGGCTTACAAGCTTTCAAGAAGAAACCTAGAGACAGGGGGCCTGGAGGAAGGCAGAATCTCCAGTGAGTACTAGCCTAGGCAGAGTTGATGAAATGAAATGCGGATGGGTCTCTTGTGATACAATAGTGAATAATTGTTATCAGGACTGATTGTGAAGGTTGGAAATGTAAAGGAAACCTTTTATAGCAAGGAAGGAAGTGATTAACTTCTCAGTCTAGGAGCAGAGGTCCCTAGGACCATCAATGGAGAACAGCCGAGAGCAGGACCCTATCCAGAAAAACAGTGATGTCTGAGGTGGAGGCAGAGACAATGACATAGAGAGATGGAGCAGCTGGGGGCTTTAGATCCAGAGAGGGAGAGTGACTGTGTGCTGAAGACTGGGGGTGGGGTAGGAATAGTGTAGGGGGCAGGCTTGCAGGTTATACCCTTTGGTTGGCTGATGATGCATGGAGGGGACTGTAACCATGGCAATGATATGATGTACGTACGACAGAATGAATGTAAAACTAATGGTCTCCCATGTAAACTATCATATAATTCACAATAAAACACTTAAAAAAAAAAAAAAAGTGATACTGTTGCTTGTTGGTAAGTCCATCGAGTCAGTTCTGACTCATAGTGATTCTGCATAGGGTTTCCAATGCTTACAAATTTTTTTTTGCAGAATCAGAAAATTTCATCTTTCTCCCACAGAGTGGCTGGTTGGCTTGAACTGCAACCTTGTGGTTTGCAGTCATGCTTTTCCTATGGAGTCACTGTGCTTAACAGAATGGTATTAGAAGAAAGTTATTTTTTCAGCTTTTCTTTATCAGATTGAAGAAGCTCCTTTTATTCCAAGATTGCAAATATTTTTTTTTTATCATCAATGATTGAATTTTCTCAAATACTTTTGGTGCATCAATTGTTAATAAATGCTGCAGAAGGTTTTTGAGGAGCAGCTGGTGGGTTTGAACCACTAACCTTGTGGTTAACAGTTCAGTACTTATCCTATAGCACTACACGAGGATTACTCAATTAATGCTATCATGTGTTTATTCCTTTTTACACTACTAAACTGGTAACCTGTACTGACTTATTTTCAAGTATTAAACCAGATTTGCATTCCCAAGGTAAAGTCTACTTGTCTATGGTGTATTCTTTTTATATTTTTGTTGACTTATTTTTATATCTACATTCATGAGGGATACTAGTATATATTTTCTTATTTTTATAATGTCTTTCTGGTTTTTGGTATACTCATGAACCTCATAAATTAAATTAGAAAAGTTTCTATATCTTCTATTTTCTAGAAGAGACTATAGAAGTGGTGCTAATTATTTTGTGTTTGGTAAAATTTAAGAAATAAAAGCTTCTGTGCCTTGCAATTTCTTTATTGGACAATTTCTTTATTGACTTAGATGTCAAATTGAATTTAATTAGTATTTACAGAACTACTAAGATTATTTCATTTGGGGAAGTTTTAATATCTTGTGCTTTTCAAGAAATTGGTTATTTCATTAAAGTTGTCCCACAATGTGTGCAGAATTGTTCTATCCCTGTTACAGCCAGTCAGCAGTGATAGCCCATCTTTTATTCCTGATGTGGATATGAATGGTGTTGAGTTGCTTCCGACTCATAGTAACTCTTACATGGTTTTTCTGAGGAGCAGTTGGTGGGTCTGAACTGCTGACCTTGTGGTTGGCAGTCCAGTGCTTATCTTATTGTGTCACACTAGGATTCCTTTGGAAACATAGTAAGATATAAAGCAATCAGTAATCTGAGAGACCAGGAAGAAAAGAGAGAGAAAGAGAAAAGAAAAAAGCTGAGAGCTGAGTTAATATATCTCAAGTTTCTGTGTGCCACTCAACAATAACTATATTGTTGTTGTTAAGTGCCATCAAGTCAATTCCAACCCATAGTGACCCTGTATAGCGTTTCCAAGGAGCAGCTGGTGAGCTTGAACCACCGACCTTGCAGTTCAAAGGACTTTGCAGTCTGATGCATTTGCCCACAGCACTACACTAAGACTCCAGAAATACATATTAGAAGCAATAAAATAGCAAATGCCACCAAGTAGGACTGCTTGAAAGAGTCTAAGTAAAAGAAAAACACAGTGCACTGCAAAAGGCTTTTTGTAGCCAGCATATAAGGATTTAAGTATACCAAGAAATTAGGATAATGTCCTGCAGAGTGAACAATAAAACTCCTAATAACAGGCACTTAAAAATAGAAAAAATTTTAATTGAATTTTAGAAATAGTTTGGGAAAAAAATCATTGACCAGACGCTAACATTCTCAGCAAAGTTTTTAATCACTTCTTAACTACTGCTAAACTGTCAAGTTTACTAGAAAAAGCAAGTTTAAATCCTGTGCCCTACCCAAGCTACAAAACAAAACAAATACATGTACACACAACAAACTATTAACAGATCATTCTTAAAGCAAAGGAAGCTAAAAAAAAAAAAAAAGTAAATTACAAAAAAAAAGATCACCACTCCACCCTCACCTAAAATTCAGGATATTGTTATCAAGAGCTATTAAGTGAGTTATGACCCATAGAGACCCTGTGTATAACAGACTGCAACACTGCTCAATCCTGCCCTATCCCTATTACATGTTACCTATCTCCCAGCTGTCTCTGCCACTCCCAAGTCTCATCTTCCTTTAGAAAGGAAAAATAAATAATATATTCATGGCAGACTGAACCTAAAATCCCGATGGCACTGGTCTTAAATATTTCCTGATGGCATTGATCTTAAATGTTTCTAAATTAAATGTTTTTGAATTTCTGGATTTTCTTCTAATTCCCAACTTCCCCTAAATTATCACAGCTTTGCAACATAAGCAGAGCAGGTATTATTTACCATATTCATTTTAAAACAAAGAAATTGGGGTAAGTTAAGCAAAATAAAGTAAATTTACAAAGTGAGATGTAAGTAGTAGACCCAAACCTTTTATTATCTCTTTAAATGCTGCTTCTTTTATAATATGTAACTCGACTAAGAAGGTAGTATCCTTGAGACACACCTTCTTACAAAATTAGGGATTCATGCAATCTTCTAATCAAGCTTTAAATAAACTATTCTCTTTTCTATGCAAGGGACATCAAATCAAAGTAGAGCCAATAATGGCGTCATGAAAATATTCATGAAGAAACCTAGTACAGCTTCCCTAGTTCCTTGAGAAAACCCACTGTGTAGCAACATTACCTGGGAAGTTGATGGAAATGCAAATTCTTAGGCCCCAATCCAGACTTTCAATATCGTAAACCCTAAGGCTGGGGCACAGCAGTCTATATTTTAATACACATGTCAAATAATTCTCATGCAGACTAAAGTTTGAGAAATATTTTCCTAGACAAGTAATGTTTTTGAACATTTGCATCTTTGTTTCTCTACTATGGATAGTAGAGTAGCCCTTTGTAATGCGGTCATTTAAAAAATGTCTTCTCTATTCTGAACTGACATCATTTCAAGAATGTACTTCTAATGCCAAATTGCATTTTGCCCTGCCCAGTATTTCATGAGTTTGGCCCACTCAGAACTAGCATACAGTTTAAATGCAAATCACTTTAATTTAAGGAGTCCAGGTGACACAGCGATTAAAGTGGTCCCCACCACTCCTCTGCCCACTCCTTCAATCTCTCTATTTCAAGACACTGACTTAAGATATACCTCATTAGTACCCTACCCAATTAACATAACGAAGAGGTTAGGAGTTACAACACATTTTGGGGGGGGGGGGCATAATTCAATCCACGAAGTCCTGGTATACCACTGTAGGATAAGCACTGGATTACAAGGTCAGTTTGAACCATAAGGCTGGTGGTACAAACTCACCAGGTGCTCCTCAGAAATCCTATACAGGGTCGTTATGGGTCGGAACAGATTCCACAGCACTTAACAACAACAGTTCAACCCATGTCATGTATGCATATATGTATTAAAATATATGGTCTGGCATGGAACTCACCATCATGACCCCATTTTCAGCCAAGCAGTAGATAGACATATAGTAGGAACAACAACATTAGTGAGGTATGTTTATCATGGAATACTTAATCATTCAAGATCAAAAGGGCAACATTTACCTAAGGACAAAGCTGAAAAAGTATGGGAAGGAAGGTGTAATGTTAACAGAAGCCACAAGGAGGAAGTAGGATAACTATTGTTGCATGGAGGAGACTGCAATCATAGAGATGAAATAAAGTAACAAAGTGATTTGTTGAATGTAAAAGTGATTATCATCTGTAAACCTTCACTTAATTCACAAGTAAAATGTTTAATTACATATATAGGTATACATATCTGTAAGTTCACTTCTAATGTTTTCAGCCCCCCAAAGCAAATATATATCAGATTTAAATGAAGATATTGATAATAAAAGACAGTAATAATAAAACTATGAAAGAAAGTATTCAACATGTCAGAATGACCTTGTAATGGAGTTGTTAGATAGAAACCCTATTTTAAGTGGGGGACTATTTGTATTTAAAATTGTATGTCCTATATTTTCACTAAGCAAACAAAAAAAGTTCCTAATTTATTATGGATTGTAATCATTTAATATTTATTCTTTTGCCCAATTCCTACAGAGTGCACCCCAAAGCTAATGTGTCAGCAGGTATAGCTCTTGCATTCTGTATATAATTTCTTTGTTCATCCTGGATAGTCCTGGTGTGCTGCTGTAGGATAAACACTGGACTGCTAACCACAGGTTGGTGGTTCAAACCCACCAGAACCTCCTTGGAAGCCCTATACAGACAGGGTGCCTAAGATTCAGAAACGATTCAACAGCATTTACCAATAACAATTTTAAGGATAAGAGTTCTAATGCACCTCTGTAGAATAAGCACAGACCTGCTAACTACAAGGAACACAGTTCAAACCCACTAGCCCCTTCTTGGAAATACTATACATGGGTTGCTAGTAGCTGGAACTACCCCCTGGCAGTTAACAACAACATTGTGAGGATACAGAGTCCTGGTACCATAGTGGGTTACGTGTTGGGCTGATAACTGTAAGGTCAACAGTTCGAATCTACCAATCACTCCACAGGAGAAAGAGGAGGCTTTCTGCTCCTGTGTAGATTTATAGCCTTGGAAATGCTATACAGGGTTGTGATAAGTCAGAACTGACTTCACAACACAACCACCACCACCATCACTGTTAGGATGTGGATACTGTTTGGTTTTATTGTGTATAGTGCTGCTACGGAGTCGGAAGAGACTCCGCAGAACCTAACAACAACAACATTCTCTGATGACAATATAACTGCTAAAAAGAAAGTAAATGAAGTCTTTTTCTCACTGTGCACAGATGCATTGAACTTACATTTCCCAAAGGAGAGAGGAAACAATCAAAAAGAAATAAGGGTCACAGTACATAGAATAAATGTTTAAGGAATCAGGATGTTTGAACTCCAAGGTCAAATGGCTTGCTGTGTTGAATTCTGCATGATGTGGTAACAAAGGAAAACATTGAGTGCTAGATGTTAATCTGGAGCATACAGCACATATCTCAGACAAGTCTGCAGTTGAATTTAGCAAAGATAGGCCTGCTTGTTTGAAGTTAGATTATGGTGATTAGTAAACGTATTTAAAACTCTCACAAATAGAGGGTGAAATATGTCAGTGCTTAATTACAGAAAAAGTATCTAGGTGGAAAACTAAGAATTTCAAAGTGTTGGGATGAGAAATATAAAGTTGTAATAGAGAAAGAATCCATACAACATTTCCTAACTGACTTCGGGGAAGTGGGACAAAAAGCACAGAAAAGACAAAAGTCTGGAAGTTTCATATGAAATGCCTACTATCATGGAGCTATCCAGAGACAAGCGGAAAGGTTTCGAACAGATAGTTAGCCTATCAGGTCAATCAGAACAGTATGCAGCAGGGTGACTATGACTGTTGTTGTTAGGTGACATCGAGTCGGTACCAACCCATAGCGACCTTATGCACAGCAGAACTAAACACTACCCGATCCTGGGCCAACCTCACTACTGTGCCATGCTTGAGTCCATCGATGCTGCCACTTGGCCAATTCATCTCGTTGGGGGTTTTCCTCTGACCCTCCATCTTACCAAACATGATATC
>NW_006408533.1:4474085-4490118 GCF_000296735.1 Chrysochloris asiatica | reverse complement strand
TCCTTCAGGATCATTGGCTCTTGATCATATGCTACCTCTTGAAATGGTTGAACATTAACCATTTCCTTTTGGTACAGTGACTGTGGATTCCTTCCATCTTCTCTTGATGCTTTCTGCATCATTCAATAATTTGCCCAGAGAATCTTTCAATAACGAAAGTTGAGGCTTGAATTTTTATTCAGTTCCCCCAACCTGAGAAATGCTGAGCGTGTTCTTCCTTTTTGATTTTCTGATTCCAGATCTTTGCACATTTTGATGTAATATTTGGCTTTATCTCTTCTCGAGCTGATCTTTGAAATTTTCTGTTCAGCTCTTGGACCTCATTTCTTCCATTTGCTTTGGCATCTCAACACTGGAGAGCAACTTCAGTGTCTCTTCTGACATCCATTTTGACCTTTACCTTCTTTCTTGTCTTCTCAGTGACTTTTTGCTTTCTTCTTGTATGATGTTCTTAATGTCATCCCACAACTCTTCTGGTCTTTGGTCTTTTAGTGTATCAAATCTGTTCTTCAGATGATCTCTAAATTCAGGTGAGATATATTCAAGGTCATATTTTGGCTCTTGTGCACTTGTTTTCATGTTCTTGAGCTTCAGTTTGAATTTGCATATGAGTAACTGATGGTCTGTTCCACAGTCTGCCCTGGCCTTGTTTTCACTGATGATATGGAGCTTTTCCATTATCTTTTTCTGTAGATGTAGTGAATTTGATTTGTATGTATTCCATCTGGTGAGGTCCATGTGTATAGTCATCTCTTATGCTGTCTAAAGAAGGTATTTGAAATGAACAAATCATTGGTTTTGCAGAATTCTAGCATGCATTCTCCAGCATCATTTCTATCACCAAGGCCATTATTTTCCAACTACTGATCCTTCCTCTTTCCTCCCAACCTTTGCATTCCAATCACCAGTCATGATCACTACATCTTGATTGCATGTTTGATCAATTTTACATTGAAGAAGTTGGTAGAAGTCTTCTATTTCATCCTCACTGGCTGTAGTGACTGGTGTGTAAATTGGAATTATAGTGGTATTAACTGGGCTTCCCTGTAGGCACATGGATATTATCCTATCACAAACAGCGTTGTACCTCATGACTGATCTGGAGATGTTCTTTCTGACGACGAATGCAACACCATTCCTCTTCAATTTGTCATTTCCAGCTATGACTAGGCTAATTTTTTGTTTTTTAAGTGCCAATTGAGAATGCCAAATTTGGAAGAAACCAACAGGACAGATGAAAAATAATGGCACACCTATATAAAAGCCTGCTTGTTTTTTAGCAATTTAGCACAATTTGTCCTTACATTCACGTGCAAAGAATAAATGAATAGTCTCTAAAACTACATTAGAAAGAAAGAAAACTATAGGAGAAATTATCTAGTTGCTAAAGAAAGCAAGCACAGATTATAAGATTAGGCACAAAAGGAATTCAGGTTTATCATTTAATGTTTATATCCCAAACACCCTGGTGGAAACATTTCCCAACATAAATAAAGCCTTGTTGTTATTAAATGCTATCAAGTTGGTTCAGACCCATAGCATCCCCGCATAGGGTTTCCAAGGAGTGCTGGTGGGTTTAAACTGCAGACCAATGGTTAGCAGTCCAATGCTTATCTTACATCACTATACTAGGACTTTAAATAAAGCCTATAAATTCCCTAAAGTTGTTCTATGGATTCTGCATATATAAGGCACAGTCATTAATCTATTTTCTTTGACCTACTTGGTAAATTGTTACTTGTAAAGGAAAAGAAAGCAGTGCAGTTCTAAATTAAACAACCGCAGGGAAATCACAACTGAACAAAAGAAAACTTCCAAGACCACCAAATACCAAAGAAATTACAAAACAAACTTTACAGTTTATACCAATGTAATAATGATTTTGCTGTTGTTGTTGTTAAGTGCCATCGAGTCAGTTTCGACTCATAGAGACGCTGTATAGGGTTTCCGAGGAGCAACTGGTGAATTTGAAACACCAACTTTGTCCTTTAAACCGACCTTTTGGTCCAGTGTCTTATCTTGCAGTGCCACACCAGGATTAGTGCATCCCAAATGAAAACTATACAAATTACCATACAATTCAATTTTAGTAGAGTTCTTGATTCTTGTAATCAAATAAAATATGGCATCACTGTGTGTCTGATTCTGAACTAGAGCCGCTTAGAATATGAAAATTATAATAAAGAGCTCTAAGAGACAGGGATAAAAAATACCTTACTTCCAGCAAATATTTGCATGGCACTTTAGGATAAGCTCAGGACCTCAAGGTCAGATGAACCACAAGGTCTGTGGTTCAAATTCACCAGCCGCTCCTCGGAAACCCTATACTAGGTCACTACGTGTGGGAACCAACTCAAAGGCACTTAGCAACATCCACCTATTTATCCCTCAGGGAATAAACACTTTAAAGAAACAAATAAAATGATCTCATACAAATCTCAAAGAAAAACTAAACAAAGATCTGGATTAAGAGAGAGAAGCAAACACAGTAATATCTTTAAGGATAAAAGATAAGCTTTCTAATGTATATTTTTCTAAAAGGTGCTCATTTTGAATGGCTTTTCTAGCCATGGTCTTGTTGTTTTTGTTGTTGTTATGTGCCGTGGAGTCGGTTCCGACTCATAGCGACCCTGTACAGGGTTTCCGAGACTGTAAATCTTTACGGGAGCAGAAAGCCTCATCTTTCTCCCGCAAAACAGTTGGTGGTTTCGAACTGCTGACCTTGAGGTTGGCAGCCCAACTAGTAACCACTCCCCTAACCAGAGCTCCTTTTGTTGTTAAGTACCATGGAGTGGATTCCGACTCATAGTGACCCTGAACAGGGTTTCCGAGGCTGTAAATCTTTACGGGAGCAGAACGCCTCATCTTTCTCCCGTGGAGCAGCTGGTAGTTTCGAACTGGCCTTAAGGTTCACAGCCCAATTCGTACCCACTACGCTACCAGAGCTCCTCAGAGCTCCTTTTAGCCCCCATCAAATAGGTTCTGACTCATAGCAACCTATGTGTAACCGAATGAAATGCTTTGTCGCGCGCCATTCTCACAACTGTTAATTTTGAGCTCATTGTTGCTCTCATTGTGTTAATCCATCTTGTTGGGGGTGTTCCTCTTTTTTGCTGACCGTCCACTTTTATAAGCATGCTATCCTTTTACTAGGACTGCTCCCTCCTGAAAATATACCTAAGGTATGAGAGAGAAGTCTAGTCATCTTCACTTCCAAACAGCATTCTGGCTATATTTCTTCTGACACAGATTTGTTTCTTCTTCTGGTAGTTTATGGTACTTTTAAAGTTCTTTACCAACACCATAATACAAATGCATTAATTTTTTTCCTGTCTTCCTTATTCATTGTGCAAATTTCACATGCATTGTAAGGCAACTGAAAACACTATGGGTTGTATCAGGTACACCTTAGTCCTCATACTGACATATTTGCATTTGAAACTTTAAAGAGGTCTTCTGCAACAGATTTGGCTACTGCAGTATGTTGTTTGATTTCTTGACTGCTGCTTCCATCTGATTACAGAGTCAAGCAAACTGAAGTCTGACAACTTCCAATGTTTTTTCACCACTTATCATGATGTTATTTATTGATCCAATTGTGAGGATTTTTGTTTTCCTTACATTGTGATGCAATACATACTGAAGACTGCAGTCTTTGAGAGTCATCAGTAAATATGTTAAGTCCTCTTCGCTTTCAGCAAATCTCAGGTTGTTAATGACTATTCCTCCAATCCTGATGGCATGTTCTTCCTCATATAATACAGCTTGTCAGATTTGTCATTCAAAAAAATAAGTGTGGTGAAAGGACACAGAGACACAACCCTGATGCACATCTTTCCTGATTTTAAACCAGTCACTACTGCCTTGTTCTGTTCTTAACAACTGCCTCGTGGTCTATGTACAGGTTTTTCATGAGCCCAATTAAATGTTCAGGAATTATTATTCTTCACAATATTATTCATAGTTAATTGTGACCCATACTGCTGAATCCCTTTCATTAGTCAATAAAGCACAACAAAATATCTTTCTGGTATTTTCTCTGCTTTCAGTCAAAAATCCATCTGATGTTGCAATATTTCTTGTTCTATATATCCTCTTCTGACTCCAGCCTGAATTTCTGGCATCTACTTGTTGATGTACTGCTACAATTATTATTATTTTAAATAAGTTTTTCTTGTGAATTGAGTGAAAGTTTACAGGGCAGATGATCAGTTTTACATTCAACAAATCATACACCTTGTTTCATTACAATGATTATAATCTCCTCCATGTACCATCATATAACAGCATTTCTCTCTATTCACTTTAGCTTTTTTTAAAAACACTCAGGCATATATAATAAATTACATTACCAAAGGGCACTTTCTGCAAGTCGGCCTCCTAGCCACCAGCTCCCAGTGCCTCTCTTCCCATGTATCCAGAGTCCTCAGCTGCTCCCTCTCTCCACATCCCCATCTCTGGTGTCGCTGCTTCTCTGGATAAGGTCTCGCATTCCGCTTGTGCTTTTCTCCCTTGATGGTGCTAGGGGCCTTTGTTTCTGGACTGTAAGATTACCTACTCCCCCATTTTTGTTATAAAACTTCTACCTTTACAATTGTGACAGTCCCAATTAGTTATGATAACTATTACTCACTATTGGATCATAAGAATCTTATCCCCATCTCTTTTAACCAGGCCCATCTAGACAAGATGAAAGCTATTCAGTGGTGACTCTCTGTTCCCCCACACACTCTTAAACTAAACTCCCTCTTGAAACCTTGTAAGCCAGTCACCTAGTGCCTTTATTGCCCCCTCATTTTAGGTAGCCAGTGTCTGAGTTTCCCGTCCCTCTCTACCCTGTGTACAGAGGGGAAAGCATTGAGACTTCAAGTGAAGATTCCTTCCCTTTCTGATTAGAGTTACTATCTCTAAGAGTATAGTTCCGGTTCATCAAATTGTAGCAGTTAACCTTGTTTCCTTTATCAAAACTTGTTTTTTTGTTTTTTATCTTCCTCTAGTCGAATTCTGATTAACAAGCCATCGAGGCTAGGTAAAATGGGTACTATCTACAAGTTTGGGTGTTCTTGTGCATCTCCCCACACTTCATATCAGCTGGATGCTTCACTCTCAGCTCTAGCCTTCTGTGTCTATGTCCTTGTCCAGGGGCTCAGGTGTCCCCTGGTCTCACCACACTTTGGACCAACCAGCCCTTCCTCCTCTCTCTCTCATCTCCAGGTCAACAGAAGTTATAATTATTTTTTAACTATCTTCAACAAAATTTTCCTTGCATGTGATATTTATATCATCTGGTGATTTCCGTATTCTGTTGGGTCACCTCCCCTTGCAATGGGCACAAATATGGACATCTTCTAATTGGCAGCTGTATTTTAGATGTTTTGACATAGATGAACGAGCACCTCCAGTATCATGTCAGTTTGCTGAAGCATTTCATTTTATATCGTCAGTTCCTCGGGCCTTGCCTTTCGCTAGTGCTGTCGGTGCAGCTTGGACTTCCTCCTTCAGTACCATCAGTTCTTGATCACATAGAAGCTATTGAAATTGTTGAATAGCGATCAATTCTTTTTGGTACAGTGACTGTGTATTCCTCCCATCTTCTTTTAATATTTTCTGCCTTATTCAATATTTGTCCGCAGAATCCCTCAATATTGCTATAGGAGGCTTGAATTATTTCCTTTAGTTTGAGAAATGCTGAACATGTTCTTCCCTTTTGGTTTTCTAACTTCACATTTCACTATTGTAATACTGGACTTTGTCCTCTTGAGTCATCCTCTGAAATTTTCTGTTCAACTCTTACAACATTCTGTCAACTGCTTTAGTTTCTCTATGTTCAAAAGTAAGTTTCAGAGTCTCTTCGGACATCCACTTAGGTCTTTTTTGTGTGTGTTTCCTGACTTTTTAAGGACCTTTTAGTTTCTTCATTTATGATATTCTTGATATCATTCTATAACTCTTCTGGTCTTTGGTCATTAGTATCTAGTGCACCAAATCTTTTCTTCATTCAGATGGTTTGTAAATTCAGGTGGGATATACTCAAGGTCAAGTTTTCACTCTGATGGATGTGTTTTAATTTTCTTCAGCATTTCTGTGTATTCCATATGGTGAGGTCCAGGTACATAGTCACCTTTTATGTTGCTTAAAAACAAAAAAGGCAAATGTATTGGCCATCAATATGTCATTGTTCTGGCAAAATTTTGTCATGTCTCCAGCACGTGTTTTTTTTTTTTTTTCACCAAGGCTGTATTTCCCAACTATGGATCTTTCCTCTGTTTCCAACTTTTGCATTCCAGTCATCAGTAATTATCAGTGTACCTTGACTGCATGTTTGATCAATTTCAGACTGAATGAGTTGGTAGAATTCTTAAATTTCGTCATCACTGTCTCTATAATCAGAGGGACTATGCAAATAAGGTGCTTATGGCCCACCTAGGAGCAGGTACAACTTGTTGCTAATGCAAATAGATTGCATGGCATCCTTGGGGGGGGAGGGGGTGCCATGAATTTAGTTGATATGATTTTTGTATCCAATGTCTTTTTAATTCTCACCAAGTGATTGGGTGGGACCATGCAAATAAGGTAAACAGGATTCTACGGCTGGGATTGGTCAGTTTTACCATCTTGCTATGTTTAAAAGGCACCGTCTCAGAAGCAGGAACAGATAATGCCAGGACCATCACAAAAAAATGCTATGAGTAGAGTGTGAGGCTCCCTACCTAGAAAAGAGGCAACAGCAGAGGTGGTGGCAGAGGTGGTGACATGGAGCAGTTGTGGGCATCTAGGCCCATGGAGTGAGTAAAGCTGAGTGCCTACAGGCAGGAGGCAGGCTTGCGAATGTGTTCTTTGAACATTTACAGAGTGACTAAAGGAGCTTGGTAACACTTGCCTGAGCAGGGCAGAGGCCACAGGGCCACATGGCTGAGAAGTCGAAGACAAAAGTGAAGGATGCCTGCAGTATGGCAGGTAAGAGGTGTTCCTGACTGGAGAACTGCTGTGTCCTGAGTTTACCTGATCCTGAATTGTAATTGGTTCACTTCTCTAATAAATTCCACAATCTTGAGAATTGTTGTGAGTTCTGTGTGGCCATTGCAATGGATTATCAAACCCAGATGTGAGATAAGAGAGTGCTGTGAAAGGGATGGTTGGTGTTAGAATAGGGGAAAAAAGGTTGCAGGGTGGAGGCATACGTGAACTTTACTTCATGGGAATTATCTTGGGCTGATTTTGAGCTTGATTCTCTTCTCCCCTTGTGAAGTCAACAGCAGTCAGACATGGCCCCCACATGGTTTTTGCAGGGTGGAACCGTGAAAGCAGTTGTATGGAAAAGGGTGGGACCATGTTAGTTCTATGAAAGCTTACAAGGGGATTGGTCAATTTTCAGATTTGTTATCTTGCTGAGATTAAAACGAGGCACCATCCACCCAAGGTAGACAGTGGGAACAATTACGACCAAAGAAGAGATGGGACTGTTTAATGAGTCCTTGGGACTTAGGGTCCCTGGACTAAAATCCTCCTAGACTCAGGAGACTGTGACACTGGAAACAGCATAGAACAGTGTGAGACGCACTGGCAACAGAACCAGGAGACTGATATGAGAGAGTACAGTGGGCTTCTCAACCTGTAGAACAGTGGGTAAGCTGAACCACTGAGCAAGAGAGCTGACTGCCTTTGGACAGAGACTTACTGGCCAAGTGGGGTGTCCCTAGGTACTTACTGGCAGAGCTTTGTAACATGTGCCAGAGTAGGGCAGAATCCAGGCCACCATGCCAATGGCCACGGGGCCAAAGAGAGGCCTGCCTACGGGCACAGCTGAGAAGAGGCTGTCCTGAGAGTTCTTCCTGATCATGAATTGTAACCTGTTGCTTCCTAATAAATCCCGTAACTCTGAGAATGGCCTGTGAGTTGTGTGTAGAGAGTGCCGCAGGAAGGACAGCTGGTGGCGTCTTAACTGGAGGTATGCGGGAACTCTACCTCACAGGAGTCACCTTCAGGGCGGTACTAATAATGATTTTCGTTCCCCTTTGAGAAGTTAAAGGAGGTCAGGCACCTTTGCCATGACATTTTTTTAACAAGCATCTAATCAGTTTTTTAATTAAGAGAGAAGTACCCATGACAAATAATAGGTTGTCCATTCCCAAGTAATCAATAATCAAACCAGACACACTTCTTATATTAATATTTTTAGATAAATTTTCCATTAGAAAGAATGAGTAAGATAATTTTTTATTGTTGAAAATAAAGTATTTCTGTTTTCAATCTTTTTCAATGTTCTCACTTTCTAGTTTTTCTCATTCCAATCCAGAAACACCCCTCCCAGAGTTCATGGGTTTTTCTTCTCCATTTTAGTAAAAATATACACTGATTGTAAGAATCTTACTAGCTTTCCATTTGTTTTGCCTCAGTTCCTACATTAATCCAAACAATAAGGGCCTTTAAAACATTCATAAATAACCTGCTGCTGCTGGCACCTACCAGCCAAGTGCAGCAGTGTTAAAGCAACAACAAATTTCATAGTTCAAGAGGCACAGTTAAGAAAAAAGGTTGCTCAGGAAATCATTCTTATTTAGCACAAAAATCCTTAAAAATTGCATGAAATCAGTCAAGTAACTATAGAAACCAATTTCTTCAGCTCCATATCACACGTCTCACACCTCAATTGTCTTTATTATCGTCTGCTGTCAGATCCTTAATCAGAAATGTGAACAGGCTTGATGATTTATTCAGCAGGGAAAAGAATCTGTAGGTCAAGTGAAAAATTTCACACACACCCATACACACGCCACATCTTCAACCTTAGGTACTTTCATTTCATTCTGTTCCCAGCAGCTCTGGGGGCAACTCCAGTGAGATCCAATATTAAGGCTCAATTAAAATAAGCTCCAATTAGTGAAGCTTTTTTCTCTAGGGCTAGAAAAGTCAGGAAATGGATATTGGGAAATGTAAAAAGTCAGCTACTGAGAGGAGACTGCAGACATAAATGAACTTATTTGTTGATTTCTACAGTTGCTATGCAGAGGCCTCTGGGAGTAAAAGCTTAACCAGTCTAAGCTATAAACTAAAAACCCTGCAGCTAAACATGAACTGTGTGAAACAAGGGCTCCATTCCAGAACAGAAAACTGCTGGGCCCAGAAAATTAAAAGCCAGAGGCATTTTCCATTTAAAACTAAATCCCAGTACCGCCTCCCAGCCAAAGAATTATAAGTAGTATCAGATTTACAAAACGAACAATTACCCTGGAAAAATGTAGTCTATTGTACAGTCCCAGATGCTAAATCTCAAAAGTTTCTTTCTTTTTTTTTAATCCCACATTATATCCCTACCAAGTACACTGCTCAAGTTTACAAAGAGCCATTTCGAGACAGGCCTAAGCCTTGAAAATACATTTTAAAAAGAGAGCACATAACTCATTGACCTCATTTGAAGTCCTGCCCTTGCCTGTAGCAGTTCCTGTCCTTCCCCAAGGCTTCAGCAAATGGTATGCAACAGCAAAATAAACCCTGACCTAATTGCCAGGAGAGAGCTGCCAACCTTCCCTCAAACACAAAGACAGCATGGTAACTTGAAAGTCCTACCTCTTTGGCTTTCTGCTTTAATCTCAGCTGTTCTGGATCTTCTTTATTGGAACGACTCTATCAAAGGAAAAGAAAATTTTAATAGAAATTACTAGCATCTAAACACCATTGTTGCCGTTAAATATTTAATAAATGACAATTTTCTCTTGTGATTGAAAATCTTAGCTCCAGGGGAAAATGCCTCAATCCAGTCTGGATGCACTTCCTCCACGACTCCCCCCTCCCTGTCATCATCTGGGCCTGCTGCTGCAGTTGTAGCCTGGAGGAAACGAACACTGAATATGATGCTAACTATGTCAGTCAGGTCCAGTTGAGGCATGGCCTTGTTCTTGTCAGAACACTAAACACTAGGAAACGGATGGTGCGGATAAAAGAAAAGAAAGAAGGATAATTTTTGGCTCACATGAAAGGAAAACAATCAACACTGACTGATCTTCAGATGAAGCCTTTTTGGAAAAACATATAGTATTTAAGGACTATTAAAAATAAAGAATTAGGCCTGATTTACCTTTATCCAAATCTCTTTTTCTTTAAAAGTGTAACCAATTTTAATACAAGAAGAAAATATACCTTAAGTGATTTCACTGATTATCATATCATCTTTGGATCCTCTATAGCATCTCACAGAATTGTGTACCCAAATAAATTTTCAATAAATATTTATTAAATGCCACTTTCCATACTCATACCATTTAACAATATAAAAATGAATAGACCAAAAGGACTCTTATAAGAGCTACCTTCTATACAGAATGCTGAGAGTGAGCAAAGGGTAAGGGACTCTATTTCTGCCCACTTAAATAATAGGCTTGAGATGGAACTCCTTATAATGCACAAATGTTCTATAAAATGTAAGATTAGCTAGCTACTAAACTAAAAATAGCTAACAAAATGAAACCTATAAGTAACTTGATTTGCTAAGTCGTACCTGAAAATTTACCAATTAGGACCTTCACTAAAGGAAAACACAAGAGAAACTGTTTAGATATAGGAATACCTTCTAATTTTAAAGACCTTAATTAAATACTAATATAAATTTCTACTCAAAGCTAGTAATTTTTCACTTAATTTTAATCCCAGAGCTACCGAAACAACTTAATTTTAGCCCAAACTAAGACAAACTCTACCTATAATATAAGCAGAAAATGAGTGCTTGTATGTATGTATAAATATGTGTCTGTGTATATGTGTACATTTTTTTGCCTCAGTGTAAAATAAGCACATCTGACTATCAAATTCTTGCCAATCAACCAGTATTTACTCATTATCTAAAGTACAGATTCTATTCTGTGTGCCATTGTTCCATGGCCTTAGAGATCTACAGATGAATAAAACAAAGTCTCTGTCTCAAGAAACTTACACTTAAAGGAGATGAAAATAATAAAACAATTTCATAGAAATTATACATCCATTTGACATATAAAACATTTATGATGAAGCATTAACAAAAAAAAAAAAGAACTGCTCATACTGCTAAGTGATATAAAGAAATAAAATAGGATAACGTGATAAAAAAGCAGAGAGAAATATTGGATGGATAATACCTTAAGCTAGCTAGCATGCTAGCATGGCAGGAAAGGCCTCTCTGAGAAATGACAAGGGAACAGAGATTTGAATGACAAGAAGGAGCTAAATTTGCAAAGATTTGCAGGAAGAACATTCCAAGCAGAGGTATAGTCATTGTCAAAGTCTTTAAATGGGAACACGTATGGCATACTAGAGGAAAGTAAGCATGCTGTTGGAGTATAATAAAGAGCTGAAGGGATAAGGCTGGTGAGGTTTGCTGCCTTGCAAGTCATGAAAAGGACCTGAGGCTTTACTCTAGCTATACGAACAAACCACTGGAGTGTTTGGGACAGAGTAGTAATATACTATTGATATGAAACTTTCAAAAGATCAGTCAGGCCACTATGCAGAGAATCCAATGTAGGGATTCAAGACTGGAAGTATACAACTAGGAAACTTATAAAGCAACTATTCTGAATAAGAGACTATTTGTGTTAAAAAAAAAAAAAAAAAGAGTGACTTCAAGTATTCAGAGCAGAGATGATGATAGATGGTTACATTCAATATATATTTTAGTGTCCAATCCAACTAGATTTAATAACGAACTGGATATCTAATATGAAGCAAAGACAGGAATCAAGGATGACTTTCAGACCTAAGCAATGGGGAGGATGGCCATTTCAATTTTCTGAGATTGTAAAGACCCAAGAAAAGCCTATTTATGGGAAAGGAACTCAATGTTCGGTTTTAGATTCTCAGTTAGAGGTGGGACACAGGTTAGCACAGTCATGAAACAGAAAGGTCAGTGTGACTGGAGCAGAATGAGTAAAGAAGGGAGGCCAACTCAGAGAGAAAAGAAGGTGCCAGATCATGTAAAGACGTTTACATTTTGGAAAGGAATTTGGATTTCAACTGCAATGGGAAGACACTAAAGAATTTTAGACAATGGAGATACATATGATTTGTGAAGAAGACATTACTGACTATAGCATAAAGAATGGATTGAAAAAGAAAAGGGAGATATGTTAGAAGACACTGGAACAGCCCAAGTGGAAGACAACTGAGCCTAATGTGGTAACGATGGTGATGGAAAGAAAAGAGGACTACATCTTTGTAGCAGAAAAGGAAGAGAAGGAGATGTGGAGAGAATGAAGGGAAAGAGGAATTCAAGATTATTTATGGCTTGAACATCTAAATGAATGATGGTGTCATTTACTCAGTTAAGAAACCAATAAAAATAAAAGGATTCTGATGAAAGAAGACTATCAGAAGCAAACAGGTCACATTAAATCTGAAGTGCCTGTTGGCCAACCACGTAAAAACATCAAGTAGGCAGTTACCCAAAAGAGTACAGACTTCCAAAATGTGGTTGAGGTGAAAGTATAAAACAGAGAAAATACAAAGATGACAATTTAGGAATGAAACCTGACAAACACCAAAATTTAGAAGTCTGGCAAAGGAAGAAATACCAATAAAGATTAAAAGTAAGTATAATATTTATTGTTGTTAAGTACTGTCAAGTTGGTTCCAACTCATAGGGACCTGATATGCATTTCCAAGGAGCAGCTGGTGGGTTTGAACCAAGAACCTTGCACTTAGTATCCAGTGCTTATCCTACAATGCTACACCAGGAAATAAGATAGCAACAAACAACTTAATTACAATGGCTATGTAACTGCTTATACTAATTGAGCAAGGAAGATTATCTTCAGTTCCATGTCCTTTCTCTTTTTAGTACAGAGGAAGAATCAGCATGGAGTATCTGTGGAACAGATACTGATACTGTGGAACAATGAAAAATTGTATAAGGCTGGGGTTGGAGAAACATGCAAAGGCAATGTCCTGCCAGGCCCAGAGAAGGATGTGGCACCCTTCATCCTTGCAGGAGGACTGGGGTACATGAAGGTGTAGGCCAGCTGTTGAGAATGCAAGGTAATGGGAAGTTGGGGGGCCTTGCCAAAGCATATGACTATGGCCATGGTGTCCAATTACATGGGCAATGAAATGGGGGTGGGAGGAGTTTGTAAAAGTAGTAGCAAACAGAAGACAGTGAAATCAGCCAGGCTGGAAGATTTTTTATCTTGATCAAAATTAGCAAACTGATTGAAGAGATAGCAAATATACTGAGAAAACAAGTAAGTTTCGAATTACTGAGAAAGTATTTATAAATATGTAAAAGTTAAGAGTAGAAAGAACCCTGAGATGTTGGACTGGAGTTATTGGTTGGTTGGTTATGTGCCATGGAGTCAGTTCCGACTCATAGCGACCCTGTACATTATATCCAAGGCTATAAATCTTTACGGGAGCAGACAGCCTCGTCTTTCTCCAGTAAAACAGCTGGTAGTTTCAAACTGCTGCTGACCTTACGGTTCGCAGCTGGATTTGTAACCAGTACATTAGAGTTGTTGTTGTTAAGTGCCGTTGAGTCGGTTCCGACCCATAGCGAGCCTGAACAGGATTTCTGAGGCTGTAAATCTTTACGGGAGCAGAAAGCCTCACCTTTCTCCCGCGGAGTAGCTGATAGTTTCGAACTGCTGACCTTGCGGTTCGCAGCCCGATTCGTAACCAGAGGCATTATACAAACTCACGGTCTTATGGTGTGGCACTGTAGGATAAGTCCTGCATTGTTAACCACAAGGTAGATGATTCAAATCCAGCAGCCACTCCTTGGAAACCCTATACAGGGCAGCTGAGTCAGAACTGACTTGATGCCACGTGACAGCAACAGTAATAATTACAGACATACATCAGTGTGGACATACACATATATGTACATATATACAGATATATAAGAAGCTCTGGTTGCAGTAGTAGTTATGAGTCGGGCTGATAACCTCAAGGTCAGTAGTTTGAAACTATCAGTGGTTCTTCAGGAAAAAGATGAGGCCGTCTGCTCCTGCAATGATTTACAGTCTTGGAAACCCTATGCAGGGTCGCTGTGAGTTGGAATTAACTCCATGGCACATAACCACCACTACCACCATACAAACATATGTTGCCTAGGTATGCCCACTGATAGGGCCTACATGCAATGAAACCCCAGTAAACAAAGAGCACACACTATGCTTTCTGTTGGTCTTTGCATACCATCTTGAAGTAAAAAGAACCAGAGTTCCAAGTAGCAATGGCTAATTCCAGGGTTACGGCAAGAAAAGTAAATGCAGGGCCTGGAATATCTTGTACCATAAGGTAAGGACAGGCTCAGTGAGTGGTGAAAACATGTTTAAGGGACAAAAGTGCCAGTTAGCAGCGGGGGTTGGTGGTGTGCCATGGAGTCAGCTCCAACTCACAGCAACCCTGTATTGGGGATTCCCAGGCTGTAAATCTTTATGGGAGCAGAAAGCCTCATTTTTCTCCCACCGAGCGGCTAGTAGTTTCGAACTGCTGATCTTGCAGCTAGTAGCCCAACCCAACGAGGAGTAGCTGATAAATTTGGACCACTGACTTTGCAGTTCAAACAACCTATCAGTCTAGTGCTTATCCTACAGCACCACAAAAGGACTCAGACAACTATCAAAGAGGTAGCTAATTCAGATAAGAGTCACCAATGAATGCTAGGACAACACATGGAGGTTTGACAAGAAACAGAATATTGGCATAATGTTAAGACTGTTGTTGTTAAGTGCCATCAAGTCAGTTTTGACTCACAATGACCCTGTATAATGTTTCCAAAAACTACCTGATTACAAAAGAGAAAATGGAAAATTTTTTTTAAATGAAGCAAACTGTTAAGTACCAGTATGACCAAGTCTTCAAGTATGCCAATGCAGTTTATTGAGAATGCAGCATTATTTCTGTGTATTCCTGCCAAGAATGCATGACCTAAGCCTATTGTGTTGGTTCCAATTCATAACGACTACAATACAGGGTTTCCAAGTTGTAAATCTTTACGGGAGCAGAAATTCTTTTATCTTTCTCCCACGGAAACACTGGTAAGCTCAAACCAATGATTTCGTGGTTCTCATCCTGGGGCTTATCCTACAGAGCCACCCTGCTCCCTGACCTAAATTGAGATGGTTCAAATACCTAGTGAATCAAGGTTGAGGGTCCTTTTATCCAATGTAAGGTCTACTATATTCCAGAAAATTGTTAAGGACATCAAAGTCAGGGAAAGACTGATGAACACTAACAGACCAATAGCCACTACTACTTGGAAACTACACAGTCACTAAGAGTCAGACCTGATTCGAGAGCAATTAACAACAACATCACAGAAGTATACTCTTACTTTTGCAACGACATGGTAGGATGTTTAGAAGTGGTAGAGCATCATGTCTAAAGTTTAGATTGAAAAAGGGTAAGAAGACTGATCAGTGGAGATGGTTGCACAACTTTGTAAATTCACTAAAAACTTCTGAATTGTAAAGTGAAAAAAGAAAACTATAATGATAATAGGTGTGTGTGTGTGTGTGTGTGTGTGTGTGTGTGTACACAGAGGATAGGTGAGGGGAGGAGCAAATGCAGGAAAATGTTAAAAATGGAGTAATTTAGAAAAGGGAGTGAAAGTTCTTTGTTCAGTTTTGGCTACTTTTCTATAAGCTTGAAATCATTTCAAAATAAATTAGTTATCCAGAAATTAACCCATCCACATACAGCCAACTGATTTTCGACAAAGTTCCTAAATATATCACATGGAGAGGGCAAAGTCTCTTCAATAGATGGTGTTGGCAGAACTGGAAAGTGATATGCAAAAGACTGAAACAAGAACTTCACCTCACGCCTTATATAAAAACCAATTCACCGAAATGTGAATCTCAGAATTATAAAGGCCATCAATGAAAAAATAGGGACAAATGTGAGGGAATTTGCAGATTAGCAAACATTTTGAAAACTACACACACAAAAGTAGGAAAAAATAGATGATTGGGACACACTAAAAGTTAAAAACTTATGGGCATCAAAAGACTTCACCAGAAGATTAAATAGGGATCCCACAGAATGGGAAAAAATCTTTTGCAAC
>NW_006408533.1:4471973-4472804 GCF_000296735.1 Chrysochloris asiatica | reverse complement strand
GGATGGGAAAACAATTAGGCAGGATTGTAAGGGCTAAGTGGGACAGAGGTAAATAATGATGTATGCACAACCTTGGAACAACAGGGATCTGGGATACAGGGATTGAGGCATGGTTGGAATGGGCAAAATGGGGGAAATAATGTTAAGATGCTTGGCTGTCTCTTAGTTTCTCTGACATACCATTATAAAATAGACACTTGAGGAGGAGAGAAAGGAATAGCCAGAAATATCACCACAGAAAGCTTGTAAGTCCATCTTCTGTCTATAACTGATTGTTATTGTTGTTAAGTGTCATCGAGTTGATTCCGACCCATAGCGACCCTGTATAGGGTTTCCGAGGAGCAGCTGGTGAGCTTGAACCGCTGATCTTGCAGTTTAAACGACTTTGCAGTCTGGTGCATTATACCTAAAATGGGGCTACAACTTGCTCAGTGAAGAAGGCTTCCTGCAGAGCCTCTGCATTGCATAAGACCATAGGTGGAATCCTGAACCCCATCCATAATCTTCTGAGGTGGGAAATTTCCACTTGAAAGGACAAGCAAACCAGCCTGGAGTGGCTAGAAGAACACAAGATACTTCTGGAAAGAAAGACCCATCACAGGAAAAATACACAACAATAACGGCAGTTCAACTGACTACTACAAGAACAAGCAAGTTGCTTACCCAGGAGACATCAAGGCAAGTGGTCGGGTCCCCTCAGGGTAAACCCCCTTCCAAGACTAAGACTCAATGGGAATATACAAGCAGACATGTGCTCTGACTGGTGACCACTTTGGTCACGGATAAGGGGAGGTGAGGGAAAACAGCAAAGAAGCTGCAAGCTAAGTTCAA
>NW_006408533.1:4463326-4471777 GCF_000296735.1 Chrysochloris asiatica | reverse complement strand
CAATAGAAATTAAAATTAAGGTGTTTAAAATTTTAAAAACTGTATGACTCTAATATCCAGCTTTTAAGACTTCTTGTAACAATGCTAAGCCTGTGAAGAAGTATGGAGCTACAAAGCACAAACTGCAGTGAAATTGGCTTTAACTCCATCTAGAATAGTTAAGGAAATGGCTTAAACAAGGGAAAAGGGTAATAAATAAATTCACCTTTTATTCTTTAACTCGAGAACCCATTTCTGTCCATCTTTTATCTTGTTTCAAATAATCCTAATTACTCCAAATTTTACCATAATTTTCCTGCCCACTTTCCAAAATTTTCTCTCACAACTCAATCAGGCATGTGTCAAATCATAGCCCCAAAAAGATCCTAAAAAATCTCACAAAGTGCCTGCTATACCTGCGAGGCAGTAGGTATGCTGAAGAACACAGGAAATGAGAGAGAAGATAAAAGATTATGTCTCATTAAACAACATTAACTGACAGCCATTGTACCACACTAGTCTGCCTGTGAGAGAATCTATTAGCAACTTCATTTTAAGAAATCCTCCAGAGAAATGTGAAGTCCTAATAAAACCAAAAAGGTCAACTAACCATGAAACCAATCTGACCTCATTGTAAGGCCATGGTCATTCATAAATCACATAGACCCTTACCTTGGCTGCTTTAAATAACATTTCTCTTTCTTCTAAATCCTTTCTCTGCTTCTCCAATTGATCCAGCTTTTCGAGAAATTTGAGCTGTGACCTGGTATCATTAGACAGGATGTAATTTTCACTTGTCTGGGGAAGAAAAAAAAAAAAAAAAGACGATCTTGATTTGTTGTTAACACATTCTACATTACACAGTACTATAGTCACTGAGAAGGGAGCATGGTGGCTCTGTAGAATAAGCACCTGACTGCAAGCCAGAGGTTGATGGTTCAAGCCTATCAGCTGCTCCATGAGAAAAAGATGAGGCTTTCTGCTCCCACAAAGATTTCCAGCCTCATAAACCCTATACATGGTCACTATGAGTTAGAACCAACTCAATGGCACTAAACAATAATATAGTCGCTGACAAAGAGCCCTGATGGCATGTAGTGGATTACCTGTTGGGCTCATAACCTCAAGGTCAGCAGTTTGAGCCCACCAGCCACTCCACAGTTTGAGCCCACCAGCTTTCTGATCACATAATGATTTACAGCCTTGGAAATACTATACAGGGAAGCTATGAGTCAGATTCAACTCGACAGTACACAACAACAAATAAATCTGCTAAAGACAATAAGACTAACATACACACTTAAATTTTCAGGAGGGACATGTTTTCAGGAGGGACCAATCCCTGGAAAAGGACATCATGCTTGATAAAGTGGAGGGTCAGTGAAAAAGAAGAAGACCCCCAATGAGATGGATTGACACAGTGGCTGTAAACAACAATTATGAGGACAGCACAGGACTGGGCAGTATTTCACTCTCTTGTGCATAAGGTACTTATAAGTGGGAACCAACTTGATGGCACTGAACAACAACATTTTTGTGTACATGAATTTAACTTAAAAAAAGATTTTAATCACAAACAAATTTAAAGCTTCAAAGAGCTTTCCTAGTAAGAACCATGAATTAACAAACCAACAAATGAATTAAACCAAGGAGATCATAAAAAGGTTCTTGTGTGTGTCATCAAGTTGGTTCCAACTCACAGGATCTGTATAAGGTTTCCCAGAGTAGCTGATGGGTTTGAATTTCTGACCTGGTAGTTACTAGTCCAGAACTTATCCTATAGTGCCACACCAGGTTACAAAAATAGGAAGCAGAAAGCAAGAGAATGTACCATTAACCTACAATCTAAATCTTGGTATTTAAATTACTGTCTACCTTCAGCAGACATCAGTATGATTAATTAAATCTTAGGCATGTGAAAGACAACAAAAAGCAGGAAATAATCAGCTCAATGAAAAATGTAACAATGATGAAAGCTATCACCCTGGTTTCAATTGTTGGCATGACCTAACCTGACAAATGAATAAACTACAGTCAAAATAAAAAATAAGATAATGTGGCACAACTATGAAAATCCTGAAACCCTGTGTTGATGAATTCCTTAAGCAGTGAACTTGGGCAGAAACTGTAATCAAAGAAACTAAGGATATAATTTATGAATAAGCACCATAATAAAGTATAATCATCTGACTTAAATGATTTATATGAAATGATAAAATTTACAATCTTCCATTTATTCTGATATTCTAGAGCGTAAAAATAGTATTTCCCAATCTAAATATTTTCTATTCTTTTTCATCTACTATGACCTGCGTAAAATTCCTTACTGGCACAAATAGTCTGCAGTTGAATACTAACCTATAGGTTAGAAGTTCGAACCTACCCAGCTGCATCACAAAATCAAGGTTTGGCAATCTGCTTCTGTAAAGACCACAGTCAACAAAAAATTATGGAAATGTTCTGCTCTGTAATACACGGGATCACCATGGGTCACAACTGACTCAAAGACAAAGGTTTTGATTTGCTATTTTAATACATGTGTGAGTGTGTTCATGCTTGGGGGAAATCTTCTCAATCAATACTTTAGATTTCCTGCCATCTACTCATCTCATTTGCTTGCCGTCTTGTCAGTATGGTAGTAACTACAATGCTGTGATGCTGGAAGTTATGCCATTGGTATTTCAGGTACTTAGTCTGAGGAGCAACCAAAATAGGAAAAAAAAGTTTAACAATCTACATCTGAAAATTAACTGATGAATTACATAAAACAGAATACAGTGCTGGAAGATGAGCCCTCTAGGACTACAGCAAAACACTGTGGGGGAAGAGTTTTCTCCTCAACGCATACATAGTGACCTTCATGAGGGGATGGAGTAAAGTCCTTGGACCACTGATCTGCTAATATGGCACAATGATAACAGAGATAACGATACCATTATAAGTATGTACCACATTTTTTCACCCATTCATCTATTGACAGCACTTAGGTTGTTTTTAACTTTTCCTATTATGAAAACTTAGAATTCAGTGAGCATCGGTTTCCATATATTTGGTCATGACTCTTCTGTTATATTCCTATGGTATATGCCTAGAAACAGACTTGCTGGGCTATAGCCCCAAAGCCAAACTCACTTACATCAAGTCAGCTGTGACTCATAGCAACCCTATATAAGGTTTCCAAAGCTGTAAATAGGAGCAGAAAGCTTCATCGTTCTACAGAGCTGCTGGTGGGTTTGAAATGCCAACTGTGTGCTTAGCAGTCCAGTGCTTATCCTCCAGTGTCACCATGGCAGCATTATTTCTAGTTTTTTGAGGCAGAAACGAATAATACACTGAAAGAGCAATCTTTCAATAGCTCTGGGTCGTAACAGACTCAACAGCACTTAACAACAATAACAACTAATAAGACAGAAAACATCAGAGAAAAGAATGAAAAAATCTGAAGAAAGACTAGATTTCATGTGGGACAACACAAAAAGGAATAGCCTACAAGTGACTGGAATTCCAGAACAGGAAGAGACAAAGAAAACAACAGAAAATACAGTCAGAAGATATGTTAGAAGAAAAATTTTCTAACATCATGAAAAACAAGAAGATTAGTATATATCTACAGGAAATAAGAGCTAGGGCACAAATAGATATATGCACAATGATATTCATTTTAGCACTATTCACAATAGCAAAAAGATGGAGAAGGTCTAAGTGCCCATCAATGGAAGAACAGATAAATAAACATTGGTACATAATACACACAGTGGAATACTATGTGTCCTTAAGAGTAACAAATGTGCAAAACACCTCAATAACATGGATGAATCTTGAGGACATTTTGCTGAGTGAAATTAGTCAAACACAAAAGGACAAACATTGTATAAGACGATTGGTGTAAACACTTAATTAAGGTTTCCATACTAAAATAAACATTCTTTGATGGTTGGGGGGGGGGGGGAAAGGAAATGGGGATAAGACTCTTGTGGTACAATAGTGAATACCTGCCATCAGGACTGATTGTGAGAGTCAGAAATGTAGAGGTAGATTTTTTTTTTTTTTTTTGCCCCACAAAAGGAGGAGAGTAATTTGACTTTGAAGCCCAGGAGCAGAGGTCCCTTGGACCATCAAATGAGAAGAGTGGAGAACGTGACCCTACCCAGAGAGGCAGTGATACCAGGGATGGAGACAGAGATGATGATGTGGACAGATGGAGTAGATGGGGACACTGGACTCAAGGAGGGAGAGGGGCTGTCTGATGACGGCCGGGGTTGGGGAGGCAGGCCTGTGGGGTGTATCCTTTGGTTATTTGATGATGCATAGGGGGGACTGTAATCATTGCAATGAAACGAAATACAACAGGATGAATATAAAACTGATGTTCTCCCATGTAAACCCACATAATTCACATTAAAAACTTTTTTAAAAAAAGGCATGCACTGAATGGATAAAGGAGAGGGAAAGTGTTTATTATATGTTTGCTTGTCTCATGGATATTGGTTACCCCTGCTTACTACTGTAAAATAGAAATGAATATTGGAAATTATGAAAAAAGCTTGTAAATTGACCTTAAGCCTATTACCGATAGGATTTGCTAAAAGGGGAAATAGACTTTATCCAGATATATAGATTTCTGGTTAAGCCTTTGGACAGTATAGAGATGGAATCCTGAGCCGTACACAGAACCTTCTGAGTTGGGATATTCCCACTTGAAAAGACGTGTAGAACAACTCAGAACTGCTGGGATAACAGAAACGCCTTATTGTAAAAGAGACCTGCAGAAAAACAGTGGACCGTTTGGCTGTTTGAATATCAAGAAAGCTGTTTGCTTTAGAGGCATCAAGGAAAGGATAGTCAGGCCATCAGTGAAAACCCCCTTCTAGGACTAACACTCAAAGGAAACCTGTGAGTAGTGTAGTTTGCTTACTGGTAGCCAACTTGATCTACTTATGAGTGGAAAGTGGCATAAATGCAGCAATGAAGACATGGGCTGAATTTGACGACCATGTTCCATTAGCACGTGTTGACCTTGAGATGAGAGAGAGAAAGAGAGGAAGGTCTGGCTGGTCTTAAGTTTAGGAAGATGTTTGAACTCCTGAGCCTATAGGCACTGACCTACCCCTGGGAGCTAGGGCTGAGAGTGAAGTGGCCAGCTGGTCTGAAGTGTGGGAAGGTGTGTATGAACTCCCAAACTTGCAGCTAGTACCCATTTCACCTTACTTGGATGGCTAGTTGACCAGAACTCAACCAGATGAAGATAAAGATGCTTGATACTGTTAACAAGTAAAAATTGCTACAATCTGGCAAACTAGCCTTTTGACTATGAATGCCCTTATTTAAAAATCCAACTGGAATGGAAGAATTCTTCACATCAAGGAAGAACCTTGTTTCCTCAGTGTAACGGATTGATAGGGATGAGAAATTTAGACACTGACTATCAAAAATGGGAGTGGGGGTGGGGCACTATAAGGGCATGAAATGGCTGCCTTACAAGCTTTCATGTGAGCTTAGTTTCAGAATGAAGAGGGTAAGGTAGAATTCCCAGTGAACAGTTTCCCTCTTTTCCAGATGAATCTGGTGAAAGGGGATAGGGGATGATGGTGATAGAATTTTATGACTCAATTGTGAATAATAGTTAGGAGGATTAATTGCAATTGTCACAACAATTTTTCATTTCAGGAACAGATAAATCCAGGATCATCAAGAAGAATAGCAGAGATGGTGGCAGAGGCGGTGGCACAGAGAGACAAAGCAGTTGCGGGTCCTAGGCCCATGGACTGAGAAAGGCTGTGTGCCTGGCAGGCAGGAGGCTGGCTTGCAGAATGTGACCTTTGGACATTTAAATATATTTTTTATTTTTTGGTCAGTGTACATAAAATATTTTTAGCTTGCTCTTTTGTGAAATATAAGATGTAAATGGGGAGTCACAGGGACGAAGTGGGATAAATGCTGTTGCAGGAAAGAGATTGTAATCATTGAGATGAAACAAAGCACTTCATTTGTTGAATGTAAAGCTGATCTTGTCTATAAACCTTCATGCAATTCATAAAAAAAAATTGAAACAAACTTTTTTTTTAAAAACCAGTAAGGAAAGCCAAGCAAAAGAAGAAAAAAGATGATAACATAGATGTCTTTCTATATGTACAAAGTAAGACAAATTAAGAACAATAGCGTGTATGTTGATGGGGCGGCAGGAATAAATCAGGAAAGGCAGATTATAGCACAGAATGCTATGGAGATACTGGTACTGGCTTTAAACTAAATTATTGAGACCTTCCAGGTGTGGAAATATTATCCAGTTTGCTTAGCATAACTAAATCCTTGGGGTATATATTACTGACATACAAGAATTCCATTTGAAGGCTGTACATGATAGAGCTTTAAATGGCACTCAGAACACTAAACCATATTTGAAAAATCTTATTCCATATTAAATTATATATATTACATTTGAAAAATTGCTGATCACTGTAAACGTAAGTTTACTTACCTGAAAAAAATAATGTGATTAAGATACATACATGTGACAGAGAACAGGTGTGAAAATGTTTTAAAATTAAATTAAGATCCAAGTATCAGCTTCAGCTTCAATACTTCCCTCCAAAAAATTAAGAGCAATATACCATCTACTGCCTAATTGTCAGTTAGTCAAGCTGTGGTGCCTTACATGTTCTTATGATGCCAGACTCTATGTTATCAGTATGTCAAATACCAACAGTCACTCATGGTTGACAGGTTTTAGCAGCATTTCCAAACTAACAAACTAGGAAGAAGGGCCAGACAATTTGCCTCTAAAAGTCAGACAGTGAAAACCTTTGGATCACAACAGAATACTATTTAATAGGGAGACGAAGATGAACTGTCTAGATTAGAAGGTATTAAAACGATGATCATGACAACAGACTCAAAATTCAAACATACGAATAATCAGGGAGCTGATACAAAACTGGGCAGTGTTTTGTTCTGCTACATATAAGGCTATGGGAGTCTTGGTGTGATGCTGCAGGATAATGCACTGGACTACAAGGTCAGCATGAATCCCAAGGTAGCAATTTAAATTGCTCTTCAGAAACTGCAGACAAGGTGGCTATAAGAACCGATCTAATGGCACTTCACAACAAATATAGGTTATGAATTACAATTCAACAACAACAAAATGCTAAAGGTGCCTCAAATGAGAAAAGTCAAAATTAAAGAAGTTTGCATACAAAGATTTGTTGCTTTCTGCAAAACAAAATCTAAAACTAATGAGAATATTCATTCAGCAGTTCATAAGTTACTTCATTTTTTTACTATTCATGTCACAGCTCTTGTTTCTCTAGGTTATCTACCTAGTGAAGTGTCTGTTCATGTCTTCTACTCATTTTTTAAAGTGATGTTTTGTCTTTTTACTATTGAGGCAAAGTTTTCCCTGAAATTTTAGCGATTAGTCCCTTGCTCAGTATGTTCTTGCTAAAAAAAAATTCCCCAGTCTGTAGATTCTCTTTTTCCTGGTTTGGTAAAGTCTTTTGATGTACATAAATGTTTAATTTTTAGGGAGTTGCAGCCATCTAGTTTGTCTTCTGATGTTTGTGCATTTTTAAATGTATTTGACAGTGCATTTATGTTATATTAGGGCTGCTATGTTTGCCCTAATTTTTTCTTTGATGATCTTTTGTTTTAAATTTTCCATTTAGTCTTTGATTCATCTTGAATTAGTTATTGTTTATGGTGAGAGATGTGGATCCTGTTTAATTTTTTTTTGCAGTTTTGCTAGCACCATTTATTAAAAAGAATAGTTAGTTCCTCCTTATTTAATGGGTGTCTGACTTCTGTCAAAGATGAGCTGTCCACAAAAGGATGGAATTAGTTCAGCATTCTCAATTCTGTTTCATTGGTCTATGTGTCTGTCATAGTAACATTGCTATAGCTGAATATAGTTAGGTTTGGAGAACAGGGAGTATAAGGCCTCCTATTTTGCTCTTCTTATTCAGTAGTGCTTAGCTTGTCTGGGATTACCTTGCTTTCCAAATAAAATTGGTGATTAGTTTTCTCATCTCTTTAAAGAATAATGATAGAATGTATTTTGTTGTTGTTGAAGTGCTTTGTTAAGTCTGTGACTATGGTGGAGAACAAAAGGAGCAAAGTCATGAAAACTTCTTAGTCAAACCAAAAACCGTAAGAAGTCACCGGGCTTGAGGACTCAGGACCATAGTTTTGGGGGACACCAAGATCAGCTGGTGTGGAGCTGCAGGATAATGGGCTCAACTGCAAGGTCAGTTTTAATCACAGGTTGGTGGTTCAAACCCCCCAGCCTCTCCTAGGAAACCCTATACAGGGTCACTATGGCTCAGAAACAACTCAACAACACTTAACCAACAACAACAAAAACCACAATAAGGTCAAATGTCATAATGTAGTCCACAAAGACAATGTTCTACATCCTACTTTGGTGTGTAGCAACTGGGGGTCTTAAAAACTTGTGATAGGCCATATAAGGTGCAA
>NW_006408533.1:4462460-4462939 GCF_000296735.1 Chrysochloris asiatica | reverse complement strand
ACCATGGCTTGGGTCAGGCACACCTTAGTCCTCAAGCTGACATCTTTGTTCTTCAACACTTTCTAAAGGTCTTGTGTAGAGAACAAACAAGATGGCAGATTGGGTGGAAGTGCAGTAAAGGAACTCCGCCAACAACAACACAGAATACCTGACTAAGCAGGCTCAGGGGCTGGTCCCAGAACTCTGAACCACAAATAAAGGTTTAGAAGGTTGGAAGGCTCACAGCTGGGGGAATTTGTAGCAGAAGCAAGGAATCTATTGCTTTCTAGTCCGGGATGCTCGGTTGCTCCAGGAGCCGCCATATTGAGTGAGACCACAAGGGGGAAGGATCTTGCCAAGTGAAATAGGCCTAATGCAAACCTTATACAGAGTATAGGATCTTAGGTGGAATCCTGAGTCCTATCTACAACCTTGTGAAGTGAGACATTCCCACTAGAAAGGACAAGCAGACTGGAACAGCTACAGTGACAGAAGATACA
>NW_006408533.1:4452064-4462360 GCF_000296735.1 Chrysochloris asiatica | reverse complement strand
ACGTGGACCCCAGACTCCAGGATCCTGACACCAGAAGAACTAGATGGTGCCTGGCTACCTACCAGTGGTGACCTCTCTAAAAGTGATTACAATAGGGAGTCCTAGGTGGAGTGAGAGAAAACATGAAACAAAACACAAACTCAAAAAAAGACCAGGCTTACTATCTAAAATAAGACTAGTAAAATTCCCAAGATGATGACCCAAGACACCCATCAAGCCTGGAGCTGAACTAACTCGCAGGGCTCAACTTTCAGCCAGTGTTTTTGTTGTTGTTAGTGGTTCTGACTTAGTGACACTATGCACAACAGAACAAAACACTGCCTGATCTGTGCCATCCTTACAATTGTTGCTATGCTTGAGTCCAGTGCTGCTGCCACTATGCTAATCTATCTCACTTGAGGGTCTTCCTCTTTTTCTGACCCTCCACTTTACCAAACATGATGTCCTTTCTCCAAGGACTGGTCCGTCCTGATATAACATGTCTGAAGTTTTGCCATCCTGGCTTTTAAGGAACATTCTGGCTGTACTTCTTCTGGAAGTCCAATGCACTTTTAATATTCACAACATAACTCGAATGCATCCATTTTTTTAATGATTTTCCTTATTCAGTGTCCAACTTTCACATGCACACAAGGAAAATGAGAATACCATGGCTAAGTCAGGTGCACCTTAATCCTAACACTGACATCTTTACTGTTGAACACTTTAAACAGGTCTTGTCTAATGCAATATGTCATTTGATTTCCTGAGTGCTGCATCCATGAGTGTTGATTGTGGGTCCAAGTATAATGCACTCTTCAACGATTTCAATCTTTTCTCCATTAATCATGATACTATTTATTGGTTCATTGGCGAAGATTTTTGTTTTCTTTACATTGGGTACAATCCATACTGAAGGCTGTAGTCTTGGATTTCACCAGTTAAGTATTTTAAGTCCTCTTTGCTTCCAGCAAGCAATGTGGCATCATCTGCATATCGAAGGTTGTTAACGAGTCTTCCTCCAATCCTGATGTCACATTCTTTTTCATATAATTCAGGTTCTCAGATTATATGCTCAACATAATGCAGAATAAGTACAGTGAACAGATACAATCCTGGAATACACCTTTCCTGATTTAAAATCATTAAGTATGCCCTTGTTATGTTGTAATGATTGTCTCTTGGTCTATGTACAGGTACCTCATGAGCACAATCAAATGTTCTGGAATACCCATTCTTCCTAATGTTATCCATAGCTTATCATGATCCACACAGTCGAAAGCCTTTGTATAGACAATGAAGCACAAGTAAACATCTTTCTGGTATTTTGTCTTTCACAGCCAAGATCTACCTGGCATCAGCAATGGTATTCCTCATTCCATGTCCTCTTCTGAATCTGCCTTGAATTTCCGGCAGCTCCCTGTCAATGTACTTCTGTAGCAATTTTTAAATTATCCTCAGCAAAGTTTTACTTGTATGTAATATTAACAATATTGTCGGATGATTTCCAAATTCCATTGGGTCTACTCTGTTTGGAACAGGCACAATGAAGGAACTTTTTCAATCAGTTGACCAGGTAACCGCCTTCCAAATTTCATGGGCTAGATGAGTGTCTCTAGTGTTTCATCAGTTTGTCGAAATATTTCACCAAACAACAGGCTTATAAGGTGAACAGTAACACTTGGGAGGTATGCATTCCTTAGAACCATCATATGGGATCAAAAGGGCACCTTTGCCCAGGAATAAAGCTCAGAAGGCAGAAAGGGATATGAAAACAGGATGAAGGGGAAACACAGGAAGGCTGTGAGAAGAGTGCTACAGCACTGTAAGGATGGCAATCAATGCCACAAAACAAAACGAGCATAAATTGTTGAATGGGAAACCAATCTGCTCTGTAGAATTTCAACTAAATTACAATAAACAAATTAAATTAATGAGAATAAAAATAGATGGCAAAAGAAAAAAAAAGTTCTCTACAGATTAAGAAATACTGATGTTCTACATCAGTAAAAATGATGGAGTAGACATGAAGGGCCCTGTCTCTAAAGAAATATAAAAAAATTAAGCAGAAACTCTCAGAATTAACTTTTTCAGAACTCTGGAAAACAGGCAAAGGTTTACAGCAACTATGTAAATGCTGAGTTAAGACAATAAGAACTTTAAGATGGTGTCTTTAGCAGTTATGTAGATTCACTGGCTGACAACTGAGTGAACTGGGACCTAAGCAACCACATATTACAAACATAGTATTTGCAAATAAAGAGAGAAAGAGACAAATACCTAACATGGTTAAAGTCATTAAACAGGCAGAAAATTGCAACTCACAAAAACCAGCAACAGGAAAGGGGAAAAACTGATTACCTAAGGTACTAGATAGAATATAATACTAAAAATGTGTCATTGTCACACATTTTGGAAATGTTAACAAAACTTCACAATGCACACAAAGTCATATGAAAGTTAAGGCCTATTCATGGAGGAAAATGTAAACTAACAACTGAATCTAAGGAAGCTCAGATATTGGGTTTACTAGACAAAGACTTTAAATCAATGGTCTCATATATGGTCAAAGAGGTAAAGGAAAACTCAAAAAAATTTAACATCAGGAAAATAACTAACATGAACAAAGAGAAAAAAAAAACATGAAATAAACCAATTAGAAACTCTGCAGTGGAAAACTACAAGAACTGTAATGAAAACTTCATTAGAGGAGTTCACTTCCAGAACTGATCAGGTATAAATAAAAACCAATCAATGAAGCTAATAACAGGACAATGAACTTTTTCAATTTAAGAGAAAAAATAACCAGCAAATGTGAACAGAACCTAAGGAACCTGTGAGGGATCATCAAGCACTCCAAAATACACATAATAGAATCTCTGCAGGAGGAGAGAAAGGGGCAGAAAGAATATCTGAAGAACTAATGAACATGAAACTTTCATAATTTGATCTGCACATACAAGAAGATCAACAAACTAAAATACAATAAAATCAAAGACATTCCTAAGAAAATTCAAAATCAAGCTGTCAAAAACTAACGATACAAAGAGAATGTCAACAGCAGAAAGAGAAAAGTGATTCTTCAAGTACAAGGGTCTTTAATAAATCACACAGTGCATTTCTCATCAGAAACCAGAGGCAGTGGGATAACATTTACAAAGTACCGAAAGAAAAACTGTCGATCAAGAATTCTATATCTGTAGGCGGGGCTTGACGCTGGATAGGGTAGAGGTGCAGTGAGGTGCTCGCCGTCAGCAATACCACAGAATACCAGACAAAGCAGATTCAGGGCAGAGCTCCCAAACTTGGAACCACATAGGAATATTTTAAAAGGTTGAAGGCTTATAGCTAGTGGAACTTGTAGCGGAAATAAGAAATTGCTGACTATCGAATTTGCTGGGCGAGATGGCCTGGAGCCGACAACTTGGGCGAGACCAAATGGCAAGACCATGTGAGGGAGCAGACACACCATGTAAAAACGCCACAGGAACCTCTGGGCAAAGGTGGACAATACACTTTGTCGGTTTTGCTTTGTTCTAATTTTCTTTCTTTTTTTTTTTTTTTTTTTGGTATCCATTCATTAGTCCCCCAATGTTTGCACACCTCCATTCTGGTGACTAGAGGGGGTGCCTGACCAAGTGGACAACCCCGCCCCCACCACTGGTGGGTTCTTCTGCCACGCATGCACACAGATACTCTCAGTCCAAGAGCCGACCCTGAACTGTTGGGGTTTTTTTTTTAATACGGAAAAGGCCAGAATAAGGGGTATGGAGAGGGAAAGCGAGGTTAAAGCATACCAAAAATTAAATTAAATCCTGAGTTACAGCGTACCAACCAACAGTGGCATCTTGAAATCTGTCAGAGAGCTTTGAAGGCAAGAAGCTGAAACAGGACATTAAAGTCATACTCATATTAGGTTACAGATATATGTTTTTTTCCTTCTCTCCCTCTTCTTCCTTTTCTGCGATTATAGACTACAGTATCCAATCTAGTTTTTGTTGTTGTTGTGTTGGTGTGCTTTCTTTTCTTCTTATTTTTTGCTGTTGCTGTTTTGCTGTTTTATGTTCCCCCTTCCACCTTTGGGGGACTCATTCTCTCCCTATATTACCCAAGAAAAGACAGCAAATGCTGCCATATAGTCAAGCTACAATCACACTCTATAAAATGTTTCAAAACACTTCACAATGGAGTTGAGAAAAATAAGGAAGAAGTCAGGAAAGTGCTACAGGAACAATCAAATAAGATAGATGCAGCATTGGAAACAATTAAAAACCTACAGAAGGAGGTCTAAACGATCAATAACAATATATCAGAAATAGACAATACACTGAAAAGGCAAAGGAGTAGAACAGAAAAGATGGAAGAGAGAACTAGTGAGCTTGAAGACAAATCTCTCAATAACACTAAGATAGAAGAGCAAATAGAAAAACAGATAAAAAAATCTGAAGAAGGTCTAAGATTCATGGTGGAAAACATGAAGAGCAATCACTTTAGAATTATTGGCATTCCAGAACAAGAAGAATCACACAAGTCCACAGAGAAAATAGTTGAACTGCTGGAAGAAATTTTTTCTAACATCCTGAAAAATGAAAAGATAAATATTCAAGAAGCTCAACGAAACCCAGGAAGGACAGACCCCAAAAGAAAATCACCGAGACATATAATCAAAGATAAGGAGACACTCCTGAAAGCAGCTAGGGAAAAGATAAGTGTTACATACAAAGGCAAGCAAGTCAGATTAAGCTCGGATCTCTCAGCAGAAACCATGCAAGCAAGAAGGCAATGGAGAGACATATATAAAACCGTGAAAGAAAAAAACTGTCAGACAAGAATCCTTTATCCAAGCAAAGATATAAATCAAATACAATGCTGTAATCAAAACATTTCAGGATACACAGAAGCTATGGGGTTTTGTCAAAGCCAACCCTGCACTACAAAACATCCTAAAGGGAGTACTGTTGACTGAGAACCAACAAGAACAGACAACAACCAGAGATTGACATACGTGGCAGCACCTCCCAGAACTAAATCGACAGAAGGAAGCATCGAGAACAGAACAAAATTGTAAGAACAAACTCAGAGAATCTGGGAGGTCAGTCTACGATGAAAACAATTACAATATAAAAGAAGGTAAACACGTAGGAACAGAGATCCAGATGGTGAGAAGGTTAGGTAGACACAGGATGAAATAGACTGCACTAAATGGAAGGAAAAGTTAATGGACTATAGGGTAAACTCAAAGAAAATTAACACCTCACAACATGCCAAGAAAATGAAAAAACAAGAAGAACAGGGAAACATTAAACCTATGAGGAAACTCACAAGAAAGAACGCAAAAAGCATGAGCTCAGCAAAGGAGGGCAAACAGAACAAAGAAAGCAGCAACAACACAAAAAAACAAATATAATGGCAGCAATTAATCCATACCTATTGATAATTACACTGAATGTAAACAGATTAAATACACCAGTTAACAGACTGAGGGTGGCAGAATGGATAAGAAAACAACATCCTTCAATATGCTGTCTGCAAGAGACACATCTCACACAGAGACAAAAACAGATTAAAAGTCAAAGGGTGGAAAAATATACCAAGCTAATTGCGATAAAAAAGGAACAGGAGTGGCAGTACTAATCTCTGATAAAATAAACTTTAAGGAAAAACCAGCATAATAGATAAAGATGGACATTATCTCATGATTAAAGGGACATTTGAACAAGATGACAAAACCATAAAAAATATCTATGCTCCCAATGAAGAGCTCCAAAATATATAAAGCAAACTCTAATAGATTTGAAGAAAGAAATAGACGACTCTATAATAATAGTGGGTGATTTTAATACACTGCTTTCAAAAATGGATAGGACAAACCATTAAGACACTTGACAAAGACACAAAAAAACTAAAGAACACCATCAGCCAACTGGACATCATATGTGTACAGAGCATTCAACCCAACAACAGCACCACATACATTCTTTTCCAGTGCACACGGAACATTCTCCAGAATAGACCATGTGTTAGACCACAAAAGAAACCTCCATAAATTCACAAATATCAAAATACTACAAAGCATCTTCTCAGACCACAATGTTATCAAATTAGAAATCAACAATAAGACCAACGAAATGAAGTCAAATACATGGAAATTGAGTAACACCCTGCTGAAAAAATAGACTGGGTAGTAGAAGAAATCAAACATGAACCCACAAAAGTCCTAGAAACAAATGATAATGAAAACACAACATACCAAAATCTTTTGGACACGGCAAAAGCCGTGCCGACAGGACAATTTATTGCAATAAATGAACACATCCAAAAAGAAGAAAGAATCAAAATTAACATATTAACACAGCATCTTCAACAATTAGAAACACACCAACAGAGGGACCCTACAGCCAAAAAAAATAATAATAATAAAAGAAAGAAATAATAAAGATTAGAGCAGAAATAAACGAGATAGAAAACAGAAAAACTATAGAAAAAAATCAAAAGGACAAGAAGCTGGTTCTTTGAAAGGATTAACAAAATGACAAACCACTGGCAAACCTAACAAAAGAAAAAAGGAAGAAGACACAAATAACACATTAAAAACCACATGGGCAATATCACAACGGAACCAAAGGAAAGCAAAAGGATAATAACAGAATACTATGAAAAACTGTATTCCAACAAATTTGAAAATTTAGAAGAGATGGATACATTTTTAGATAAACATGCCCTACCTAAATTTACACAGAGTGAAGTAGAAAACCTGAGCAGACCCATAACAAAAGAAGAAACTGATCAAAAAACTCCCAACCAAAAGAAGTACAGGTCCAGATGGCTTCACTGGTGAGTTCTACCAGACATTCAGGAAAGAATTGCCACTAATTCTACTCAAATTATTCCAGAACATAGAGGAGGATGGAAAACTTCCTAATACATTTTATGAAGCATGCATAACCCTCATTCCAAAACCCTCATACAAAAACCTCACTGAAGAAAGAAAGACCAATATCCCTCATGAACATAGATGCAAAAATTCTCAACAAAATCCTAGCCAACAGAATCCAGCAGCACGTACAAAAAAAATAATACATCATGACCAAGTGGGATTCATATCAGGGATGCAAGGATGGTTCAACATTAGAAAAACGATCAACATAATTCACCATATAAACAAGAAACAAGAAAAAAACCCCACACATGATCGATGTATGCAGTAAAGGCATTTGACAAAATCTAACATCCTTTCCTGATAAAAACACTCAACAAAATAGGAATTGAAGGGAAATTCCTCAACATAACCAAGAGCATATATACAAAACAAACAGCCTCCATTACTCTCTTTTTTAATGTTTTTATTGTGAATTATGTGGGTTTACATGGGAGAACATCAGTTTTACATACATCCTATCGTATTTCGTTTCATCGCAATGATTACAATCCCCTCCATGCATCATGAAATAACCAAAGGATACACCTCACAGGCCTGCTCCCCACCTCCAGCTGTAAGCACACAGCCCCTCTCCCTCCCTGAGTCCCTTGTTCCTACCCACTCCATCTGTCCACATCATCATCTCTGTCTCCATGCCTGGCGTCACTGCCTCTCTGGGTAGGATCACGCTCTCTGCTCTTCTCACTTGATGTTCCCAGAGACCTCTGATCCTGGGATGCAAAATCAATCACTCCCCTCCTTTTGTCAAAAACCACAGTCACAGTCCTGATGGCAATTATTCACTATTGTACCATCAAGAGTCTTATCCCCATTTCCTTTCACCAGCCCAGTCCCAACAGATTGGAAATCATTCAGTTGAAAGTTTTACCTACCCCCGCTCCATCTGGAACTAGGTGCCTTTTTGAAAGCTTGTAAGCCAGTCACTTCTTGCCTTTATAAGCCCACCAACCCCACCCCTCATTTTGGGTAACCAATGTCTAAGTAGCCTGTGTACCAAGGGGGTGGGAGTGATCCTTGCTGTAAAGATTTGTTCCCTTTGAGCTACTACATCCATACGTATAGGTAAAGTTCATCAAATTGTAGTGGGTTACTCTTTTTTCTTCCTCTTCCCTCTTCTTTCTTCTTCTAGTTGAGTTCTGACCATCCAGTCACTGAAGCCAGGTAAAGCAGGTACTATCTGCAAGTATGGGTGTTCTTGTCCATCTCCCCTCACTTCATTATCAGCCAGACGCTTCAATCTCCACTTTAGTCTTCTGTGGCCATGTCACTGCCTCTGGGCCCAGGAGTCCCCAGGTCTTGCTGTAACTGCTGGCCATCCAGGTCTCCTCTCGGGTCACAGGAGTCTATTGAATGTGGTCAGACTTAGATGCCAACTTCACTGCTGTTTTTTCCCCTTCTTCCCCCTTATCGGTGACCAGCGTGGTCACCAGCCAGACCACATGCCTGCTCGTGTATTTCCCTTGAGTCTTAGTCTTGGAAGGGAGTTTGCTCTTGATGGCTCTCAGGCAAACAGCTTACTTGTTCTTGTAGCAATCAATCATATTGCCATTATTGTTTCTGATTTTTCCTGCTGGTCTTTCTTCACGAAGTATCTTCAAGCCGCTCCAGGCTAGTCTACTTGTCCTTTCCAAGGGAAATTTCCCACCTCAGACAATTCTGGATGAGATTCTGGTTTCCACCTATGGTCTTATGCAATGTACAAGCTCCACAGGAGGTCTCTTTCACTGGGCAATTTCTATCTAGTCCCCTTTAAGGTATTCCAATCAGTTACAGGCTGAAGATGCAGCCTCCAGTACTCTCAATGGAGAGAAACTAAAAGCCTTTCATCTGCGAACAGTAACCAAGCAAGGATGCCCTTTGTCACCACTCCTATTCAATATTGTGTTCGATGTCTTAGACAGAGGTATATAGCAAGATAGTGAAATCAGGGCATCTGAATTGGCAAAGAGGAAGTAAAACTCTATTTGCAGACAGTATGATCCTATATATAGAAAACCCAAAGACTCAGTAAAAAAGCTACTAGACCTCATTGGAGGATTCAGCAAAGTGGCAGGTCTAAGATCAACATCCAAAAATCAGTTGGATTCCTCTATACCAATTAATGACAAGTGCTGAAAAGGACATTAGGAAAACAATACCATTTATAATAGCCACCCAAAGGAAGAAATATCTAAGAATAAATGTAACCAGAAAAACAAAGGACCTATACAAAGAAAACTACAGAACACTACTACAAGAAACAAAAAAAGACTTAAAAATGGAAGAATATATCATGCTCCTGGATAGGAAGACTTAACATTGTAAAAATGTCAATATTGCTCAAAGCAATTTACACATATAATGTAATCCCAAGCCAGATTCCAATGATATTCTTCAAAGAGATGTAAATAGCTATTACAAACTTTACATGGAAAGGAAAGAGACCAAGGATAAATAAGCAAAGCACTGCTTAAGAAGATGAACAGGGTGAGACGCCTCTCACTTCCTGGTTTCAAAATTTACTACATGGCTACAGTGGTCAAAACAACCTGGTACTGGTATAATGAAAGATACACTAATCAATGGAACAGAATTGAGAATCCAGAAATTAACCCATGCACATACAGCCAACTGATTTTTGACCAAGTACCTAAGTATATTGCATTGGGAGATGTTCTCTTAAACAGATGGTGCTGGCAGAATTGGAAAGTGATATGCAAAAGACTGAAACAAGACCTTTACCACACGCCTTATACAAAAACCAACTCAGCATGGATTAAAAACTTAAATGTGAATCCCAGAATTACAAAGGTCATCAATGAAAAAATAAGGAAAAATGTGAAAGCTCTAATACAGGGCATACACAGACTACCAAACATTTTGAAACTTATACAAACAAAAATAGACAAAATAGTTCAACAGGACATACTAAAAATTAAAAACTTGTTTGCATCAAAAGACTTCATCAAAAGAGTAAAAAGAGAGCCCACAGAAGGGTAAAAAATCTTTTGCAATGACACATCAGACAAGGGACTAATTTCCAAAATATATAGGAACCTACAACACCTCTAGAACAGAATGACAAATAACCCAATTAAAATATGGGCACAGGACATGAATAGACACGTCACCAAGGAGATCCAGGCAGCCAATAAACATATGAGGAAACATTCATGATCACTAGCCATTGTTTTTGTTGTTAGGTGCCATCGAGTTGGTACCGACCCATAGCAAACTTATGCACAGCAGAATGAAACACTGCCCGATCCAGGGCCAACCTCACTACTGTTGCCACGCTTGAGTTCATCGATGCTGCCACTTAGCCAATCCATCTTGCCGGGGGTGTTCTTCTTTATCTCTGACCCTCTACCTTACCAAACATGATATCCTTCTCCAGC
>NW_006408533.1:4360665-4449528 GCF_000296735.1 Chrysochloris asiatica | reverse complement strand
CCTTTCCTCCCTCCATTTGAGACTAGATGCTAAAAGGTATGTTAATTAAGCTTGAGAAACCAAGCTGCGGTCGTGAGATTTGAACCTGCGAAGTATGATGTAAAGTTGCCTGAATGTCTGGAAAAGTAAGATTGACAGCTGTACCTTGTCTTAGCCCCTCCTAACTTTGTGTAAAGTACCTCCCCTAAATAAAACGAAGGCGCAGAACGAATCCAGGTGCATTACGACTGGCATGGCATGCGTTACAGCAGGCAGGGGGCTCAGTCCAGCATTGCAACCATACTGCCTGTTTAGCTAAGATGTTTACTATGCAGGATATTACAGCCTTCATGGCTGAGATGTTTGCAATGCAGGATCTGCCTGATGCCAGTCCAGCATTCACTCTGGTTTCGGAGTGTCTCTTTGTCTCTCTCTTTGTGTCTCTGTGTCTCTTTTGCTATCTCTATCGCCGTCAGGTATCTCCACCTCATGAACAGAACCCCTATGTCGAGGCAAGTCCCCCACAATCTCACACCAGCCATAATGGCAAAGATGTAAAAGTAGAGGAAAATAAGTGCTGGCGAGGATGTGGAGAGATTGGGACGATACTGCATTGCTGGCGGGATTGCAAAATGGTCCAACCACTATGGAAAATAATATGGCGCTTCGTCAGAAGGCTGGAAATAGAGATACCTTATGATCCAGCAATTCCTCTACTTGGTATTCATCCACAAGAAATACAAGCCATAACACGAGTAGATATATGCACACCAATGTTCATAGCAGCACTATTTACAGTATGAAAAAGATGGAGACAGCCTAACTGCTGGTGCATACACACAATGGAATACTATGCCACCCTGAATAATAACATGGAAGCAGTAAGCCACCGCATAACACGGATGAACCTTGAGGACATTATGCTGAGTGAAATCAGTCAGTCACAAAAGGAGAAATATGGCATAGAGCCATTATTGTAAAAGATTAAGAAAAAGCACCCAAACTGAAAAGAGAGGGAAAAAAATTATCTTTTGTCTTTGTTATTATTATTATCTTTTTTGTTGTTGGTAGTGGTGACCGGGGTGTAGGGGGTGGGGTGAGGTGGAGGGAGGGGAAGGTGGAACACAGGCTAGTGAATAGGCATAGGATAGTGGAACACACTGAATGGAATAGACACAGGATAGTTTGGTGCTGTGGGGGACAGGGGGGCAATACACTAGAAAGGAAAAGGAAAAATAAGGTAAATGGGAGAATAGCTAGACAGGTTTACATGGGCTAAATGGAACAGAGGTAAATAATGAGCTGAGCACAAACGTGGAACAACAGGGCTCGTGGATACAAAGATTGAGGCATGGCTTAAGTGGGTAAAAGTGAGGAAATGATGTTAAGATGTTTGGCTGTCTTTTGAATCTTGTTTTCCTTGCCTACTATAGTAAAATAGACACTTGAAGGGGGAGAGAGGAATAGCCAGAAACATCACCAGAGAAAGCTTGTCAGTCCATCTTCAGTCTTTAACTGATTGGAATACCTAAAATGGGGCTAGAACTTGCCCAGTGAAGAAGGCTCCCTGCATAGCCTTTGCATTGCACAAGACCATAGGTGGAATCCTGATCCCCATCCAGAATCTTCTGAGGTGGGACATTTCCACTTGAAAGGACAAACAGAGCTGCCTGGAGTGGCTAAAAGAACAGAAGATACTTCTTGAAAGAAAGACCAGCAGGAAAAAAAACAAAACAACAGCAGTCTAAATGACTACCAGAAGAACAAGCAAGTTGTTCCCCTTGGAGCCATCAAGGCAAGTGGTCAGGTCCCCTAGAGGCAAACCACCTTCCAAGACTGAAACACAAATGGAATACACTAGCAGGCATATGGTCCTGCTGCTGACCACGTTGGTCACTAATATGGGGAAGAGGGGGGAAAATAACAATGAAGTTGTGAACTAAGTCTGACCACATTCAGTAGACTCCTGTTAACCTGGATTGAGACCTGGTTAACCAGCAGTATGACGAGACCTGGGGACTCCTGGGCCCAGGGGCAGGACATGGCCCCAGATGACTAGAATGGAGTGTGAAGCATCCAGTTGATATAAAGAGAGGGGGGATGCACAAGAACACCCACACTTGTAGATAGTACCCATTTGACTTGGCATCAATGGCAGAATGATTAGAACACGACTAGAGGAAGAAAGAAGAGGGAAGGAAAAAAAGGAATAACCCACTATAAGTGGATGAGCTTGACCTATGCTTGTGGATGCAGTGTGACAAAGGAGCAGACAAATCTCTACAGTGAGGATCATTCCCACCCCCTTGGTACACAGGGTCGACGAGGAGGGGGAACTGAGACAATGGCTACCCAAAAAGGGGGGGGCGTGGTGTTTCAAAAGCAAGAAGTGACTGGCTTACAAGCTTTCAATAGGGAACCTAGCTCCAGAGGATACAGGGAAAGGTAGACCCTCCACTGAATTGTTTCCAAACTGTCTGGATGGGGTTAATAAAAGGTGAGGTGGAAAGGACTCCTATAGTTCAATAGGGAATGATTGCTATCAGGTTTGACAGTGAGTGTTGGAAAGGTAAATGTAAATGTTTGGTAATAAAAGGAGGGGAGGGGCTGATTTTGCAGTCCAGGAGTGGAGATCCCTGGAACTATCAAGGGAGAAGAGCAAAGTGCAATACTGTGTCCGGAAATGCAGTGACACTAGGGATGAAGGCAGGGGTAAGGACATGGACAGAAGGAGCAGCTGGGGACTCTGGACTCAGGGAGGGAGAGGGGTTGTCTGCTGGTGGCAGGGGGGCAGGAGTGTGGGGTGTTCCCTTTGGGTGTTTTATGATGCATGCAGGGGATTGTGATCATTGCAATGAAACAAAAAATGATAGGATGAATGTAAAAGATAATGTTCACTCATGTAAACTAACTGATAATTCACAATAAAAAAAGAGATAGTTGCACATCAGTCTTCACTGAAATGTTATTCACAATAACCAAAATATGAAAACACTGTAAGTATTCATCAACAATGGATAAACAAAACGTGGTGTATCCATACAATGAAGTATTATTCTGGTATAAACAGAAATGAGGTTATAATAAATGATATGACATGAATGAACTTTTAAAACATGTTAAATGAAATAAATCAGAAACAAAAGCACAAATATTGTGTAATACCACTAACATAACACAGAGCAGGCAGATGCACAAAGACAAAAGTTTATTTGTGGTTAGTTACCAAGGCCTGGGGAAAGAAGCAAATGGGAGGTTATCATTTAAGGGGTACTGCGCTTGTTCGTAGTGATAACTGAAAAAGACAAGACAAGAAAGAAGATACGGAGAAGCCTATGAGCCAGAACTTGATAGGACTGCCTCATTTTTTGAACCTCTCAAGTGTTTTTTAATTTTGTTGTTGTTGTTAAGTGCCATTGAGCTGGTTCCGACCCATAGCAACCCTGTATAGGGTTTCCGAGGAGCGACTGGTGAGCTTGAACCGCTAACTTTGCAGTTCAAACGGCTTTCCAGTCTGGCACATTAACCTACAGTGCCACACCAAGACGCCCTTTTACCTCTGAGAGGGTACCATTTTACCATTTTCCTAGCACTCGTTTTGGAAGGAAACATTTGAGTTTTCCTTCTTTGACAGACTTCTGCTTTGCATAGGTTTTGACTTTTACAGGTTATGCTGCATTCTGTGAAGTAATCAAAAGAAAGCTGGGGTGTGCTTATCCTAACATCAGCAGGATACACATTTAGTCAAAAACTACTACGAGGCCAATAAAGACATTTTATTTGACAAAGGGGTAAATTTATCAAGAGGATGTAGAATGATAGACATCTATGTATAGCAGCATCACCATCATCACCATGTACTAAACAAAGGAGTCTACCAGCTGCTCTGTGGGAGGAAAATGAGACTTTGTGCTCCTGTAACGATTTACAGACTCGGAAACACTATACAGGGTTGCTATGAGTTGGTACCAATTTGACAGCACTTAACAACAACAACATGTACCAACAAAGGATCCCAGAAGATGCAATGATTAAGCACTCAGCTGTTAACAAAATGTCGGTGGTTCAAATTCACTAGTAGCCCAGTGGGAGAAAAGATGCCTATTAAAGATGCAAGCCCAGTAAACCTCACAGAGCAGTGCTACTCTGCCCTACAAGGTCACTATGAGTATGAATCGATTATATGGCACATAACAATGACAACATATAGCAAACAATACAGTTCCAAAACACATAAAGCAAAAATTGAAAGAATTCAAAGATGAAATGGACAGTTCTATGAGATTTCAATATTCCAATATAAATATGACTACAAAAGCTAGACAGTAAAGAGCAACACTATAAATCAATTATGCATAACACATATATAGAACATGAAAAGCAAAAACAGCACATGGAACATTCTCTCTGTACACATGGAACACAAAACAAGAGTCTACAAATTTCAAAAGATCTGTATCATACAAAGTATCTTCTCTAACCATAACAGGAATGAAGGTACAATCAATGACAGTACACAAACTATATAATTTAAAAAATATAGAAATTAAAGAACACACTTTTGAAAAGCCCCTGAGTCAAAGAGAATATCCCAAAGGAAAATTTAAAATACCTAAAGATGAATAAAAACCATAACACAACATCTCAAATTTTAGAAATACAGTAAAAGTGCTCAGGGTGAAATTTGAAGTCATAAATATCTACATTTAAAAATGAAGAAAAATCTGAAAAAAAAAAATCTAAGCGTTACCCCTTAAAGAACTAGAAAAAGAAGAGCAAAATATAGCAGAAGGAATGAAACTATAACAAAGATTTGAGTAGAGATTAAAAAAACAGAACACAGAAAAACAGGGAAAAGTCAATTAAGACCAAAAGGTAGTTCTTGGAAAAAGATCAACAAACACTGACAAACTTTAGCTTGGCTGACAAAGGCAAATAAAACAAGACACAAATTAACTAAAACCAGAAATGAAAATGATACCAGTACTATGGACTTTACAGAAATAAAAAGAATGCTATGAATAATTGTAGACCAATGAAATAGGCAATCTAGATAAATGAAATGGGCAAATTCCTACAAACACAAAAGAAATATGGCCATGAATTTTATTTTGTCCACAGCCTTTTCTCCAGCAAATTCTCACAAGGATTTATGCAAGTAAAGTTCAGAAGCTAAATATAGTTCTTCCAAAGTTCTAGATGAAATAGGAAAAAAGAAAACAGAATCATTCCTCCAGGGAAATTACGAGTAGTATGGCTGTTTATATTTCCTTGGATTCCTTTTAACCTATGGCTAGGACACCATGACATTGAGCATTCTTATAAAGTTAACATCTCATAAGGTTACCCACATACCCTCTTGTTCAAAATCTAGCTGTCAACATTTCTTTGCACAGGAGGAAACAGTAATCTTTTTTTTATTCCCATGTCACATGAACTAATCATTTGTCTTCTACCAAAACTATAATTCAAATACATCAAGTGTCTTCATCTTGATACTATCCTTTCATTTAGGTGTTTTTTGTTTTATTTATTTATAAAATAAAAGCAGCCAATAATTTTAACAAATGGCAACAGTAATAACACTCAATGCAATAATTTAAACCTCTTAATAAGAACAGAAATACTGGTAGACCACCTAGGAGAACATAAGTAGCCTGTATTCCATTCTAAGAAATCCTACTTCCCAGTCGAAAGCTTAAGGAAGAGAAGCCTGAGGCCAAACAAATGAATATTTCAATCAACACTGACACAGCAGCTTTGGAGACCAGCTTAAAACCCAATTTCATAATTTCATATGTCCATTTAGCTTATTTAAATATGACAAATGAGATATGAGATTCTGATTTTCTACCAGTATGAAATAGGTCTCAATCATTTCCTTAAATAATGGATTAAAAATATTTCCATGCAAAAACAAGAACTTTCACACTACAAAGATGAGAGAGACGAGTTTGTAATTCCTTAATGCTTTCCTTTACCTTGAATGTTGCCATTCGATGATGAGCAATTGTAGTCAGTTTTTCTAGAAGGCCTCGTAATCGTTCCTGTGTTGCGTAGGAGATTAAGTTCACAGCATCAGAGTTAAATTCCGTAATGTCATGCTTTTTACCTGTGGAGGCAGAGAAAATCCATTACGTGTTTTAGTAGTGGCTCATAATTGAAATAATTAGCACAGCAGGTATTCTGTTCCCCCTGGAAGTCATACCCATTATGAATAAAGGTTTGGAGATTATGATTTTCCTGGTACAGTCACAACTTCAAAGATCTTAGACATTACATTAATAAGACCTAGCCTGAAGCCTCAGAAAATATAGACATTGTTTTACTTAGCCTCTAGAATCATTCTCTTTGCAAGGTCATTTATAGGACAAAGTTAATAAGAACACAAATCAAGTCTAGTGTTCAGGGAAGAAAATGGTAACTGCAGAAATTATCATTATATTCTGTTAATTTTAGTAATTAAAAAAATAGAAAATTACATTTTGTCTTGTTTGACACTGTTAACAATTTATGACATCCATTTCATTGAATTCAGATTTTAAGTCCGTTGATGCATGGTCTACAGGATCTATCAATACTTCATTTGTTGTTGTTAAGTGCTGTTGAATCAGTTCTGACCCACAGTGACAGTGTATAGGGTTTTCAAGGAGCGGCAGATGAGCTTGAACCACCAACCTTGCAGTTCAAACCAACTTTTTTTGCAGTCCAGCATATTAACCCACAGTGCCACATCAGGACTCCTTTTTATCCATTACAATCATGGTTATTTTGTTCTAACTAATGTTCTGATGAACTGATCTGGTAATCAATTTATAAATTGAAATAGATTCAACTTCTCATCATTTCACCTATTACTCTTTCACCATAAATAACATAAACATCTTTTCTTCTTTCTGTTAAGGAGGAAGAAAGTTTAAGGAAAACAATTTGAACCACATAAACAAAGGTAGGAGTTCATTTATAAATCAACCTTATTGTTATTATTAAGAGCCGTCAAGTTGGTTCCGACTCATAGTGGCCCTGAATAAAGTTTCAGAGACTTTTTAAATCTTTCTGGTAGCAGAAAGCCTAACGTGTGTCCTGCGGAGCAGTTGGTGGGATCAAACCACCAAACTTGTGGTTCGCATCCAGTGCTTATCCTATGGAACCACGGCTCTCTCCAATATCCACTGGTGGTGAGTGTGCTTTAACAGCATGTAAATAGTACTTCTGGGGTACAGAGACCTAAAACTAGACATGCAGGCAATTGTGTAGTCTTAAATAGGATTGCAGAAGTGCTACTGTGTTTGTTTTTTAACATATGCACTCATAGAAATTTTAAAAATATTACTTGATTGAACACTCTGATTTATCTGAAACATGCTCTTTCAAGGATTAAAAAGCAAAAATACGTTTTAATCAATTCATATCAATGTATTTTCACACTTTGACACTGCTGTTGTTGTTGTTAAGTGTCGTCAAGTCAGTTCCGACTCAGAGTGACCCTATATAGGGTTTTAGAAGAGTGAGTGGTGAATCTGAACCACCAACCTTGTGGTTCAAACCAATCTTGTGGTCGGATGCGTATCCTATAGTGCCACACCAGAACTCCATTCTCTGACATTATTACATAATATATATTAAGCTTTAATTCAAAATTCAGCCTGTAGCAAACCAGATAGAAAGACGATGATGTAAAAGAAACCACCTTCTCAAATGCCAAGCCTTCAAAATATAGTTCATACTGTTTCTGTATTTCATTAATAAATGCATGTAACATAACTATGCATTTGTACACATACAAGACTAAAGGCCAACCAAGAAAGGAATAGAACAGATAAAACCTATCATAAGTATATAGTCTATAAACACACACACATATATCCCCTATTAATAATTGAACATCTGTTGTTGAAACCCAACACTATATGTTGTATAATTTATGTTGTATGAGTACTTTTTAAAATGAAGTACTTCTTTCTAGAACATCTATGGAATCTTGATCTCTTGAGTTTAATTAAGACTCAGACTTTCAAGTTAACTAAGACAGGCAGTTTCTTTTGGTAACATTTTCCCTCAAACTGACAATCCTACTAGGTCAGGAATCAAAATTTTGCACTTACCAATGTCTAAAATTCTCTTTTGTAGCGCTCCAATGAAAAGAAATGGCTCTTCTTTACATGATCGGATGACTGTGCCAACCAATTCAGAGTTTGTGGCTAAGATGCAATCATTTTCTTCATTGAGGTTGACCCCTGCCATGGAAGTCACATCATTGATGTCATCTTCATCTCTAACAACAACAAAAAAGTATAGTTTTTTGCATGTGTGTGTGTATATATGTAAAAACAAATGACATTATTTTACTCAATTCATCCAAGCAACAGAACTGAAAATCAGCTACCTTTCTCCTTTAATATGCCTTCAAAACTTCTCTAATCACTGTTGTGATTATTACTTGTCATTGAGTCCATTCTGATTTATGGAAATATCATATGTACAGAGCAGAACTGTTTGAAAGGCCATGACCTTTCAAAAACAATTGGCAGGTCTATCTTCCAAGACATCTCTGGGTATGTTCAAATAAGACAGCCTTTTGGCTGTCAGTTGAAGGCTTAACCATCTGCACCACCCAGGGACTCCTCTAACTACTGATGTATACATTAATATTAGAAGAATGATTCAAAAGTAACTTTGTCTTCTAGTACTCATCTCTTGCTCTAAGTCTGGTAAATAAGATACATTAAGAAGAATTTGGAAGTTACACTAACTCATCCACAGATATCCTACAAAGAAAGACAAAAAAAATAAAAGTAGACATCTTTATTTTCATCTGCAGTAATTAAAAGTCCTTCAGATAGCCCCAGTGTATTCTACTATTATTTTAATAACAACAAAAATTTCCAGGTCCTGAAAGGTCGATTGTTGTTCTGACTCATAGAGATCCTGTCTGGAATTTCTGAGGAGTGGCTGGCAGCTTTGAACCATCAACCTTGTGGTTCAAACTGACCTGGCAGTCCATTGCATTATCCTGCAGCACCACACCAATACCCACCTAAAAGTCTTTGAGAAGACACTTTATTGACTAAATATTGTAAAGCCAAATAGTTAAAAACTAGTTCTGTGTTTGTTTTTTTGCTTCACTTTTGTATATTCCATTTGTACAAACTGAATCTGAGAAACCACATCCTACAGCAAATGGCTGAAAAGGGTCTACATATCAAATTTTATATATATAGACACATACACAGACCCACACACTTAGGACATTTATTTATAAAATATAAAGTGTTTTGGCTCATCCTTTTGCAACAGCGAAATTAAATTTGCTTTTTTTTTTTAGCTTTTTATTGTGAACTGAATGAAGTTTTACAGATGAGATCATCAGTTTGTACTCAATACTCATACACATTGTTTCATCTCAATGATTACAATCCTTTCCGTGCAGCAACAGTTATCTTGCTTCCTCCCTGTGGATCCTATTTGCCTTTCTCATTTTTGTCCCTAGGTAAGTGTTGTCCTTTTGATTTCCAATGATTGACCTTCTATGGTAAGCATACCTTACTAGTGTTGTGTTCCTCCCTCCCCACCTATCTACTCCTTGGCTGAAAATTGGGACATTAAACTGAGTTCCCTTCCAGACTATGGTTGAGGGTCAGTGTATCAGATTCCTCCAATGTCTTTCTGAATATTAAGACTGGTTTTTTTTTTCTTAAGGTTTGCTTCACATTTTCTCCCACTCTATCCAGAACCTTCTAATGTGATCCCTCCCTTTCAGAGCAGTTGGTAGTGGCACATTCTAGTTCTTCTAGTCTCAGAGTCATGGAGACTAATGTTCACGTGTTCCATTACTCCACTGGACTAATTGCTTCATTTCTCATCACTCTTCTTTCTTCTGCACATAGAGAGGCCAGTAGCTACACCTGAGACGGTCATTCATGAGTTTCTAAGATCCCAGACATTACATTCCAAAGTAGGATGTAGAACATTGTTTTTGTGGACTGAATGGTGCCAACTGACCATGGTGTCCCCTAAAACTATGGTCCTGAGTCCCCAGGCCTGGAAACTCATTGCCTTAAGATGATTTATAAGATCTTTGATAATATTTAAGAAGTTTTCCTCATTTTGCCCACTGTATGCTCCACCACTTTCATAGTTGTTTTTATAGGAAAGGTATATATCTATGCAACAATATCCTCTTTCAAACTCTTATATATTTGTGGGACATATAAATACATATACATCCCAATCTTCCTCCCAAACCCATTCAGTCTGTGTCTCTATCCTATCCGCCGAACATTGTATCTACCCACAGAACACTGCTGTTCCAAGGTTGTGCACAGATCACTATGCACAATTCTCTTCTTGGTTCTTCTGCCAGCCTTCCTCTTCTTATATAATGCCTTCCCATCCCCATGTGTCCACCCTCAAACTAGTCAATTATTCCCCATTTCCTTCCACCCCTAGTAACCATCAGATACTGTTTCTTAAATTTTTACTCTAGTAGTCTCATACAATATTTGTCCTCTTCACTCAGCATACTGTCCTCCAGGTCCACTCATGTTATGAGGTATTTTATTTTATTTTTATTTTCTCTTATCTTTTTTTTTTAATTGTGTACTGAGAGATAGTTTACATGGGAGAGCATAGAGCTTGATGGCTTGCTATGAGCTGTTTTGAAGATTCACCATTATTTTTCAATGCTGTGCAGTACTCTATAGTTTACATATCAATGTTTATTTATCTATTTGTCTACTGACAGGCATTTGGTTTGTCTCCACCTTTTTACTATTGTGAATAGTGCTACAATGAACATCGGTGTGCATGTACTTACTCGTGTCCTGGCTCTTACTTCTTGTGGATATATTCTGAGTAGAGGGATTGCTGGGTCATATGGTATTTCTAGTTCCCACTTTCTAAGGAAGCGCCATACTGTTTTCCACAGTGGTTGAATTCAAGTCGTTTTCACCTAACAGTATTGCTATAAGGCTACAGTCCTAAGATTAGTATGAGGAAGCTTCCAAAGGTTAATGAGGAAATCCTGTTATCTTCTCATTCCATTTTCTCACCATCTTTTGAAGTCCCCTCATATGTATGTTTGTGAAGACAGAATAAGGACACAAACCCTAAAGTTTCCTCACAGCATTCCTGTCATCCAGGTAAGAATGATAAAACCACATCCCTAGACACAAGACACACCAATGTATTACATAATCTGCACAAGCTTGGGTAGAGAAATTAAGATGCTGCATGGCCCAACTGATATATCATGTGGTCTTATGTCAACAACTGTACATTGTAAACCTCCCTGTGGTAATGCTATTTATACACGGAAAAGAAAATTATCATTGTCAAGCGCTCAAGAAATGAAGTCCTCTGGAGTTCAATTTTACAAAGCAGCACATTAGGGTGTGGGGGCAAATCCCAAATTCAAATAAACATAAGAGATGCATGTGAAATGACGGAAAACAAGCTGTTAGATACAGCCGCTGAAAGTGAAGAGAAAGAACAATGATGTGATCATCTAAACAGTACATTAAAATCTCAATATTAAAAGATGGTTCCCTCCAATGGGAAAAAGAAAAAAGTAAAAAAATTATTGTATCAAACAACCACATGAAGCATACAGCACACAAGGAAACTATTGAGTATGTTCAGACTTCACCTTACCAAATACCACAGAGTAATATCTTATGAGTATGGGATGCTAAGAATGTTTACATCCAGATTTAAACATCAAGAACACAGGAATGGTAGAAACCATCCATGTAACTAAAGACAGGTGAAAATATAAGTAAAACAATATTTTTTAAATGCCTGGGGAAAAAATTGTTTGAAATGTCAAATACACATCAATGAAAAGTCAGTTCACGCCAAAACAGAGTCCTAACCAATTACTTAGCACTGATGGGAGTTACGTTTTTACCTCTATAAAATGAGTAACTTCTTGTTGTTGTTAAGTGTTGTCAAGTTAGTTCCTACTCATAGTGACCCTGTATAGGGTTTCAGAGTAGCGGCTAGTGAGTATGAACCACTGACCTTGCAGTTCAAGCCAACCTCGAGGTCCAGTGCTTACCCTACAGGGCCATACCAGGACCCCATTTGCAGTATAGGTAGATACATCTGTAGAAATATACTCAAACTTCTAATGAGGGGGCTTCAAAAAGTTCATCGAAGTTCAACTTTATAAAGCAGACAATGGAATTTTTCCATGAACTTTTTGAAGCTCTCTCATAGATTCACAAGTAATGAAGAAAACGTTAAGAAGCACGCTGTAAATGGGGACAAGTCTTGAATTTACCAGCATGATCCAGAGAACAAAGTGCAATCAAACACTGGCTTCCAAGGGGATCAGCTAATCTGCTAGGCCAGTTCAATTCAAGGTAGAGGTCAACTCAAAAGATTATGGTGACTGCTTTTTGGAATTCCCAATAGGAACTCTTGATACAGTTTCTCAAAGGGCACAGGACGATCACGGAGGCTTATTATGAAAAAGTTAAGAAAATGGAAAACCGCATTAGTCAGAAAAGTTTCACGGATGAATTATTTTCCATCACAATGAAGCACCTGTTCATTCTGCGAGAGTACCAAGGATTGTCCATCCTACTTTCTCCTTGAGATTTCTCTCTTCAGTTCACAGAAAATAAAAATTCAAACATAAGATACTTTATACCACTCATAACAGGAATAAGGTATTTTTCTCTTATTAGATCAGCGGAAGTTTTTTAAAGTTACCCAGAATGTGAGGAAATAATGTTATTTCAAACTTTGCTGCTGAAAGTATAAGTTGTTAAAACAACTTCTGAAGAAATGCCATTTGGCATTTTAACAATTTAAAATGAATAAATCATTCTTCCTAAAAATTTCAGGAAATGGTAAGTCACTGTACCTTTGTACAGTACAAAATACTGGAAACAAGCTAAATGCCTACTTTTATGGAACTTTATTATAAAGGCTACATCACAATGAATATGTGTTGACATGGAATAATCTTCAAGATTTATTACTAAATGGCAAAATTCAACATGAAAACATTATGTATTATATACTACTTTTTGTGTTGAAAGGACAATCTCTGTAAAGATACACAAGAATTTGGTAACAATGTCTACCTCCAGGCTGGGAAACTGGGAAGCAGAAAGAACGTGTATGCTAAAGAGAATTATTTTTCCACTGCATGCCCTTTTAAATCTTGTGAAATTTTGCAAAATGTATATATTACAAGGTTCTAGAAAAAAAAGCTTACATGAAAAAATCCCACACTGAAAAAACCTACTGTGATCAATGCACACCAAAAAAATGTACATAAGGATAATTGCTAACCCTAACCTTACTACTAATTATTTTCTGTGTGGGCTTTTTCTGGTTACTGTATTATTATAAAGTTAAATAAACAGTTTGTCGAAAAATATGTCCTGAACAACAATTTAAGACCAAGTTCTTCCCTTAAATCCTAATGGCCTGATAAAGTAAATTATTTTGTGGATGCTATACATAATCAAGGAGCTCTGGTAGCGTAGTGGTTACGAATCGGGCTGTGAACCTCAAGGTCAGCAGTTTGAAACTACCAGCTGTTCCGCAGGAGAAAGATGAGGCTTTCTACTCCCATAAAGATTTACAGCCTTGGAAACCCTGTGCAGGGTCGCTATGAGTCAGAACCGACTCCACGGCACATCACAATAACAATACATAATCAAGCACAGGAGTCCTGGTGTGGCGCTGTGGGTTAATGCGCCAGACTGCAAAGCCGTTTGAACTGCAAGGTAGGCGGTTCAAGCTCACCAGCTGCTCCCTGGAAACCCTATACAGGGTCGCTCTGGGTCGGAATCGACTTGACAGCACTTGACAACAACATACATGATCAAAGCCATGTCAAGGACTGCATTCGTCTTGGATCAACCATCAACACTCACTGAAGCAGCAGTCAAGAAATTAAGCAACATATTGCATTAAGCTGTACAAGACCTTTTTAAAGTGTTGAAGAGCAAAGATGTCAGCTTGAGAACTAAGGTGTGCCTGACCCAAGCCATGGTGTTTTCAATAACCTCATATGCATGGACAGTGAATAAGGAAGACCACAGAAGAATTGATGCTTTTGAGTTGTGGTGTTGGAGGAAAATATTCAAAGTGCCATGGGCTGCCAAAAGAACCAATAAATCCGTTTTGGAAGAAATGCATCCAGAGTGATCCTTGGAGGCCAGGATGACCAAACTTTGTCTCTCATACTTCGGACATATTGTCAGGAGGGACCAGTCACTGGAAAAGGATATCATGTTTGGTTAGGTGGAGGGTCAGAGAAAAAGAGGAAGACCCCCAGTGAGATGGATTGGCCAAGTGGCAGCATCGATGAACTCAAGCGTGGCAACAGCAGTGTGGTTGGCCCAGGATCGGGCAGTGTTTCGTTCTGCTGTGCATAAAGTCGCTATGGTTCGGTACCGATTCAATGGCACCTAACAACATACATAATCCAAAATAACCTTCAAAATTATTTAACCACTCTCTAACATGGCCTTTACTTACTATAGCCAGTGTGTACGTCACATACGATCCTGTTTATTCCTTCTTCTACTCTTTTTGAAGGGATTTTTCTCCATCAGAAATTTCCTTTCTATTAACTTGAGCTCCTGGGTGGTGCAAACAATTAATGAATTAACAGGCTTTTAATTGAAAAATTAGCAGCTTGCATCCACCCAAAGGCACCTTGGAAGTAAGGCCTGGCAATACACTTCTGAAATATCACACACTGGAAATCCCAGATGGCACAATTTTATTCTTATACACGTGTTGCCAGGAGTCACAATTAAGTTCACAGAAATTTGTTTTTGTATTAATTCAAATGCCCCAACAGCATACTACTGTGTTTCTCAAACTCTAGTATGCTTAGGAAACAACTAGGAAGCAAAGAAACGCGGGCTCACAGTTAAACACACACACACTGCACACAGGATTTCATCAGTCTCCGACAAGGACTACGGAGCACAGTGGCTCCATACAATAAGCACTGGGCTGCGAACCATAGGGCTCAGGGTTTGAGTCCGCCAGCCACTCCATAGGAGAAAGATGAGGCTTTTTGCTTCCGCATAGTTAAGAGCTTTGGAAATGCTATACAGGGTCACTATGAGCTGGAACTGACTTGAAGGCACTTAACAATAATATGACAAGGACCAGAAATTTAGGTTTTTTTCAATACCACAGAGGCAACTATGACCCAAATGCTCTGAAATCACACTTGGGATCACACTTTGGGATTCGGACAATTATCAACAGCGTGACCTTATAGAAGTTTCTCACTTCATTCATCTATATCCTCATCTGTACAATGACAGAAAAAAGTGTACCCACATTTTACTTTGAACAAAAACTGTTATTAGAAGTTGCTGTTGTTGTTGTTAAGTGCCATCGAGTCAATTCGAGGAGCAGCTGGTGAGCTTGAACCACAGACCTTGCAGTACAAACGACTTTGCAGTCTGACGCATTAGCTCACAGTACCACACCAGGACTCCTATTAGAAATTAAAACCTCTAAATATAAAATATTCATATAAAAATAATAAACCCATTACATTTTGACATAAACTACATTTTAATCAAAATTAAAAAGTAATTCTTATGAAAAGTAGGTTTGCCTTATAAATATTCTAGCTGAACTCTTTAAAACTCACTGGTCACCTTGAACTTTGAAAGGCTCTCTTATGCATGAGTAATTTTGTAACATCATGCATGGTTATTTGGGCAAGATTGGTTTACCGAGCTATGCAGATTTTTCAAATGTAGATCTCTCATTATATATAATCTCACAGCCACATTTATTAACATTTCCAGCAGTTTCATCAGACAATCTAAGTATTAAGATGCTGTCAAGTTCTTAGTAATGGATAAAAATTTTCAAAATCTTGAAGCGTGCTTGAAAGAAAGTTTTTTATCAACAGCAAAAAATGTCAGTTCTTTCCCAGAAGAAACGAGCACAATTTGCTCATTTTAATGAAAATATCAACCAAATTCCCAAGTTCAACTCACCAAAAGCAAAAAAAAAAGTGGTTTATTAGCTTACAATTCAATATGATCATTGAGTGACTATCCTTTAGAGCACATTATTTTTGGATGCAGCTATTAATCTTTTTTGCAAACTCCCCCTTTTGTCACACAGATTAGTAAAAAGGTATGCACTCAAAGGTTGAGTTTTATTAAAGATAATACACCTCATTAAGGACATTTTAAGAAAAATTTGTTTCTTTTCTTTTCACTTACAATGAATAGGACAGTTCAGTTACACTGCTTTGATTTGTGCTAAAACGCCAGTACTTTATACCCGCCATTGCTTTTGAATCAAAGGGGAAGGGAAAAAAAAACAAACAAATATTACAATGAAAATAGCTTTAGAGTTCAGGCAAGATGGCAGCAGACATGCTACATAGTCACTCTACACAAAAATGCGAGAGGCAATACGAAACAGGTACAGATGATAATCCTGAAACTCTGAGCTTCTGAAGAAAGACTAGAGAAATGAGCTGAATACCAATTAGGAGGAGCAACTGAAGCAAAGCAGCAGAGAGGAGACGGGTGGTTGACCTATTGTTGGCTGTCCTGACACAGAATGGACATCCTGAACTTTTTCAACCAGAATTCAATAGAGACAGCAGCCTGACAACACAAATGCACACCAGTGGCTGACAAAGAGAAAGGTGCAGTACTCCCTTGGTTCCCCATATCCACACACTAGGAAATAATTTTTGGCAATGATGTATCAGACAAGGGACTAACCTCCAAAATTTATAGAAAACTTCAACTCCACACACACACACACAAAATAATAATTTAACTAAAAAATGGGGAGAGGGCATAAACATGCACTTCACCAAAGACAACACTCGGGACAACATGCATGAAGAAAATGCTCCTGATCATTAATTAGCCACTGTTGCTGTTAAGCGCCACTGAGTCAGTTACAACTCAACAGACCCTATATAGAGGGCTTCCAAGGAGAAACTTAACTGCACACACCTCGTAATTAGCAGTTCAGTGCTTATCCTACAGCGGCTACACCAAGGGTAGATGTTGTTGTTATTAAGTGCCCTTGAGTCAGTTTCAACCCATAGCAACCTTATATATGGTTTCCGAGGTACCATTGTTGTTGTTGTTAGGTGCCATCGAGCAGGTACCGACTCACAGCGACCCTACGCACAATAGAAAAAAATACTGCCCGATCCTAGGCCAAGACGCAAATCAAAATAATGAGATTGTCATGTCAACCCAGGATTAATGGCAACGTTTTAAAAAACAGAAAGCAATAAATGCTGGCATGGGTGTGGTGAGACTTGCTGGATAGAGACTGATGGAACTCCAACACTATGACCTTTGGTCACCATTCACGATTTGAAGCTGAACCTTGTACCTCCATTTTTGGAGACAGTTCTACAAGGAGAACAAAACCACTATGAGGTATACAATTTGAGATTTCAAAATAAGCAGTGTTTATGCAAGCACACAGTTCAGAAGAATCATGAAATGGGGAGGAGTGGAAACAGCCAGAACAGGGAATAAGTGGGCTAAAGGATGTTACACTGAGGGGACTTGCAGCAATCAATGAATTGAAACCAAGTGTGTATGATTTGTTGGATACAAAACTGATGACCTGGTCTGTAAACCATCACCCAAGTATCAATAAAATGGAGACTAAAATACCTAGAGACAAATTTAACAAAAAAGTTTTGACCTTTTAGGCCCCTAAAAGAGTGTTCTAACACTATTTTCTGCAGACGACATTTGCAGGCATGCTGGTCTGTGTGTACACTTCCTCTACTTTGCTTCATGGTGTACATGCCTCTTATGTCTTTCTTCGCTGTCATTACACATATAAGCACAAAAATAATTTTTCCTTAAATAACATTTTGTTATGGTGAATCCTGGCTAAAAACTTAGAATGACATCAGAATCTCATCTCCAAGTCTTCATAATTCCTCCATGTACAATGTTCAAGAACTTAATTTCTGTCAAGATCACTTTTAAGTAGACACATGTAAATTTGGGTGAAGAAAGCAATATATGAGGAGAAAGACCAAAGAAGGGAAGACATTTGGAGGCATACAAGAGTTAAAGGGAAAAGAAGTAAATACTGGTTATACATACAGACCTACAATAACAATGATTTATGGGTAGGTACATGGACAGATACACAGGATGAACAGATGTGGGAGGGAAAGTGGGAGTATACCCACAAATACATAAAGGTTTGACAGAGGATATTTGAACATGGGTATTTACTTTTCCTGCAAACATATCCATGAACATGGTGTACCATAAAGGGATCAAAAATATGAAAACGTCTTAATCATTATCAAACAACTTGAGGTAATGAGGTGCTGGGCCTGGGGGCTCAGGATGATAGTCTCAAGGGACACCGTGGCAACTAGTGTAACATAGTCCACAAAGACAATTTTCTACATCCTACTTTGGGGAGTAGCAACTGGGATGTTAAAAGCGCATGAACAGTCATCTAATGTGTAACTGTGTTCTAGGAAGAAGAGAGATGAAAATGGAAGACACTTGAAAACAATTAATGCAATGGACTAAATGGCCATGTGACCATCAGTGCCCATGACTCTGAGACCAGAAGAACTATGTAGTGCCCAGCTACCACTACCGACTGCTCTGAAAGGGATCACATTAGAAGATCCTAGGTAGAATGGGAAAAAACGTAGAACAAAACTCAAAATCATAAAAAAAGATCAGGCTTACTGGGGAGACAGACTGGTGGAACTCTGAGACTATGACCCTTGGTCACCCTTCCGTTCTGGAACTCAACTCACCCTCATGATTCCATTTTCAGCCAAGCAATAGATGGGTATATAGGGGAAACAACACTAGTGAGGTACGAACACCTACCAAAGAATGGTCAATCATTTGAGAGCAAAAGGGAAACATTTACCCAAGTAAAAACAGCACAAGTGTTGGAAAAGAGGTACAAAAATGGGAGACACAAAGACCAAGTGGGATAACTGAGGCTACACTGAGGGAACTGCAATCATGCAGATGGAATGCAGTATGTGGCTTGCTGAATGTAAAACTGATGATCTACTTGGCAAACCAACCCTCACTTTACAATGACAAGTTTAAAAAAAAAAAAAAAGACTGACTTTATGGATATTCCTCTAAGAAGACTTTTGTTGTTGTTGTTAAATTTTAACCCTATGTGGCAGTGTCGGATAAGCACTCAACCATAAAGTTGGTTTCAATCACAAGGTTAGCAGTTTAATCTCACCAGCCGCTCCTTGGAAAACTCTACAGAGGGTCATTATAGGTTGAAACCAACTAAACCACATTTAACCATAACTAACAACAGCTCTGGAATGACCAGCCCTGTATATTACTGGTAAGCTTACACACATAGACTCTTAATAAATACATCCTGAAACAATAAATTATATATACATTAAGAGGTAAAACATGTTTTATTTACTTAATAGAGAATTGGAGTCTTAGAATATGGAAAAAAAATGGACATTACAGTTTATAAAGTAATACCACTATAGAAATACCACATAACTTTATCCTGTACTATTCTCTAAAAGTCCTGGTGTGACACTGTGTGATGAAACATGGACTGTAAAGTCAGTTTGAACGACAAAGTTGGCAGTTCAAACTCACCGGCCACTCCTTGGAAACCCTGTACAGGGTCACTATGAATTGGAACCGACTCAACAGCACTTACCAACAACATTTTCTAAAAATGGCTTTTAAAGTCAATAATAAAATCACACTAAACCACTCACTGTTAGAAATAATTAGTTATATCTAATACACAGTCATCAAGTGGATTCTGACTCATAGCAACTTTATATAGGATTCCCAAGGACATAAATCTTGCAGGAGCGAGAAGACTTATCTTTCTCCTGCAGAGCACCTGGTGGGTTTGAACTGCCAATCTTGCAGTTAGCAACTGGTGCTTGTTTTGCAGCACCAGCAGGACACCTTATAGTTACATAGGATAAGCACTGGACTGCTATTCACAAGGGTGGCAGTTCAAACTAGCCAATCTTTGGAAACTCTCTGTAGGGTCGATATGAGTTGGAATTGACTCAATGGCACTTAAAAAAACACCCATAAATATTTTGTTGTTTCTCTAAAATGTAAGAACTCTTATAAAAAAGAACCTTAATCATAAAGTATTATTACATCTTTCTTATATAACTAGTCAGTTTACAAAGGGTTAATTAAATAGGTGCTGTGATAGTTGTTCATTTCAGATTCTGAACTATGAAGGATAGAACATGGATCTCTATCTCCCTCTGGTGTTTAAGCATGATACAGCTTCTCATAGTCATCCCAGGTATTAACAAGAGAATGTTGTTGTTGTTAAGTACCCTGGAGTCACCTGACTCATAGTGACCCTACACAGAGTTTCTAAGGCTGTAAATCTTTATGGGAGCAGATCACCTCATCTTTCTCCTGTGGAACCACTGGTAGTTTCGAACTGCCGACCTTGAGGTAAGTAGCCTGATTCGTAACCACTACGCTACAATAGAAACTATCATTTCTTTATTGGAAAAAGGTAAAAATGATTTTTTTTAAACGTATTAATTGGGTGGTTTTGAAAAAAGTTGACAGAAACACTCTATGACCTCATCCATTATAAACAAAACAAGATCTAATGCCATACCCCTCTTCCTCTTACTTAACAAAAGAACCAACCTTAAGGATCTATTTTAAGTTTCATTTTGGTGCTATACAATAAGCACTGAGCTGATAACTAACTGGAAGGCAGTGGATCAATTACACCAGTCACTCCTTGGAAACTCTACAGGTTCCCTGTGAGTGGAACTGACTCAACAGCCCTTAACAACAAGAGAGGGCGACTGACACCAAGTATCCAGAGAGTAAACTTAAATACAAGATAGACTTTACTATGAAAATGTGTGCATAAAACCACATATAACTTGAATTACTAGAAAAGTATCATTTAAAAATGAAAACGGCATCTTATATCTTAGAACAATAATAAAAGATACCTGAAAAATAGGTGCCTACGATTATACATACTTCAGTTTTCTTTTAAAACCTCATTATTTCAACAAATATTTAAATGCATATTATGAACCTAAACTGTAGGTGTACAATACTAAACAAAAGTTGTTGTGAACTGTAATAGATAATTAAAAAGCTCAAATAAATATATGAACAAGCTAATATTTGATGAGAGTGAATCTGATAAGGAAAGCTACTTTACAATGATTATACCAAGGGCTACCTCTCTGAAAATAATAACTTTTAAACTGAAATATGAAAAGTCAAGTCATGTGTACTAGATTTACTGAGGGGCAATTTCACTTGGTTCTTAGGCTAGTAGTATAATGAAGAAATTGTCTCAGAGACTCCTGGATTAACTCAGATTCCCTACAACAGGACTAACTTGGTTCCAAGACAACAGTCAAACTTTCTTCCTGCCAAAAACAGTCATAAATCCTCTCTAGAAAAAGGCAAAGTAAATTTAGGCCCTGGGGCTTAATCTATTCATTAATCCAGTCAATGAAGCTCTACTCTAAATTCAACTAGCAGTTTTTTCACTTTTTCAAATCTTTGCTTCAATTTTTGATAGAAAACTGTTGCTTGCTCAGTTTTGTAATTCTGTATTTTTCTTTTTAAACATTGAATAATAGTTTCTTAATAGTCACCATTTGTTTACCCAAAATTTGAATTCATTAGTTCCCCATAGTTTAACTCATAATGACTTTTTCTGTGTGTTTTACCTACAAAAATAAGCATCACACTCTGATTGGTGACCACGTTCGTCACTGATAAGGGGAAATGAGGAAAAACAGCAATGAAGCTGGGAGCTAAGCCCTACAATGTTCAACAGACTCCTGTGAACGTGGGTGGAGACCTGGTTAGCCAGCAGTGTGGCAAGAACTGGGGACTCTTGGGCCCAGAGTCAATGACATAGCCACAGAGGACTAGAGTGGAGAGTGAAACGTCCAGCTGGTAAGAAGAGAGGGCATATGGACAAGAACACCCACACTTGCAGATAATACCCACTTGACCTGGCTTCAATGACTGGATAATCAGAGCTCAACTAGAAGAAGAAAGAAGAGGAAAAAAAAAGAGTAATCTCATACAATCTGATGAACTTGACCTACACCTATGGATGCAGTAGCTCAAATCTTTACAGCCAGGATCATTCCCACCCCCTCCATACACAGAGTAGACAGGGATGGGCAACTTGGACATTGGCTACCAAAAAGGGGGGGCTTCAAAGGCAAGAAGTTACTGGCTTACAAGCTTTCAAGAGGGAACCTAGATCCAGAGGGCCTGGAGGAAGCTAGAATCTCCAGTGAGTAGTATTCAATCTGTCTAGGCGGGGCTGATGTAATGATATGGAGACGGGTCTCTTGTGATACAATAGTGAATAATTGTTATCAGGACTGATTGTGAGGGTTGGAAATGTAAAGGTAGATGTTTTATAGCAAGGAGGGGAGTGATTAACTTTTCAGTCTAGGAGCGGAGGTCCCTGGGACCATCAAGGGAGAAGAGCAGAGAGCGGGACCCTACCCAGAGAAGCAGTGATGCCTGAAATGGAGACAGAGATGATGACGTGGAGCGATGGAGCAGCTGGAGACTTTAGATCCAGAGAGGGAGAGCGACTGTGTGCTGAAGACCTGGAAGGTACGGGGGGAAGGATTGCAGGTTATACCCTTTGGTTGGTTGATGATGCATGGAGGGAATTGTAACCAAGGCAATGAGACGACATACAATAGAATGAATGTAAAATTAATGTTCTCCCATGTAAACTATCACATAATTCATAATAAAACATTTAAGAAAAAACAAACAAACTAATGTTCTCTCATGTATGCTATCACATAATTCACAATAAAACATTAAAATAAGCATCACAAAGATGTTATATAATGATATCTTTAAAGTGATGAGAATAAACTCAACCCATTAATTCTAATCTCACTCCTCACATCATTGTTTATGTAAGTAATCCACCATGATCTGAAAATTATGATAAATTTTTTAAAAGAATTTGACAAGGTGGCTGGACTGATCAAATTCTGCACTCCTACATAAAATTAACAAAAAAGGCAATTACCAAAAATATTACTATAACCAAAAAAAGCTTAAAAATATACTAACAGTTAATATAAATTATATACAATCTGTATACATGAAATTGTATCATTTTATTTGCATAAATGGAGACATAAAAACATTCATAAATAGACAACTCAAAATTAGAAAGACATCAGTTTAAAGAGAAATGATCTTAGGTCATACAAATCCTAATTCTAAAATGAGATTTTAATAGAATTAGGTTGACTCTTAAATTTATAAGTGGATTTCAAAAAGCTCATGGAAAAATTCCGTTATTTTTCAATTCCATTTTTCCAAAAAGCTTTCAAGACAGCAAAGATTCAAGAATCATGAAGGAAACCAAGAGGAGGGGATATGGAAGCAAAAAGAAGAAAAAAAAAAAAAAAAAGAAGAAAGAAAAGAAGGAACAGCAGGTGAAGGGACATGCCTGATATGATACAAAATCCATTTTGCAAACTAAATCATTAAGCTATATATATTCAACTAAATAGTATTATTAGAAATGTATACATTCACCAGGAAGACAAAGATTTGAAAAAACAAACTAACAAACAAAAGGATATCCCAGAGAAAGAAACAAAAATAAAATTAACTCCTTATAGCATCAAGGCTTAATTATGCTGAGTCAATGCAAAAATGGCACAGTGGTGTCAAAGGACCTGTAACTTCAGGGGGAGAAAGGAGAATCAAGATTAACACAGGCCCAGAGCTGATTCCTATAAGACAAAGGCCAGATATCCTTTTTCTCTCCAACCTTTTTATTAATCGTAACACCATCCATCCATCCTGCCCATGGCACTCCCTACTTCTCTGCTAGGTTTAATAGTCATTGGGAAGCAATAGGTTGCCCTTTAGAAGGAACAACTAAGGTGGCAGTCCTTCGGTCAGGCAGCTTTACAGCCCTGCCTACCAGCCAACCTCTTCTATGCCACTAGACCTGGACTTTGCCTGCTGGGTCAAATATTAACAAAGTCTGGCATTTCTCAAGCTGAAAAAATAAAGAAAAATTTGAAGCTTCAAGTTGCAATGTTGAAGGATTCCATTGGCGAAATACTGAGTGATACAGGAAGCATCAAAAGGAGATGCAAGTACAACACAATTTCTTTACCAAAAAGAATACTCAACCATTTCTGAGCGTGGCATATGATCAAAATCCAATGGTACTAAAGGGAAAAGTCTAAAATGCACTAAAGGCAAATGACAGAAAAAAAAAAGCTCCAGGAATTGAAGGAACAACCTATTGAAACGTTTCAACAAACCGATGCAGCACTGGAGGTGCTCACTTATCTTTATCAGGAAATTTGAAATACAGCTACCTAGCCAATCGAATCAAAGAGATCCATAGTTGAGTCCTTTTCAATGAAAAGTTATCGAACAGAATGCAGCAATTACTGAACAATATCATTAATATCTCACAAGTAAATTTTTGTGGGAGAAAATTCAATAATTGTTGTAACAATAGGAATCTGTGAGAAATTTAAACCAGATTCAGAAAAGGATGCGGAATGAAGGATATCACTGCTGACGTTAGACAGATCTTGGTTGAAAACAGGAATACCAAAAAGATGTTTACCTGTGTTTTACTGACTATGCAAAGGCATTTGACTTTGTGGATCATAACAAACTATGTTAATGTGAAGAATGACAATTCCAGAACACTTAACTGTGTTCATGTGGAACTTGCACAAAAACCACGATGGAGTTCAAACAAAACAAAGGGATACCTTTGTTGTTGTTAAGTGCCATTGAGTCAGTTCAGACCCATGGTTAGCATGGATAGGGTTTCCAAGGAGCAGCTGGTGTGCTTAAACCACTGAGCTTGCGGTTCAAATCAACTTTGCAGTCCAGCGCATTAACCCACAGTGCCACACCAGGACTCCAAACGGCCATTGGAAGGTTTAAAATCGGGAAAGGTGTGTGGCATACTTATTCAATCTGCATGCTGAGCAAATAATTTGAGAAGTTGGATTATATGAACAAGACAGACATATCAGGATTGGGGAAAGCCTCATTAACAATCAGTGATGTGCAGATGATTGCTGAAAATGAAGAGAACTTGAAGCACTTACAAGTGAAGATCAGAGAGTCTAGCTAGCTAGACAATGAATAAGGAAAACCAAGAAGAACTAGTGCATTTGAATTATGGTGTTGGTGAAGAATATTGAATATATCAAAAATTGCTAAAAGAATGAACAATTATGCCTTGGAAGAAGCAGTCTGTCTGCTCCTTAGAAGCAAAGTATAGCGAGACTTAATCTTGTGTACTTTGGACGACCAGGAGGACATCACGCTTAGTAAAGTGGAAGGTCAGCAAAAAAGTGGAAGACTCTCAACCCAGCTGGGCTGACACAGTGGCTGTAACAATGTAACAATGGGCTCAAATTAACAATTCAGGCAGTGTTTCATTCTGTTGTACACAGTCACCACTAGGTAGAATTGACTTGACAGCAAGAACAACATCGTAAAATAAATTGCCAAATTCCACAAGTATAAAATTGAAGATTTCTGGTTCATCGAAATAAACCTCAAAGTAAAACTGTAAACCTAACAGATGGCTGTAACACCCTAAAATTATAAAGGATTTCATAAGAACACTTTTTGCTTTTGTATATCACAATTTTAGCCGAAAGTCACTCTGGAGAAGAAAAACTAGTAAAATCCAAAAAAAATTATTTTAAATTTTGTTTGACTGCATCAGAGACTGACCAAAGAAGTTAGTTCCAGAGCAGGGTTACAGCCCTGAGAAAAGAGAACCTCAATGATGTAACCCTAATTTTTTTATGTTGCTTTTTCCTGGGGCATATGTTTACTCTGGGGCAGTTGCTAAGTAGTAGAAAAGTTAGCATAACATTAGGCAATCTTATGAAGATGAAGAGACAAAACATTAAAGGTCAAGGATTCCAAAGCTGCCAGAATTAAGGAATAGGTCCTATAAGGGATTGAAGCACAAGGAAGTTCCCGCAACACATTTACCAGTGAACTTCTGCATAAGTGTAAGAAGAAGCCATACAAGAGTCTGATGAAATGCACAGAATGAGGCGATAAAAACGAGTATTCAAAGCCCAGCAAAGAACGCATTCCAGGTCTAAAGTGAACCCCTGAGAGATTACAGCCTAGGGTGAAGGGAACTAAAAGTAAAGGGGGAAACAAAGACACTACTAGTTTTGAACAAGTTTAATCCTTTATTAGACTGAGCTGATAAACTCTGCTTATTGTTGTTGTTGTTGTTGTTAGGTGCCATCGAGCCGGTACAGACTCATAGCGACTTTATGTACAGCAGAAGGAAACACTGCCTGATCCTGAGCCAACCTCACTATCATTGCCACGCTTGAACTCATTGATGCCGCCACTGTGCCAATCCATCTTGCTGGGGTTCTTCCTCTTTTTCTCTGACCTTCCACCTTACCAAACATGATGTCCTTCTTCAATGACTGGTCCCTCCTGACAATATGTCTGAAGTATGAGAGACGAAGTTTGGCCAACTTGGACTCTAAGGAGCACTCTTGGCTGCACTTCTTCCAACAGAGATCTACTGGTTCTTTTGGCAGACTATGGCACTTTCAATATTCTCCTCCAACACCATTACTCAAAAGCATCAATTCTTCTACGTCTTCCTTATTCACTGTCCAGCTTTCATATGTATATGAGGTTATTAAAAATAAATTGCTTGAGTCAGGCTCTAAAAATGGTAAATTCCAAAAGCTTTTCATTTTTTAAATACATATCTGGCATTGAATTTAAAATCACCAAGTACAGGAAGAAACAAGACTATAAAAGCCAGATAACAGAAGCAGACTCACATAACAATCCAGATATGGGGACTAACTGCTTAATAACACAGAAGAAAAGCTAATTCCACCAGGGAACAATAGCCTATAAAAAGTAAACATGGTTATGATTTTTTATAATGTAGTGAGGCTTGATTAATAACAATTATACATCTAGATACAACTTTAAAAAAAAAAAAAAATTTGAAAATTGAACCAAAGCAGGCAGAAACTAGAGGGAGTCAACCCTTGGCAGATCAGAACTCTGGGTAAGAGGTACAGTTTATGACTTTGGGCCTGAGGGTACTTGCCAGTCTGTGCTGCCACAGTCCTTGCCACCTGTGCTACCAAAGGGCGGGTTGTGCTTGAGAACAGCTGGAAAATTAGTTTAGACACACCACAATGTAAAGTGCCACCCCTTCAAATATCCACATAAATATATCACTGATTGATAATGGCTATGTCTTGGGACACTTTATAAAAATAATCAGAGGAAGATGAAGAAACTGAGTAAATATTTCAGTTGCTGGTCATTCCAGTAAAGATCAAGTTTGGATTTCAAGAACTGTAAAGTTAAAGTCTATTAAAATAAAAACCAGTATGTTTAGGAAGAACATAATTGAACATAGAGTCAATAATTACCTGAAAACCAAATAATCATTCGAAGTCTTAAACACAATAAAAAAATCTGCCATACATGAATAGCAGGAAAACCTGACCTGGGGTCAAGAAATAAACTAATCCTGAAATAAGGTAGATGCTGCAATCAGCTGTCAAAGACTTTCAGGCAGCATACAATTATGTTGAAAGACTTAAAGGAAAATAAAGATGGAAGATAAGTCAATAGAACTGCAGTGCTATGTAGGGAACCATCAAACAGGGTCTAATGCACATATAATTACAATCATAAGGACAGGTGAGAAAAAAACATATACACAGATAAGGACCGAGTAGAAAACAAACGTAGGGATGCAATAAATTCAGAAAATGTAGGTGAAACATAAACTAAGAGACAGGCACATCATAGCCAAGCTACTGAAATCCAAAGAGAAAATCTTAAAAGTAATGAGAAAAAAACACTATTACAAACATGGAAACAATGATACATGTTTTAGTCTGGTTCTCTAAAGAAATAAAACCAATGAAGCATATTAAAAAACTTAAATTTATTTCAAGGAAATGTCACACACAATTGTGTATGCTGTAAAGTCCGAAGGTCTTGGGTCACCAGACAACAGCCTAGAGGTCGCTGCAAGCATATAGCCCAAGAAATGGAAATTATAAGGTTGAAAAAGAAAATAAGTTTTTCCAGAACATCTATTTACATGCTGGATGCAAGCAACCACTCCAGTAAAATTCCTCTTCCAACTAATTGGCTGTTCACATTAGATCACAAAATGGGGGATGATTACACAGTATCTGTTGAACCACACAGAATTTTAACCTATATTTAAGCCAACACATGACATGTCATGATTCTCCATAAATAATTCTGACTTCTATCAGAAACAATGGAGATCGGAAAACATGAAATAACACAACTTTAAACTTAGCTAAAAAAAGACTTTTAAGACCACTAAAACTCTATTTCTAAAATGCAAGCAAACAAAAATAGTTTTCAGAAAAGTAAAAATTAAGCAATCTCCACTGCACTTTACAGTGCAGAGCAAGAAATACTATGGGAAAAGCTTCAGGCTGAAAGCAAATAACACCACATGAAAATTAGGACCTCCAGAGGGAAATGAAGAATACATGAAATGCTTTAAAGAATTAAAAGCCTGGGGGGCCTGGCTATGCATTCCTCTACTCTTAATGCAAGGAGATGGCTCACAGACTTCTCCAGAGGGTTCCTGGCCTCAGTCATCTCTAGGAAGCTTCCTCAAGGTCAATGGGCACCCCTCAGATCCCACAGTGCCATACTGCTAGGCTAGCAGCAACACCCAGCCCAGCCAGGTGATACACACCAGCAGAGTCTGTACCACCACGTTTAAGAGTGAGGATGAGCCTGATTTTCAGGTTTAAGCTGTCAACAGTGAAACCCCACAATGGTCGTGGATTTCCATGCATAATGGTGGGCCCCTGACAGATCCTGGGGCTGAGGTTAAAGAACCTGGTGGCCAAGCAGCATGAGCAGGTAGAGTTGGCCAAAGTAGACACTGACGACCACACAGATCTATCTCACTATCAATTATAAGGTGTCTGCTGTATGTGCCCATCATGTTAGCCATTAAGACCATGGACGTGGTGAATAAGTTTGTGGGCATCAAGAATGAGGAGCAACCCTATCCAGAGAAGCAGCGATACCAGAGATGGCAGCACAGATGGGGACATGGAGAGAGGGAGCAACTGAGCATTCTAAATTCATGGAATTAGAGGGACTGAGAGCTGGCGGCCAGGAGGCAGATTTGCAGAATGTTTCCTTTGGTGTTATAAATTATTATATATCTGAGTGTAGCCTTGAAAACAAAGAACAGAAAAGTAATAAATCTCAGCATGCTGTCTAGTTCTTGGTACTTTATTGTGATCGTTAAGGTTTTGTGTCAGCTTGCCTTGGTCAAGATTCCCAGTGGATGGCAGTTGAGAAGTAGTTATTCTCCATGATGAGATCTAATAGAATGCAATCAACCCGATGTTGAGGTCTGTTAGGATTAGTCAATTAGTTGAAAGGACATTTCCTTGGGAGTGTAACCTGCTTCAAATATACTGGGCACTCAGGCAAAGCTTGCTTGCTCTATATGCTTGATCTGGATCTTGCATCTGACTTGTTTTTCAATCTCTAGTTTTTGGACTTGAGCCAGTGAGTTGCTCTTTTACCTGCCGATCTTTGGACTCATCAACATCCCATCTTCTTACCTGCTGAAACTGTTTGTCTTCCCATCTTGGTTTATCAGCCCTACACCTCCATGAGTCAAAAGCCTCCAGCCTGACATCTAACCCACAGACCACTTACACAACTGTATGAGCCATTTCCTTGATACAAATCTCTTTACATATACAAATATAAACTTTACTGGTTTTGCTTTTCTAAAGAATCCAGCCTAAGGCACTTACCTTCCCCAAATTCATCCTCAACCTTTGTTGAGCAAGAAAATACTGAGAAAAACTGAAGAAAAGGAAACATGAATGCTATTGGTTGGTATACGGATGAAATATACTATTGGCAAAAAGACAAAGTGCAAGTACAGTGCCGGTTAGAAAAAATAAAATTAAAAGGCATTTTGGTAGATTAAAGCATAGGCTACAAGAAAAGGACAAATAATTTTAACTAGCAGTCTTTGAAACATGTAATTTCTTAGGTCGAAAGCAAGCAAAAAAGATACTGAGAAATGAATTTTGGTAAAGTACACAGGATGCATTAGGAGAAAATTTACAGTGCTGCAAACCAAGAAAGAACCAAACAGGCTTTCAAAGATGGCCAAATACAAAGCAAAACCTATTAAGACATATTGGAGACAAGAAGAAAAACAACCAAAAGAAAATGAGATAAAGACGTAAAAATAGGTTCAGAGACAAAGTAATCACAATGAAAGAGAAGAAACACTAATGAATATGTGGTAACAAAGTAGAACTAATACAACAAAAAATGGGAAGACACAGCAAAAGAAAGCAAAAATATACCCACTGATGTTTTATACAGACAATAGTTGGGAATTGAAAAATAATTATAAGCAAAGGACAAACTGTAAAACTTCCATGAAAAAATCTTTGTAACTTTAGGTTACAGAAACATTTCTTAGAGAAGACATGAAAAGCACAATCCATAAGAGAAACAATTAGTGATTTGTATTTCATTAAAATTAAAAATTTGCTCCACTAAAGACACTGTTAAGATGCTCCACACAAAGAGAAAATATTTGCAGATTACTTATCTGACCAAATCTTGAATATATACAGAACTCAAACCTCAACAAAAAAAAAAAAAGAAAGAGACCAAAGATTTGAACAACAAACCATCAGAGCAGATATATGAGTGGCAATAAGCACAAAAATACATTATCACCCTTAAACAAATAATTAATAAGGGGGAATCTGATGCAGACGTGCAGACCCAGTCAGGCGTTCAAGTCCCCGTGGGCCCAAGCGTTGCTGACCATCCAAACCATAGGCTCTGAGGATCAGACTTTAGCCACCTAGCAGACATAGCAAAATGTCCCTTTTCTGATTATTCAGTTATGCTGGTTAGTAATTCCATACATGAGCCCTGGATACCACAGATAAATGTAAAAACCTTCCCTAAAAGCCGAGACTGTAAATTCCAAAAAGGCAAAGTTTTCCCCCCCCAAAAAAGCTAAAGAGGATATAGAGAAACTCTGTTAACTGATGGTATGTGGAGGGGATTATAATCAATGTAATGAAACAAGGTATATGAATGTTTTAATGTGAAACCGATGATGTGCCCTGAAAACTTTCACTCAATTCACAATAAAAAACTTAAAAAAAAAAAATACATTATCAATATCTTCACTCATTGTTATTAAGTGCCATCCAGTTGGTTCTGAGCCTGTATAGAGTTTCCCAAGCTATAAATCACCATGGGAGTAGAAAGTCTCATTTTTCCTCCTCAGAGGAGCTGATGGGTTCAAACTGCCAACCTTGTGGTTCACAGTCTAGTGTTTATTAAAATCATTAATAAAAATACCTACTAAACACCTAATATTTTTGCTGTTAAATGCTGTAGAATTGCTTCCAACTCATATCGACCCTGTATAGGGTTTCCAAGGAGTGGCTAACAGGCTTGAACCATTAACCCTGTAGTTAGCAGTTCAGTACTTATTCTACAGCACTATAACAGGACTCCACACCTTACAGAATAGTTAAAACTCAAAGTACTGATCACATCAAGTGTTGGAAAAGCTGTGGAGCAATAGGAACTCTCATCATTACTTATAGGAATGTAAAATGATACAGGCAAATAATATGGTGATTTTTTTAAAATAGCTAAACACACACTTACTATATGATTAAGCAAGCACACTCTTAGATATATAAAACAGAAAATTTATTTTTACATAAAAATCTGTATGAGAATGTTTACAGCAGCCTTCTATAAATAATCAAAAACTAGAAACAATACAAATGCCCATCAACAGGAAAAAGATAAATTTAAATTTATATACTTCTCAGCAACAGAAAAGAACAGTCTTCTAATTTTCAAAGCAACATGGATAAATATATATATATATGCTATACATAATTTTCTAGAGTACCTGGTGTGGCACTGTAGGATAAGTACTGAACCACAAAGTGGGCAGCTCAAACTCATCAGGTACTCCTCAGAATTCCTACAAAGGGTCGTTACGAGTAGGAACCCACTCAGAAACGACTCAATAGCACTTAACCATAACAACATAAATAATGTAACAATCTAGTTATATAGATCCAAGGGGAGACAACATGATAAATGGCGATGGTGTGTAAGGAAATATTCAGTACACTGATTTGAATTTTATTTGCATAGGTGTACATATATATATATATGTATTAATTTAACTGTATATATATATATATATATATATATATTAATTTAACTGAATATGTAAGATTTATGTTCTTTACGGTTTATAAATTATATTCACTATTGTGAAGTTATTTTTTTAAAAAAGGCATCAATATATTTGTATTATTTAGGTGTTACTCTGTTCTCTCTCTTTTCTTTCTGAAACCTTACTTCCTTACAACCAGATCAAGTTTTAACTGTTATCCTTACCTGAAGAATGTTGTTCCATTCTCTTTTATTTTATTCTTTTGAATAGAAGACGCTTGAATTGAAAGGAATTTATTTCCTGGCAAGGTAATCTGCTTTAAAATGGAAGCTATAAAAACAAAACAAGAATGAAAATAGGTAGAACACAAAAAAATACAATGATCTCACATTAGGAAAAATTTAAGATAACAGCTTTCAATATACAGTATAATCAAAGATAATTTCAATCTGCCCTAGAATTATGTTAAAATTATAATGAGGCAATGAATTTACTTTCTGTATAAGAAATCATTTCTAAGACATCTCCATTTCTTTCTTTATGATTATAAATATATCATGTACATAAAGTAACTGAAATATATAACAGTATATAATTGTATTGTTAAATTTTAAAAACACATAAAAGTCCTAATTTACATGTACAAGACTGATTTCCTAACTTTAAGAAATAAGGCCGTAACAAATTCACAAATTAAAAGGTACTCCTTTTACTAGTAAGCTGTTATAACTAATTATAGAATACTATGAGTAGTTGCCTCTTTCATCCTAAAACAACATACACCCATAAAGAGTGGCTCTGTAAGCACAAAGAGTGTAATGAGTAGTCATCTTTAAGTTTTCTCTCATAGGGGTGAACTGAAAACATCAAATCTCTCTTCTCATAATATAGACAGAAAAAATAGAGCACCAAGACCCCATAGTGTCTCAAATCCAGTGTGATGAGGCAGGAATAGGCAAAAGTCTACCTGGGGAAAACTGACTGCCCGATAGTACAGTGTCAACTGGTATCTTCTGTTGTCCAGAAGTTTGAATGGTCAATGCTGAGGAATGGGAATGTGCAGTCGCTTGTTTTGCAATGCCTCCTAAAGGGTGCTGGACTACCTGAAACAATAAGAATTATCAATATATTCATTCTATCTACTTTGAGATGGTGTGGTAGCATAGTGGGTTACACACTGGGCTGCTAACTGCAAGTTTATTTATTTGAATACACCAGCTCCACCAGAGAAAAGACGAAGTGCTCTAGTCCTGAAAAGATTGACAGCCTTGGAAACACTATACAAAGTCCCTATGAGTCAGAGCCTACTCCACAACACACAGCAACAATCTACTTTAGGGAAGGATAAACTTTCAATGATATACAACAGATTATACTCACCCAACTATCTATCCATCTATGCATGCCTTTATGTTACTGTAATAAGAAAGAATACTTAAATTTTAAATTGTATGTAGCAAAACTATCTTGTCCAAGAGTGAAAAACAAAGCTATCTTACAGGTTATATAACATTTTTGAAGAGAATTCAAATTTCCACTTTACAGAACCCAATTTAAGTCTGAATCTGTTACAGAATTATGTTGCCCAAAATACACTGTAAATCCTAATACCTGTACCTGTGGTTATAATCCCAGTGGGAATAGATTTTCTTTGTAATGTAAAGTAGGCAGTATCAGTGCAGAGTATATCTTAAATTAATCCCTTCTTAGATATAAAAAGAATAGATTAGACATGCAACAAAGCAAGCACAGCTGGGGGAAGACAGATGGCACGTTTCATGAGATCTCTAGGAACCAAGACTCTCCCGTAGAACCAAAAGAGGCGCCGGGATTCATACTTTTAGTCTCCTAAATGGTAAGAAAACAAATTTCTGTTTCTTAGAGCCACTGACTTGTGGTATTTCTGCTCTGAAAGCACTATGTAACTAAGAATCTATTTCCTTTTTAACCTGTGCTGGGAAATTTCTAGCACATACAAAAGTTGTTGAGTCAGTTCTCATAGTGACCCTGCATAGGGTTTCTGAGGGGCAGTTTCCAAGGAACAGCTGGTAGACGGAAGAAAATGAAACCCCTATATACTATTACTCATACCCATGAGAAAAAGATAAAGCTATCTGCTCCCAGAAGGATTTATGGTCTTGGAAACTCTTCATAAGGTCCCTATGAGTTGAAACCGATTAACGTAGTTTTGTTTTTCTACCATTACCCAGCTTCAACAATTCTTGATCAATCTTGTTTCATTTATGCTTCTACTGATAACTTCCCCAGCACCCTCAATTACTTTAAAGGACATCACAACTGTGTATCTTTTAATCCATAAACATTTCAAACCATATCTCTAAAACTCTAAAGATCAGTTTTTAGGTGTTGTTTTTAAAAGGTGTTGTTTTTTAAAACAACTTTTTGGGAAGTAGCAAAAGACATTCTTCAAGAGAACATAATTCAAGAAATATAGAAGGTAAAGGCTAGAAATATAGGAAGAAAAATTAATAGTAATCCCAAACCTACTACTGATTAGTGGATTCCAACTAAAAGTTACCCTATGGAGCAAGGTAGAACTAACTGCCCCATCAGGTTTCTAAGACTGTAAATCTTTACAGCAGCAGATTGCCACATTCTTCTCACATGAAGCAGCTGGTGTGTTGGAAACAACTTTTAGGTTAGAAGGCATGTGCTTTAACCACTGTGCTACCAGGATATCTAATATAGTAATAAAACCAAACCAAAAACCATACCCATTGGCATCGAGTACATTCTAACTCATAGTGACCCTACATGGGATTTCCGAGACTGTAAATCTTTAAGGGAGTAGATAGTCTTCTCTTTCTCACAGGCAGTATATGGAGGGATTGAACTGCCAATCCATTGCAATTAGCGAGCCGTCCAGTGCCTAACCCACAGTGCCACCAGGGCTACTTAAAAATAGAAACAGTAGTTACGTTTGGCTTCAAGGAGGAAAGAAAACCAAAATAGCACAGCTTCTTTTTTTTGTCAATTCAAAGACGAGCACATTCTATCATTGAGCCAGTGAAGTTATTTAAAAGTCCTTACAACTCAAAGAAGACTAATATAAATTATTCATAGTCATATGAGGAAATAAACTACTAAATAGAAATACAGGGTTATGATTTATTTTTATTACTTTTTGTAAATAAAATATAAATCTAATGTCTAGCATATATATCACTAGGAGTACAGTGGCTCCATAGGATAAGACTGAACTGCAAACTACAAAGTTAGCAGTTTGAGCCCACCAGCTGGTCCCCAGAAAAGATTTTAAATCCTGAGAAACCCTACATAGCATTCACCATGAGTCGGAACCACATCAACAGCACTTAACAACAACAACATGTATTTATTAAAAAAAAAAAAATAACAAGTAACTAACAAATGTCATAGGAAGTACTCCTATAGGAACTTGTTGTTGTTGTTAAGTGCCGCTGAGTCAATTCCGACCCATAGCAACTCTGTATAGGGTTTCCAAGGAGTGGCTGGTGAGCTTGAACCACCAATCTTGCAGTTCAAACCACTTTGCAGTCTGATGCATTCACCCACAGTGCAACACCAGGACCCCTATAGGAACTTACTTTTCCCTAAAGAAGAAACACAAGATGGAAAAATGTATGACGGATCATTCTTTGGGCTTAGACAAGAATTCTTTGAAAAAAGGAAACATTCCAATGACGCAGAGGTCAAACACATATACTGTAAAGCACTGAGAATCAGGTTTATATTTTGCAATACAATACAGATTCATAGTCTAATTTATGTACTCAGAATGAAACACAACAAAACACCCCTAAGAATTTGAACTTAACTCTCAATTGTTTGTTTTCCTCCTTGGCATCCTTTATTAGATATTCTTTACAGTATTCGTATTATAAAAGATAGTTATAAAATATTTTTAGAAAATTGTTTGCAAATTAGTATCATATCATTTTTGATGCCTACCCAAAAATATAACACAAAATTATGAGCTCGAGTTTAACAACGCTACATGCCCATCACTCCTCGTGTTAATGACTGAAAGACTAAAGGCAACGTATGTGATCTAACAAAAAATACGGGCACCATACTCCTGGCACACTTGGCATGAGTCCCTCAAATTGGAAGGTACTCACAACATGACAGGGGAAGAGCTACCTCCTCAAAGTAGAGTTGACCATAATGATGAGAACAAAGCAAAACCTTCAGATCTTCATTTGCTCACGGGGCACAACTCAAAATGAGAAGAACCAGCTGCATACATTCATTAATAACCAGGACATGGAATGTACAAAGTATGACTCTTAAGAAAACTGGAAGTTGTCATATATGAAATGGAATACATAAAAATCAATATTCTGGGCAATGGTGTTGTTGTTGCTGTGTGCTACTGAGGTGATTCTGATCCATAGGGGCCCTGTAGAGGGTTTCCGAGGAGCAGCTGGTGAGCTTGAACCATTGACCTTGCAATACCAACTGACTTTGCAGCCCAGCGAATTAACCCACAGTGCCACACTAAATGGACCGGTATTGGTCATTTTGAATCAGACAACGGTTTACTACGCCAGGAACAACAAATTGAAGAGCAATGGCATTGCATTCATCATCAAAAACATTTCCAGATAGATCATGAAGTTTATTGCTATCTGTATTGATATATGACAATATCAATAAGCCTATTTTAAGCAGGGACAGTGGTTCAAACTCACCAGCTATTCCTCGGAAACCCTATACAGTGTCTCTATGAGTCACAACCAACTCTCAGAGTCACTTAACAACAACAAAGAAGACCAGTTAATACCTTATTATTCAAATTCATGCACCAACCACTAAACCCAGTGATGATGAAATTGAAGAATTCTACCAACTTCTTTGGAGTCCTGCTGTGGTTCTGCTGAAGAAGCAATGAACTGCTAACCTAAAGGTCAGTGGTTCAAACCCACCAGTCCTTCCTTAGAAACACTATACAGGATTGCTGTGAGTCATACTGATATGATGGCACTTAACAACAACCATCTTCTTCAGTCTGAAACAGATCAAACATGCAACCCAGACGTATCACAATTACTGGTTGTGATGTCTCTTCTAGCTATAGTCTGTAACTTCAATCGAACAACATTTGTGTCCTGCTGAATCTGGGACAGAGGTGGGGAAGATACTGACAGAATGACATGATTCAGCTATGGATGTTCACAGTTCATTTTAATTGTAGAAGCTTTAAACTCTAGCATGGTTTAAAAAGAACCTTCTCAGAAGCAGGAGGGAGAGAGTTCTCAATACCATTATGAATAAAGAGCCAGGAGTGGAGTCTATCTTTTAGACCCCAAGATTCTTATACATTAAACCTCCTTGACCTAGGGACAGAAAGCTGTCTGACACCAGAAGTGTGGCAGGAGTAGCAGCAGCAGAACCCAGATCCAGAACACAAAAGAAAACAGTGGACTTCCCAGCCTATGAGGCAAGTAAAGCTCAGTGACTTTGGGCAGGAAACTTGCTTGTAGAGAGGGCTGACCCATGGTGCTGAGTGGGTCTTATAGTGGAATGGTATATCCTGCAGCTATTTATCAGCAACTGACTGAACAACTATACCCTAAGAATTGTCCAATCCTACACTGTAACCACCAAGAGTAACATTTAGTTTATGCTCCAAAATTTTTGTCAAACATATTTTGAATTAACTGTCTTGTTCAATAAAATTCAAACATGCTGTGGTTTTAAGAGGCTTTACTTTTAATTTTTGAGTCCCGGTGTAGTGCTGCAGGAAAAGCACTGGGCTACAAAGGTTGGTTTGAACCGAAAGGTCAGTGGAAACCTATACAGGGTCACTATGAGTCAAAACCAACTTGACGGCACTTAACAAAAACAACACTTTTAACTTTTGAGTGAAAAGTTAAACAATTTAGTTTTGCTAATAAAGTAAATCAGCTTTTGCTTATTATCTCTAGCTCATTTAAAATTAAAATATTTACGTTAAATTTAAAATAGCTTTTGCTCCATTGTTAATGAAATAGTTTCTTCACAAATAGTCCTAAGGAAAACGTTCAGCCATCACGACTCCTTTAGAGTTTATATTTTATTATCTAACTATCATCAGTAGTCTATAATCCAATCCATCTACATTCTTTAACTTTTTAAAAAACAACTCAAAGTTAAAAATGTTGAGCTCAACATTTGATTCAAATACATAACCTCATGTAACAAACAACTACTAAGTCAGACTGATAGATGGCCAAGAAGATTACCCATTTACAAGAACTGATTCCTTAGATGAAATTCAAAAACTACTAATTAGGCCCATATGCCAGTATTTTAAGCATTTGAGGACCAAAATATAAAAAGTACCATATTGTTGTTAATAAATGAAGAACCTAAACCTAAAATAAACTGAAAAATTCTAGTTGATTTACTTGAATAAGAGCTTTCACAGATCCCCCAGGAGGTAATATACAATAAATAATAAGAAAAGATACGCCAAAAATTTAAAAGGAGGGGCCTCTTCAACCAAGGATAAAAACATATCACTTGTTGACCAAAGAATCAACTACTCTGGGTAAGTAACATAGTTTCCAGTGAATTAGCAAAAACCTGCTGTCAAACCAGGGTAGTTGCTAAAGTGGAAAAGTTTATTGTTATGATGTAGCAGCAATTAGTTATAGGACTATTTATTAATACTACCTCCATCTATGTAAATGCCCATATTTGCTTGGTGCCCAGAGGAGAGTAACCCCTTGTTTTGTGATGGGTATTTTGCCACACATTTTAAAAAGTCACTGTGGTCCTCTCTATCTTATTGAGGTAGTGGCAATGACTATGCTTCAAAACCAGGAAACAGTATGGCCCATGTACCCGATTCAGGTTTGCAGCTTCTGACTGGTCCTAAAGTTTCCATAAAAAGTCATCCTTCTTTCTTGAAAGAAAAAAACACATATCACTTCATAAAATAATACTATGATAAAACCTAAATCTTGCAAAGGCAGATTAGAGAGAATTCTTTTTACAATCTGAAAGGGTGAAAATGCAAACATCTTACCCAAGAGGCAGGAAACTTACACAAACTTGAAGAAGAATCAGTTAAGAGTTAGAAATCAATCTAACATTAATAGAATTTTAAAATATATAATCAAATTTTAAAGGATTCAAATTACAAAATTTTAAAACCTGACATTAAACAAGATTTCTACACCTATTTCTTCAGATCACTGCTGGAAACAGTTCTTAACTGCACTGACCACAGATTTGATCCAGAATGGCAACTCTTGCATTTTAAATGATTATTTGCCATATTTCTCTTATGTATTATTAAAATATGTTATGCTATTTCTAACACCCTGTGTGTTTTCCTTCTTACTTAGACCTCAGATTAAACTCTAATACCTAGGTTGGAGCAGGAACAATGTTTTGTTCTGTTGTGCATAGGAGCACTATGAGTCAGTTCCCACTCAGCACTTAACAACAATGTATCTTAGGTGTCTAGTTGCTGACTTTTACCATTTTAATAGCTAAATAAAAATAGTAACATCAAATCTGTTAACTAAAATGGAAATAGGGGCCAAAGAAGGTAGAACATGTAAGGAACACTACATTGTTCCAAGTTTTTTTAAAGAATGAAAGCAGGAAGTTTAAAAAAAAAAATTTTTTTTTAAACCATTTTAAATATAAATAATCTAAAATTTGGCATTAGATTTCCTAATACATTTTTCTTGGTTGCAATTATTTTTAAAGTATAACAAGCCAAATCTATTAAATGCACACTGTCAAGATATTATTACCAGAAACAGTTTCCTGTTTCAGGGCACACCAAAAATCTTTAGAAGTTCTTGTCAGGAAACTAAAACCTAATTTTAAAAACACATTAGGTTCTAGTCTCTGATTTTCACTTGTTGAAGGCCATTGGATGAAGTCACTTAAAATTCTAGACTCTTAGTGCTCTCCCTGCTCCTACTTCACTATTGAGGTACTTTAAAATCCATTGTGCGCATATGACATATTTTAAAATCTCTAATTATTAAGTATTGTTTCACTTTACGAGACTATATTTTAAAGATGTTCAATAATGGTCAGTGCTGATTCAGGAATCAGCTACGGCCCATAAAGAGGAGTCCAGTTCTGTTCAGTGCTATCAAAACAAAGGTTTCTCCATGGAGCAATTGCTCTGTTCCAGTAGTTCCCATATCTTGTTGCTAAAACCAATGTTTTAGAAACATTGTTTTAAAAAATATTTTATCTCAAATTAAAATTAATCACACCTAAGCAGGCCCCTACCCAGAGAAGCAGCGATGCCTGAGATGGAGGCAGAGACGATGACGTGGAGAGATGGAGCGGCTACGGACTTCAGACAGAGAGGGAGAGGGGCTGTGTGCTGATGACCAGGGGACAGGCTTGCAGGGTATACCATTTGGTTGGTTGATGATGCATGGAGGGGATTGTAACCATGGCAATGAAACGATACACGATAGGATGAATGTAAAACTAATGTTCTCCCATGTAACTATCACATAATTCACAATAAAACATTAAAAAAAAAAAAAATTAATCACACCTAAAGTAGGGAAGGATGAAAACAGATTAGTCCTCAGGAAATGACTATCACTCTGTACCCACCCCAACATCTGACTCCTGGTCTGACTCCTGTCCAATTCTTGCCACCTGATTTCTCCTTTTCATTCTATGTTCAAAGTTGCCATTCTGCTTCTAAAGACAACCACCCGTAGACACAACCTTCTTAGCCAGATCAAGTTAACAAGGCTGGGAATTTTACAGATTATACTATTCTAAGAAGAAAAATACACTAAAACAAGAGATTCAAAGCAGAGCTTTTAACATGGAGACATACAAAAGAAAAAAAAGGGTAATTATCAGAAATCAAAAGAACAACTCTGTAACGGGTAAGATAAAACTTTACTTTAAAAAACATTATAAATTTTAATTACTTTGCCAAGTGCTATCTCCCATAGACTAATTATACTCCTGATGAAACTTGTTTTGTCCTGAAAACAGATAGGACACTAAAACTTAAGAATACTACCAGATAGAAAGTTAAAATTTCTTTCTTTCACCTAAGAACTCCAAAGCCACAACAGGTGTTTTTTTTTTTTTTTTTTTTTTTTGGGGGGGGGGGAAGAGTTGGTAATTACAATCTCTTTTCCACTATTCTCAAAGTCCCTCACAGTCGCCCTTCTTTCTTATCTTTTTAAAGAAGAGCTATCATTATTATCACCTGCGTAGTAGAAGGGTCAAGAAGTACTTAAATTGAATGTAAACATCAGCGAAAACCAAATCAGGGGACATTCTATAATATAACTACTCTCGACACCTGAAGCATTACAATATAATGAAAAACAACAAAAGGATGGGGAATATTGTAGATTCAAGGCATCTAAGAAAAATGACAATTAAATGTAATAGGCACTTTTTAAAACAGAAACAAGATCAGAAAATAAATAGCTATAAAGGGTATTATGAGGACAACGGGGAAATGTGACTAAGCCATACGTGATGATTAGTAGTACACTGGGGCTGTGTGTGTGTGTGTGTGCATGTGTGCATGCGTGTATGAAGAGAGAAAAGGACAAATATATAAAAATGTGCAAAATGTTAACAATTAGTCAAACTAGGTAAAAGGTACATAAGGGCTCATTTCATTAGTTTTGTCAGTTATCTAAAGATTTAAATTTTTCAAAATAAAAAACTGAAGAAGAAAGAGACGTTACTCACTAGTTGTTTGACTTTAACGGCCTGTGGCATGCCAGCTTGCTGTGACAGGATGGCACTTGGTTGTGCAAATTTGATTTGGACTGGAGTTTCAATGACAGGCTTGCTAGATGTGGTCCCAGAAAAAGTAACTACAGGTTTCACAGAAGGAAGGCAAATTGCTGCAGCTGAAGTGTCCCCAAAAGTTACCGATGGAAGAGCCAGTGACACTGCTGCTCCAGAAGCAACTGGTTTTTCAGGCTGAAGTGAGACTGTTGTAACGGTATTTGGTACTGAAGTCACAAGTGGTTTTGAAGTCTGAAGCAAAACAGTTCCAGCTGTTGTTCCTCCATGTACAGCAGCTGGACCTACAGAATGAAGTGTTACAACTCCAGTATTTGCTCCACCTGAACCAGCAAGTGGATTCTGAGTGTGTACTGCCACAGTTCTGGGGGCTGTTCCCCCAGAAACAGTAATTGTCTTTTCAGACTGGATTGCGGAGACTGCTGTTGTCACAACCGGAGAAGGTGTTGCTTTTACAGTACAGGTAGCAATAACTACCTCACTAGAGGTCTGCTGAACACACTGCTGAATAAAGCTCTGAGAGTTGGGCGTAAGTTGTCGTAAGGCAATCACACTTTTCTAGAAACACAAGAGAGGGAGGAAAAATAAATACGGATAAATAAGCACCTAATGAAATAATACTTAGTATTTCATCTCTTTATAACATAACAATAAATAAAAATCAAGTGTTTCTGTTGAGGAAATTTGGTATTACTTATTTATATACTATCAGTAAGGAGCTCTGGTAGCGTAGTGGTTACGAATCGGGCTGCGAACCTTAAGGTCAGCAGTTTGAAACTACCAGCTGCTCCACGGGAGAAAGATGAGGCTTTCTACTCCCGTAAGGATTTACACCCTCGGAAACCCTGTACAGGGTCGCTATGGGTCGGAACCGACTCGACGGCACTTAACAACAACAACAATACTATCAATAACAAGCATACAATCAATTTAAAGTCCGAAAGGATTAAACCAATAGGGGTTTTTTAAATACAATTCATGTCTCATTATTAAAAATTTTCTCTATCTCAATATCAATTTTGTAAAACACTGCATTATTTTTGTATGTGTTGTTTAAGTCCCATAATAGATCATTAACTTCCATATCTAAAAATATATTTGTACCAAAAGTCTCTTTGTTAAATAACTTCCATACTTTGGCTAGAAAGTCTTTAACCTAAACCTAACATACACAAATTTAAGACCAAAGGCAATTTTCTTTAATGCTGTTGTTGTTATGTGCCATGGAGTCAGTTCCGACTCATAGTGGCCCTGTACAGGGTTTTCAAGGCTGTAAATCTTTATGGGAGCAGAAAATCTCATCTTTCTCCCGCGAAACAGCTGGTAATTTCAAACCGCTAACCATGAGATTAGCAGCTCAACTCATAACCACTATGATACCAGAGCTCCTTACTTTTCTTTAATAGGGCTGGATATTTCCCAACTAGATTTTAAATCTATGTCTATGATTCTTTCCTAGTGAGTAAAGATAATTAAAATACTAGATTCTGTCTTTTCACCAATGAGCATTCTGTTTGTTTTCATTTTTGAATAAGAAAAAGATGTCAGAGAAAGTACCTAGTTGCCTGTCTTTTGGGGAATTTACAGGCTGTTTTTGATGATCCCATCGTTTAATAACACTTAAGCTATGTCAACTGGATACTAAGATCAATGAAAGTAATCACAAAGAAATACAATACTTAATAAGCAAATGAAATCTATGATTTCTCTTCTTCTATAAAAAGATGAAAAAAATTCATATCTGAAGACATTAAAAAAAAAAAAAAACCGTAAAGAAGAAAAGTAGAAAACCCCTCATAATCTCTTTCCATATTTTACAACGGACAGAAAACAAACTGCTTTGGAAATATACAAATAAAGTGATTTTTTTAAAAAATAAATTTCAACTAGAAATTTAAAATGAGTGGGGGATTTTGGATTAAAAAAAAAAATAGAAAGAAATGTTAAAGTCATATGAGACTTAAAAAGAGGTGACAAAATATATATGCATCTGAATTATCTCCTGCTCATCTGCCCAGGTCAGGACTTTTTCCATCTTAGTTGATGAAGTGAGACCAGAACACACCTAAACCAGGGCAATAAATAGACAGGGAAAATTACGGGTTAACACCCTGCAGGAAACTTAATCTCCCACTTAGAAAACAAGGACATTGCGCACACTGGATAGCAACCAAATCTTTTGAGTGACAAAGTCAGAAATGATATGTCATGCTCAAAGATGCCAACAAAAAGCATTGCTTTGAATATGTGTCACTACTCTCCATGGTCCAGGCAGTCCTTCTGGACCAGCTCCTGAAATGGCTCACTTTGCCTTTTCCAAGTTTCACATTCGAGGGTTCTGACCCATACTGTTTACCACTTTGGTTGTCTTTCTGCTTCATCCAAATTTTAAAAATTCAGGTCAGATCTGTTCCAATTTCACTTCATTGGTCATGAATGAACCAGTCTGAAGCCCTGGACTAGAGTTAACCTTAAATGTTGAGTCGCTTATCACATACAAAATGCAACACCCAAAGTCTTATGGATGAGGAAAACAAAATTCAAACACAATCATAACATGTAATTGTTGTGGTTATGTACTGTGGAGTCGGTTCTGACTCATAGTGACCCTGTACAAGGTTTCTGAGGCTATAAATCTTCATAGGAGTAGAAAGCCTCAACTTTTTCCCATGGAACAGCTGGTAGTTTCGAACTGCTGACTCTCGGGTTAGCTGCCTAATTCGTAACGACTACGCTACCAGAGCTCCTTTATAAGACATAATAGATCCATAGAAAACAAATAAGAAGTATAAATAGTTCATGATAATACCTGGTAATTTAAAGGTAGTGTTATCTAGCAAGCTGATTCAGTTAGCCTAAATTTTTTCGTATTGACCAAATCTGTGTCTTTCATCAAAAGATAGTCATCTCATGTCTAAAATGAAGAACACTGTTATCTAGTACCTACTCTGAAAAGACTGGCATGAAAATTAAGTATAAACAATGCAAATTAATAATATTTGCTCAGACATATGGCACAGAGTTGCTGTTGTTAAGTGCTGTTGAGTTGGAAGGTGCTTACTAAATTCTCTCTTCCCACGGTTCTTCAATACCTATGAAATATGAGGGGGCTTCATAACATTCATGGGAAACTTCCACTACCATTTAATTCCATTTTCCCATGAACTTTTTGAAGCCCTCTCATATCTACTCGAGTGGCCAGTGTTACACACATCTACTATAGCTCACAGAACCATGGCACAATCTCAAACCAAAGGAAGAACTGCCTCTGGCATCTCTATGGAGGGTCATCCAAAGACAGAGCACAAGTCATTTCAGCTAAAAAATTCTCAATTCCTTTTTTCCAAAGTATTATTCTGGCAAAATTTATGAAACACAAAATTTGGCATTTTAACTATTTTTAATTGTACGATTCAGTGACATTAATTACACTCACCATGTTGTGCAACTAATTCATCACTATCTGTTTTCAAATATTCTAACAGAAACTCATTACCCTCCAAGCAACAGTTCCTTAGTCCCTTCTCTTACCCATCCCTGATAAACACTAACAAAATTTCATTACTCTTTATTTTCTATTCTAAATTACTTTATATATTTATATAAGTGGAGTCACGGAATATTTGCCCTTTGGAGACTGAATAATTTCACTCAGCATGTTTTCAAGGTTTATCCATGTCATAGCATGCTTCAGAATTCCCTTTATGTCTGAAAATTATTCCATTGTATAAGGTTGCTAGGAGTTGGAATCAACTTGGTGGCAGTGGGTTTAGTTAGTGAATACAGCTAATCACATTTTGTGTGTATATTCATCTACTGACATACACTTGGGTTGTTTCTATCTTTTGGCAATTGTGAACAATGTTGGAATGAATTTTGATGTACAAGTATCTGCTTTGAGTCCCTGCTTTCAAGACTCTTGTGTATGTATCTTGGAGGAGAATTGCTAAATCATATAATAATTCTGTATTTAACCTTTTCAGGAATAAACAAATTCTTTTCAACATCAACTGCACAACTTTACATTGCTACCAGTTATGTCGAGGGTTTCAATTTCTCTCTATCCTGGTCAATAATTATTTTCTATTTTTCTGGTAATGGCCATCCTGTTATTGTTGCCATCAGATCGATTCTGACTCATACCAACACTATTATAACAAAGCAGAGTTTCCTAGGCTATAAACTTCATGGAGCAGACTGCCAGGTTAAACCAAGCTGTCCATTAGCAGTCGAGCTCTTAAACCACTGCATCATCAGGTATCCTTATAGGCATCCTATTAGCTGCTGCTTGTTGTTGTTGTTGTTAAGTGCCATCAAGTCGTTTCCGACCCATAGCAACCCTGAACAGGGTTTCCAAGGCTATAAATCTTTACGGGAGCAGAACACGCTTCATCTTTCTCCCACGGAACAGCTGGTAATTTCGAACTTTTCACCTTGCGGTTCCCAGCCCAATTTGTAACCACTTAGCAGTATCTTACTGTGGTTTTGATTGGCATTTCCCTAGTGACAATTGAACGTATTTTCATGTGTTTACTGGCCAATTGCATATCTTGTATTTCTCCTTTAAAGAAAGGTCTATTCAAGTCCTTTGTTGTTAAGTGCTGTTGAGTCGGTTCTGGATCACAGTAACCCTGTGTGGAGTGGCTTACAGTTAAGTGCTTAGCCTACATCACCACACCAGGACTCAATTTTTCATTTAGGCTGTTTGTCTTTTTTATTGTCATTATTGAATTATAAAAGCATTCTCAGTTTCTTTAGCCACACTCCATAGCAATAATTTGCATCCTCCTAATCACAACAAGGAGTCCTGGTGTGGTGCTGTGGGTTAATGCGCCAGACTGCAAAGCCGTTTGAACTGCAAGGTTGGCAGTTCAAGGTCACCAGCTGCTCACAGGGTCATTATGGGTTGGAAATGACTCGACGGCACTTAACAACAACAATCACAACAAATCAGCCTGGTCATGAGTCCTGATGTGGCTCAGTATGATAAGCACTGGATTTCTAACTGCAAGGAAGGCAGTTCAAACCCACTAGTCACTCCTCAAAAACTATATATATATAGGGTCGCTATGAGTTGGAACCAACCAGACAGCACTTAACTAGAAAAACAGTCAATCTGGTCAAGGCTTATTAAGTGGGTTATAAATTGCGCTGTTGACCACAAGGTCAGCAATGTGAATATAACAGGAGCTCTGCAGGAGAAAGACGAGGCAGGCTATGAGGCTTTCTGTGCCTGTAAAGAGTTGCAGCCTTGGAAACCCTATTCAGATGACTGAGTCAGAACTGACTCCACGGCACACAACCACCACCACAACCAATCAATCTGGTCACTCCCTTCTTTTATGAAGGAATAGAGTTTCCACGATGAAGCCTCTTTCATCTCCTCTAGACATTAACCAAAATCTTCCTATGAGCCACATCTCATTCTATTACTTGAAAATTGATGGAATGAGTCTTTAGAGTTCACTGCAACCCCAGATTTTTAATGGCTTAAAAATATTCGATTTGACTCCTTTTCAGTTTCTGAGTATCCAAAAGGAATTTTTGGATTGCCAACCAATCTCTCATTATCAAAGTTATAGTTCTCTATCAAAATTTTATTCAGTACAATAAATCCTAGTGAAAATGTTTACTAACAATGAAAATTAATTCTTAAAAATGACTTCCTTGGACACTAGCTACCCAAAATGGGGTGGGGGAGGGGGAAAGCGACAACAGCAAGAAGTGACTGGCTTACAAGCTTTCAAGAGGGAAGCTAGATTCACAGGGCATGGAGGAAGGTAGACTCTCCACTGAGTAGTATACAATCTGTCTAAGTGGGGCTGATGAAATAAAATCCGGATGGATCTCTTGTGACACAATAGTGAATAATTGTTATCTGGACTGCTTGTGAGGGTTGGAATTGTATAAAGGTGGACTTTTTTAGCAAAGAAGGGAGTGATTTTTTCAGCCTAAGAGTGGAGGTCCCTGAGACCATCAAGGGAGAAGAGTGGAGAGCGGGACCCTACCCAGAGAAGCAGCGATGCCTGAGATGGAGGCCGAGACGATGATGTGGAGAGATGGAAGTGTTGGGGACTTTAGACACAGAGAGGGAGAGGGGCTGTGTGCTGATGACCGGGGGGCGCAGGCTTGCAGTGTATACCCTTTGGTTGGTTGATGATGCATGGAGGGTATTGTAACCATAGCAATGAAATTATATACTATAGGATGAATGTAAAACTAATGTTCTCCCATGTAAACTATCCCATAATTCACAATAAAACATTTAAAATAATAATAATAACATCCTTCTCACCAAACTAAGTACGATATGGTTTATTATTTCTAAAAGAATGAGTCATTAAAACAAATCAGAAAGCTCTATTTTCAAGCATATTCAAAAGTCCTTGCTACATTTCTTTACAAGCATTAAACAGTATTAAGTTATATTCGTGAATGATATCACTTGTTTTCACAGCATAATCTGAAAAATATGGATTATGAACATGCTGTCCAGTTTATAATAGAACTGAGAACTTCCTCTCACATTCCTAGAATCATCACAATGAACTGACACACTCAAATATATACTAGAGCTTAAATTATTTTAACTTAATCTAACACAAATAAATTCTTCAAAGTAGCATAGAACTCTACCTTCAGAAAAGGAACTAGATGTGGCTGAGGTGAAGACTTAAGTTCAACATACAATTTTCTAGTAAATTCTTCTGCTTCAATTTTCGCATCCTGAGGAATGAGAGAAACAAACATATTTTTAAGTCTATAAATAATTAAGAGGCAAAATACATAACTCATAATTATATATATGCTTTGCTATCCTGACACAAATGGTAGAGTTTCATCATTAATAATGGGCAATTTTTGTTCATGTCACCTGTAAAATGAGTACATATGAACAATGATTACAGAGAATAAAGACTTTTTTATTTAAGATCCTAGGAAACAAAGTAACAGAAAAACTGCAACTAAATACTGCTACATTATTATAGTCTTATCAATAACTGGAGTTCTTAACAACATCAATAATTAGGAAGTGAAAACACACAGAAATTCTAAATTTCTCGCATTTAACTTGGTGTTGTTAAGTGCCTTCAAGTAAATTCCAACTCATAGCAAGCCTCCATATAGGGTTTCAGAGGCTTTTTGAAATCTTTGTGGGAACAGAAAGCCTCATCTTTCTTCTGTCTGTTGGGCTCCAATCACAGACCTTATGGTTCCCAGTCCTGTGCTTATTATGTGGAGTCACTGTGCCCCCAGATTTAACTTGTTGTTGTGAAGTGCCATCGAGTCAGTTCCAACCCACAGCGACCCTGTATAGGGTTTCCAAGGAGCTGCTGGTGAGCTTGAACCGCCAATCTAGCAGTTCAAACAGATTTGCAGTCTGGCACATTAACTCACAGCACCATACCAGGACTCTATAATTTCTTTGTTTTTAAGTTTTTTTAAATTACAAGTACAAAGTTAATTTTGTTATTTGAGAATACTATTCATTGCAAAGCCATAACTGCTGTTGCTCAGTGCTGTGAAATTGAAGCCGACCCACAGCAATCCTGTATAGGATTTCCGTGGAGTAGCTGGTGAGCTTGAGTCACCAACTTTGCAGTCCGGGGCATTATCCTGTAGTGCCACACCAGGACTACAAAGCTATACTAGATCAACTATTTCCCAAAAGAACTGACAAACCTTTGTTATTGTTGTTGTTAAGTGCCATAGAGTTGTTAAGTGCCATAGACTCACGCGACCCTGTACAGGGTTTCTAAGGAGCAGCTGGTGAGTTTAAACCACCAACTTCGTAGATCAAACCGACCTTTCGGTCTAGTGCTTTATCCCACAGTGCCAAACCAGGAATCCCAAGAAACCTTTACATGTTGTTTAATGCTCTAAGTCTTTCTTGTGATATGTCTAAATTATTTCCACGGTAAAAGAAAAAATTGCTTTGGCCTTTGTGTTGGTACTTATACTGAAGGTACAAAAGCAGCAGTGGGTTAAACTGCTAGCAGTAACAACAAATTTTAATAGTTATCATAATATGCTCCATCACTATGCACTTCTTATGCTAGTTTAACTTTTAAAATCTCCTCAAAGAAGCAGTAAAGATGATTTGTTTTACTAAATCTCAACTCTTCAGTACATGTTTTTTTTAATATGTGTGCAAAATATTATGCTGCAGGGCAAAGTAAGATGCTCAAGGAAAGTCATTTTGTGAGTTGAACTACCTTATTTTTCTTAGAGCATTATCTTTACTAGAAAGAATGACACACTATTCTTATTCAGGTTAGAATATTTGACTTTTGCTATCTCAAAAACAATGTGGGCTCAAATAACAATTGCATTATTTGTTGCCAAAAGTATCTCAAACCAAAATTTAAAATTTGGAAAATGTGTATCTACTACTCTGTACCTGATAGATTTCCAGCATGTAAAGTACTCTTCTAACTGGTATTGTTTTCAAGTGGGGGTGAAATATTTTTTCTAATGGTGGTGTTGCTGTTGTTAAGTGGGGGTGAAATTAACCTGCATCATTTTTTTACCTTAAATTATCAAATCTGTCAACATTTGGAATATCTGCATAAATCAGAGACCTAATATTTTTCAAATGATCAATGTATGATGTTACAAAACCAGTATACCTGGACAAAAGAGCAATTCAATGTGCAAAATGAGTTGACACTAAAGAAAATCCACAATGATCTAGAGAAAAGCTATAAAAATACTGACTTCTTCAACAAAATTAGTATGCCATAAGGTATCCTGGTGTGGCACTTAGATCATCACTGGACAGTGAACCACAAGGTCAGTGGTTCAAACCTACCAGCTTCTCCTTGGAAACCCTATACAGGGTCCCTATGAGTTAGAACTGACTCAACAGCACTTAACAAATGGTTCAGAAAATACAGCAGATTTGAGAATCTAGCTATCTTCTAGAATGTTAGACATTAGATTTATGAAATATAAAACAATGTCAAACTTTCCACAAAATAGCTTTTCGTTTTGTAAACTATAGTTGGTTCTCATAAAAATCCTACATATATTAATATGCAATAGATTTGTTGTTTTAAAATTAATTTTCTAATTAATAGTTTGTCTTAATTTCAACACCACATAAAGAAAATGCCTTTGTGAAGTCCTCAATTTTCAAACATATTAATGTATCCCAAGAATAAAATGTTTGAAAAGTACTGTTTTTAAGATAAATAAACCCACTGACATTGAGTCTACTCAGATCCCTAGTGATCCTATAGGAGTGAGTAGAACTTCCCCCGCAGGGTTTCCAAAGCTGTCAATCTTTAAGGAAGCAGCAGTAGGATCAAACAGCCAACCTTTCAGTTAGTAGTCAAGTACTTTAACCTATGCACCACACTAAGGCCCCTTCTAGACGAAATAGGTCTTGTTGAAATAGAAAGAGTATTTGATTCATTCCTACTGCTCCTATCTATTTGCAAAAGTTCACAAAAATTGTGTTTAGAAATTTTATTGGATGCATGTTCCTTTCCATCAAGTCTCTCCATCAAGAGTATTCCTTCTCAGCGAACAAGTGAGTAGATCCCCCTTTCAAGGCCAGTACACCTTGAAAATAGAAGATCACAACTCAGTGTTTACTTTTTAAAAAATGCTCATGCTGTAGTCAGAGTGAATAGAGGTAAATGCTGTTAACCACTGGTGCATGGAGGGGATTGCAACCATGCAATGAAGCAAAGTATATGATTTGTTAATGTAAAATTGATGTCATCTGCTCTGTAAAACTCCACTGAATTCACAATAAACAAGTTTTTTAAAAAAATGCTAAGAAGTTAAAATGAAAACATCTTTATATGACTCATAATTCAAAATTTCTCAAATTAAAAAAAACAAAGCCACTCATAGCAACCCGATAGTACAGAGTAGAACTGCTCCATAGTGTTTCCAAGGCTGTGATCTTTATGGAAGCAAACTGCCACATCTTTCTCCTGTGGAGCAGCGGGTGGGCTCAAACCGCCAACCATTTGGTTAGTAGCCAAGCACTTTAACCACTATTACGATGAAACAGCTTGCAAAATAGAAAACTAACCATAGATAGCATTAAAAACAATAGTAAAAAAGGTATTTTAATTATTGATAAACTATGCTTGCTTTTCTAATCGATGTTTGAGATATATACATATTTTCCTTCAGGAAAGTATTTTTAAACGAAAAATATACAAAAGTCCTAATTTGTAAGGTCAGAAAAGTCTATAGATTTCAAGAGCTCAACAAATTCAAATTTAGATTGATTTGCTATACCCTCAGCATATTTCTTAAGCATATGGTAAAACATTTCTAATTTCCATCTTCATCCTTAGTATATCTAAATATTTTAACTGAAAGAGGCTATAAGGAAATAAAGCAGCATAAATTGACAGTATTCTGGCACTTGCAGAGATATCAGAGATCATCTTATAAATAAGGGAACTAAAGTCTAAGAAGATGAACTTTCAGAAGTTACTAAAAACTCATTGTTTGGGCATAAACAACGTATGTTGGGTTTTTTTTTTTTATAACCTGGCTTTCTAACATTATATAATTCTAATAACAATTTCCCACTTGATCAAATAAGGAGCTCTGGTAGTGTAGTGGTTATGAATCGGTCTGCTAATCTCAAGGTCAGCAGTTCGAAACAAGCAGCTGTTCTGTGGGAGAAATATGAGGCTTTCTGCTCCTGTACAGATTTACAGCCTAGGAAACCCTACACAGGGTCGCTCGGAGTCAGAACGACTCCACGGCACACACCCACCACCACCACTTGATCAAGTAGTCTATCTTCTACAGTAGAGTCAGCACTGGACCGTGAACCACAAAGTCAGAAGTTCAAATCCACCAGCTGCTCCTTGTGAACCCTATACAGGGTCGCTATGAGTCGGAATCGACTTGACAGCACTTTTAACAACAACAACAAATGGAGATTTGCAAACTTTTTTAAAAAAACAACTTACCAAAAGTTGCTCCACCAATTTCTTCACATTCTGTCCCATTTCTGGGGACTGTGATCCGCTACATGCTAACTTTATTAGCATTGCAAGCAAGTTCTTACATTTATTCACATTTTCTAACATCATCTAAATAAATACGGAGATAAAATGTAAACAATCAAATGTTAGCAGGAAAATAAAATTTGAGGAATTTTATAAGCAATTGTAGTTAGAATACACATGAAAACTTACTGGAGAAAGATTAATCTGAGCAACAGCTGAATTCTCTGTTTTGAGATTGGGTTCACAGGAGGAGACGGGTGATACTCCAAAACTTGAAGGCTTCTGGGTTGTTACAGTAGTCAGTGGCTTTACAGGAGTAACTGTGACAACACTGGTTGTCACAGGCATAGGCTGAAATATAAAAGTAGTATGTATTTAGATTCACAGTACTATGATACCTTAGTAGATGTTTCATTTCTCATTAAGCTTATTACAAATGAATTTTGACATTTTTATTTTTGTTAGGCTCTACTAAGCCAAGGCAATATAAAAACTTTGGAGTGTAGTAGATCTGGATTCCAATCATTCTACTAAATGAATAATCTCAGGACAGTTACTAAATCCTGCTAACCTCCCGAATGCCTTCTAGATAAAACAAGCAAGGTAACAGGACCTGTTATCCTAAGGCTGTAGGAATCCTGGTGTGGCCTGTGGGTCAATGTGCTGGAGTGCAAAGTCAGTTTGAACTGCAAGGTCGCTAGTTCAAGCTCACCAGCTGCTTCATAGAAACCCTACACAAGGTTGCTATGAGTCGGAACCAACTTGATGGCACTTAATAACAATAATCCTAAAGCTTTATGTGGACAAAATGTGCTAAACAAATTGTCCTCAAAAATATTAATACATCTCCAAGATGGGTTTAAGGAGCTCTGGTAACACAGTGGTTACGAGTTGGGCTGCTAACCTCAAGTTCAGCAGTTCCAAACCACCAGCAGTTCCATAGGAGAAAGATGAGGTTTTTCTGCTCCTGTAAAGATTTACAGCCACGGAAACCCTATGCAGGGTCGCTATGAGTCGGAACCGACTCCACGGCACGCCACCAAGATAGGTTTGAAATGACTAGTCCTTTGGAGTCCTGGTGTGGTGCTGTAGGATAAGCACTGCCAAGAGCAAGACAGACAGTTCATACCCACACCAGCAGCTCCTTGGAATCCCGATAAAGTATCACTATGAGTCAGACACTACTCAACAGCACTTAAGAATCAGAATCTTTATGTGAAAATAGATTCCCTGCTCTGTAATGCTCTGCTTTTGCTAAAATATGTAAGCAAAGAGATCTATTGTTTCTTATTTCCTAATAATCTGCTTTTACATAGACTATCAGAGTAAGTATAAGAATATTACAAATGTGATATTGTGTTCACACTGAAAATAATTTTAGTAGTTGCTTCCACCCTTCATTGAAATGAGATGTGATTCTAGCACCACCTACAGGATAAAAAAGTTTAACACAAAGAAAAACAAGAAGTAATTTAGAAAATCACATTATCATAAAGCAATAATCTAATGTTCAAAAGACAAACACAAAAAGTTACAAGACATGAGAAGTCTGTGAAGAAGGAAGCAGAAAAATATTTATAATTTACATAGAAAATGCAGTCTTGTCTAATAATTTTAACTTAAATGCAGATTCCTGTCATCTTCAAGGATTTTCCTGTAATAGTGAATTCAAATGTATAACAAAATTTTCTATTTATGAAAACTTGGAGGAATTATTAGGCAAGAATGCTTTGGGAATAAAATTGAAAATGAAAAAAACTACTGATTAAAGATAAACAGAACTCAATGAAATATTATGCAATAACAGCAAAATTTTTAACTACACTAACATTAACACAATTTCACTAAATATAAGGAAAGCAACAAAATCTCTGAAGCAATATTTACAATTAAGTCTCCATCTTTTGACTACTCTGTTTATCAGAGACAATTACTGGACAGTTTTCTCTGAATACTTCGGGAGATTTTCTAATAAACTTTGAGGGTTTTATATAATAAAGACTTTTTTCAGTGAGTCTATTTTCTAATCAACTTTTTATTCTTTCCTTTACTGTATTTAAGAAAATATAATCTGGAATTTTAGCTGGTGATTATGATCACTTTTGGGATTAAAGGCAAAATTTCCTAAGAGACTGTTGTTTACCTTATGACGCCAAATAAGTCCCAGTGAAATTTAAGGTCAGGAAAACATGCTATTTTTTTTTACAAGAATGAGCATTTATGGCAATTTTACTTTCCTTGTCAATATTTTATTGTATACAACAAAAACTGCTACTTTAAACTGTTTCTAACATGTTGTAGTTAAGTGGAACATAGTCGGTTCTGACTCATAGCAATCCTGTATTATAGGGTTTCCGAGTAGCAGCTGGTGAGTTTGAATGGCCAACCTTGCAGTTCATACACAACTTGCTGTCCAGTGCTTATTCTACAATGCCACATTAAGATTGTTGCCGTTGGTGTCATTATATGCTATAAAGTCAGTTACAATTCACAGTGATGCTGTATAGAATTTCCAAGGAGCAGCTGGTGAATTTGAATCGCCGACCTTGCAGTTCAAAAATACCTTACAGTCTAGTGCTTATACTACAATACCACACCAGGACTCCCATATCTAGATTGTTGTTGTTGTTGTTGTTACGTGACATCGAGTCAGTTCTGACTCATAGCGACCCTGTATAGGGTTTCCAAGGAGCAACTGGTAAGCTTGAACCAACAACCTTGTAGTTCAAACGGCTTTGCAGTCTGGCGCATTAATCCACAGCACCACAACAGGACTACATATCTAGATTGTTGTTGCTGTTGTTAAGTGCCATCAAGTCGGGTCCGACCCATAGCGACCCTGTACGGGGTTTCCAAGGGTGTAATCTTTACGGGAGTAGAAAGCCTCATCTTTCTCCCGCGGAGCGGCTGGTAGTTTCGAACCGCTGACCTTAAGGTTCACAGCCCGATTCGTAAGCACTACACTACCATATCTAGATTAGGGGTCTGAAATTCTTTTTTCAAAGGGCTAGAGAGCAAATATTTTAGACTTTGCAAACCATACAGTCTCTGTTGGCACTATTAATCTTTGTTTTTGTAGTCCTAAAACAACTCTAGAAAATGTGTAATGAGTGGGCATCACTGTGAGCTAGTATAACTTCATTTATAAAAAAGGCAGCAAGTATGGTATGGCTAACCCCTGATTTAGTATGATTCTGGGTCTGGAGTTTTGCCTTTTCCATCTCTAAAACCAAGAAAAATTTTATTCTTAAAATCATGCTTTGTCATTATTAAATAGATAACTCAGCTTGTATCTAGACTCACCCATGATACATGCATGTTTTCCAAGGCTACACTGGCACTAATTAGGCATGCTCTGCAAGCAAGAGTGGAAAAGGGTAGAAAATATATGAATCTGTGTGGAAACCAGTAATACAGAAGCACTGGAATTATTCAAACTTAGGAGACAAAGCTGTATTTCAAGGAGAATCATTTCTGTACCTGTCTGAAAGCTCAGTCATTTTAGGTTTTCTGGTATTTCCTTGATGTTCTTGTTGTTAGGTATCATCGAGTGGGTTCCAACTCACAGCGATCAAGTGGACAACAGAATGAAACACTGCCCGGTCCTGCGCCATACTCACAATTGTTATGTTTGAGTGTACTGTTGCTGCCACTGTGTCAATTCATCTTGTTGAGGGTCTTCCTCCTTTTCACTAACCCCTATCCTTTACACCAAGCATGATATTCTTCTCCAGGAACTGGTCCCTCCTGACAATATGTTTGAAGTGTGAAAGGCAAAGTCTCACCATCTCCTTTTCTAAAAAGCATCTGGGCACACTTCGTCCAAGACAAATTTGTTTTTTCTTATGGCAATCCATGGTCCTTTCAATATTCTTCTCCAACACCATAATTCACATGCATTACTGGTCTTTCATATTCATTGTGCAACTGAGGCATGTGTATAAAGCCACTTGAAAAAACTATGTCTTGGGTCAGCAGATTTGCCTAATACATTATGTCAGTTGATTTCTAGGCTGTTGCTTTCTTTAAGTGTTAGCTGTGGATCCAAGCAAAATGATATCTTTGGCAACTTCCATATTTTCTCCATTTATCATAATGTTATTTAATGGTCCAGTTGTGAGGACTTTTGTTTTCTTTCCATTGAGGTGCAATCCATATTGAAGACTGCAGTCTTTAATCTTCATCAGTTAAGTATTTCAAGTCTCTTCTCTTCTAGAATGCAAGGTTATGTATCTGAATATTACAGATTGTTAATAAGTCTTCCTCCAATCCTGCTCTCATATACTTCTTGAGAAGGAAAAATATAATCCAGCTTCTCAGGTGATTTGTTCAACATACAGATTGAGTAAATATGGTAAAAGGATACAATTATGGTGTGCATCTTTCCTCATTTTAAAACGTTCAATAGCTCCTTATTCTGTTCTAACAACTGCCTCTTGATCTATGTACAGGTCCTCCAGAGCACAACTAAGTGTCTGGCATTCCCACTCTTCACAATGTTATTCACAGATTATTATAATCCACACAGTCAAATGCCTCTGAACAGTCGATAAAGTTTAAGTAAAATCTTTCTGGTATTCTCTAGTAATGTCAACAATGACATCCCTAGTTCCATATCCTTTTCTGAATCTGGCTCGAATTTGTGGCAGCTTTCTGTCGATGTACTGCTGCAACTGTTACTGAATTATCTTCAACAAAATTTCACTTGCATATGATATTAATGATATTATTCAATGATTTCTGCATTCCATTGGGTCACCTTTTTTGGGGAACGAGCACAAATATGGATCCCTTCCCATCCTTTAATCAGGCAGCAAGTCTTCCAAATTTCTCAGCATAGACAAGTGAGTGCCTCCAGCCCTGCAACAGTTTGTTGAACCATTTCAATTAGTATCCCATTAATTCCTGGAGTACTGATTTTGTTTTTCCTGTTTTTTAAAGATTTTATTGTAAACTGAGTGATAGTTTACATAGGAGAAGAACATCAGTTTTGTACTCAACCAATCTATTTTGTTTCATTGCAATGTATTCTTGTTTTTCAATGACTTCAGTGCAGCTTAAAATTCCTGCTTCGATATAATCGGTTCTTGATCATATGCTATCTCTTGAAACAACTCAACACCCACCAATTCTTTTTGGTACAGTGACTCTCTGTATTCCTTGCATCTTTTTTTTTTTTTTTTTTTTTCTTTCTCTTCCATCTCCTTTTGACGCTTTCTGCATCACTCAATATTTTGCACTTGGTGGTGGTGATTATGTACCATGGAGTCGGTTCCAAATCATAGCGACCCTGTACAGAGTTTCTGAGGCTGTAAATCTTTACGGGAACAGAAAGCCTCATCTTTCACCCCTGGAATAGCTGGTAGTTTCGAACTGCTGACCTTGCGGTTCGCAGCCCGATTCGTAACCACTACACTACCAGAGCTCCTTAGAATCTTTCAATATTACTAGAAGCTTGAGCTGTTTTCTTAAGTTCTTTTAGCTTGAGAAGTGTTGAGCGTGTTCGTCCCCTTAGGTTTTCTAATTACAGGTTTTTGCACGTTTCATTATAATATTTAACTCTGTCATCTCCAACTGCCCTCTAAAATGTTCAGTTCAGCTCATTCACCTCTTCCATTTATTCCATTTGCTTTAGCTTCTCTACACTCAAGACCAAATTTCAGAGTCTCTTCTGACATCTACTTGGTCTTTCCTTTCTTTCCTTTTTTTTTTTTTAAATGTCCTTTTGCTTTCTTCCTGTATGATATTTTTGATGTCATCCCCAAACTCTTCTGGTCTTTGGTCATTAGTTACTAATGCAGCAAATCTGTTGTTGAGATGGTCTCTAAATTCAGGTGGGATATATTCAAGGTCATAGTTTGGCTCTCGTGAACTTGTTTTCATTTTCTTCTGTTTTAGAATGAACTTACTTAAGAGCAATTGATGGTCTTTTAGAAATAATCATTATAAACCCAAATATTTGTTAAGAGTTCAATCTAACAATGAAATGGGCTACAACTTCATCAAATAGAAAATAACTAAGGAAAAGATTTCAAATTAGTTCTTATGTCTACCACACCAGGCTATGTTGCAAACCATTTTAAACAAATAAAAATCTCCTAGTAGAAAAACAATTTCAAAATGTCTTAATATATACATTTACCTTTTCAAATATTTAATTGCAGAAAATTCCATCTTTTCTCATTTCCAAATTCTGAAACCCCTAAATTTGACCTTGAATTGACCCTCAAAATGGACACAAACATTATTTAAAGTTAACTTCACTAGTTGAAGTAATCCAAGATATCATTTACTTCCCTAGCCTAGAACTCAAAACCAGCCAACTTAAAATATGCATCAATCAGAATTAGGCAAAGTTATGAATAATCCATATAAGAAATATCAGTAGGAAACACTTATATGGAAAAGCAATCAAAGGAAAAATTAAGCAGCCCAAATATATCAATTTAGAACTAAATATACTAAATCTTTACAAAATGCATACATTGTTAATGAGTATATGTATAAGAAATACATACATATGTATTTAAACACATTTTAATTTTTATTTTGTTTTGGGATCTATTCTGTTTGGGGTTTGTACAGCTTCTTGTATGGACCTTAGAGAGTAACTGCAAGAATGAAATAAACGTTGCTGTTGTTAACTGCCATCGAGTTGGTTCTGACCCATAGCAACCCTGTATAGGGTTTCCTAAGAGCTGCTGGTGAGCTTGAACAGCCAACAAAACAGTTCAAACAGCTTTGCAGTCTGGCGCATTAACCCACAGTGCCACACCAGGACTCCAAAATAAATCTTAAAAAGTGTTGAGCCCAAGAAATGTTCAATAAATAGTAATAATTACTAGGGTAGAGTATACTGAATCACCACAAGAGGAGATTTATGTTGTCTGGCTGCTAGGAGTCCTCTCAGCAGGCAGTCGTCATAAATTTTGGGGTTTATCTTTGCTGTAGAGAGTCAGCTTAGCCAACAACATAACTTCTCTGAGAGAGGCCACATCCAATGATGTCATTAAGACCCAGGTAACCATGCAGGCCTACAATAGCCAAACTCTGATAGGCTGCATGTTTTCCAAAGCTTCCTACTAGTTACTGAGGCTGCATCCAATTCAAACTCTTGCTTACTCTCCTTCACTTCCAAAGGTATCAATCTCTGATAAATAAGTAGTGCATATGTCAAACTGTCCCTTAGCCTGTTTCTGGTAATGGCAACGTATTAGCTATTAAATATATTTGCATTAATTTAAAGTAATCAAGAAAACAGATGTTTCAAGAAAATATACTATGTTTATTTTACTTCCCATTGCTTTAAAAGTTTCCAGTTTGATAAATGTCACCATACACCTATCAAACTGAATTGTTCTTGTCAATGTCCTATACACAGTAACTTATATACCTGGCATAAAATAGCTAAACAAGAATTTTTTTAAAAAAAGATAAGTGGATAAGCAGTGCATACATGACTCCAAATTAAATCGTAACTTACTTGATCTGAAGGAGGCTTCGGAACAGTAGTTACCACAGTAGTTCCTATTTGTGCCAATTTTTTAACAGGTACCACAGTCACTTTCTTTATTATTTGTGAGTTAGAATTCTTGAGAGACAGAAAAAAAAAAAAATAATAACATATAACCATCACCATTATTGATTTAAAATCAATCAGTGTTAGAACTAAAATTAAAACACTTTGTTTACTGTATCAGAAAGGAGCTTTGGTTGTGTAGTGGTTACGAGTTGGGCTGCGATTCATACAATCAGCAAGCAGTTCAAAACTACCAGTGGTTCCACAGCAGAAAGATGACACTTTCTATCCCCATAAAGATTTACAGCCTTGGAAACCCTATACAGGATCGCTATGAGTCAGAACTGACTCCATAGCACGTATCCACCACCACCACTGCCCTCTCTCAGGATTCTGTGTTGTTTCAGCCTCTACATCACCTTAGGTGTTTTATGTACTTCCGGTGTGGCACTACAGGATAAGAACTGAACTGCTAACCACAAGGTTAGAGGTTCAAATCCACCAGCTGCTCCCCAGAAACCCTACACAGGAAAATTATGAGTCAGAAACAACTCAATAGCCAGCACTTAACAACAACATACTATAAACCTAAATTAATCAGCTGGCCAATTGACATTCATGTAATGTTTTAACAAGGGTAACATGATTCCATAAATATCTGATATACCTACAAGTTCAAAAGAAATAAATTTCACAAGATTCAGCATTAAAATCTTGAACATTACTCTTTGGCTCCTGTATGTAATACTAAATAAAAATCTGCTAACATTATTTTCTCAATCCACACTAGTTATATAACGCAAATTAGAAAAGGGAAGGAGTAGCTATTAGTAACAAACACACTAACAGAGGAAATGACTAGTTGAGAACCTGGAATCAAGTTGTTGTTATTAAGTGCCACTGAGTTGGTTCCAACTCATAGCAACCCTGTGTAAGGCTTCTGAGGAGTGGGTGATGAGCTTGAACTACTGACCTTGTTGTTCAAACCAACCTTGCAGTCCAGAGCATTAATCCACAGTGCCACAACAAGAAAATGCTAAACTACATGCAGCACTTTCTGTTTAAATGAACAAAGCAAGATATGTATAAAAATTACTTTTAAAAAACTCTGTCATATGAGATAAACTCCAGCTACCTGGGAACTTTGTGGTTGTTGTTAAGTGCCATTGAGTTGATTCTGACTCAAAATGACCCTGTCCAGGGTTCCCAAGGAACAGATGGCGAGTCTGAACTGCCAGCCTTGCCATGTATATAAAATAAGTTATTTCCTAACAGTGTTAACTTAGTCAGATGTCTTTAAATTTTTAAAGATAATCCTTTTAAGATATAGTTCAAATTGAATACAATTGTTGTTGTTGTTGTGTGCTGTGGAGTCGGGTCCAACTCATAGCGACCCTACACAGGGTTTCCGAGGCTGTAAATCTTTACGGGAGCAGACCACCTCATCTTTCTCCTGCGGAACCACTGGTAGTTTCGAACTGCTGACCTTGCGGCTCGCAGCCCAATTTGTAACCACTACGCTACCAGAGCTCCTTTGCTATATATTAATATTTTTACCACAAATTAGAACTGAAGCAGAACGCTAATTTGCTTTCCACTTAGAGATGCAAATTGTTCTTTGAATCTTCCTTTGAGGACTATAAAATCTTTGAGTATGATGTTAAATTTTTATTATTATAACAATTACCAAACAACAAACAAAAAAACCTGAAAATTTTGATAGATTAACATATTCCAAGATTTACAAAGCTAAGCAGAATCATCACTGAATAATTTTTATTAGCAAACAGGTACACGTTAATATGAAGATAATCATGAGGACAAAGAAAAAAATAAAATAATAAGGTAAATTACCGGCATTGTGCAGGTTTTGATTGTTTGAGTATTCGCTGATACTGCTGCCTTTGAGGTTATGTTACCAGTAGTATCGCTTCTTGTTAAAGCTTGCTGAGGAGACACCAACATCAACTGGCCACTGTTACTTTTGATCACAACTGTTCCTATAATCAAAAGACAAAGAAAAAAATACCCAAGTTAATAAACAACACATAGTCATCATGGAAAGATATTTCTACTCAAAACTACCTAAAATATGAAAATCTTAAGAACATAGCTAAGATATTACAAAAAAGGGAAAACATTCTTCCTTCATAATATTAGAAATATTTATTAAATTATACCAGTTAAGATGATACATTAACAACACAACATTATAGAAACTGACTAGTGGAGCAGATACACCAACACAGACTCATGTGGATATGTCATATTAAATCTTCCTAAGAGATAATATAGATCAGTGAGAAAGGAGACTAAATAGGATATATTGACTAGTTATCTATTTGGGAAAGATGAAATTAGATGGCTATTTTACACTTGTTATAGGTTGTGTATGAGCTCTGGTACCGTAGTGGCTACGAATCGGGCTGCTAACATCATGGTCAGCAGTTTGAAACTACCAGCTGTTCCACAGGAGAAGGATAAGGCTTTCTGCTCCAGTAAAGATTTACACCCTTGGAAACCCTATAGAGGGTCACCATGAGTCGGAACCGACTCCACGGCACATAGCAACAACAAAAACATGAGTTGAATGGTGTGGCACTGTAGGATCAGCGCTGGACTGAGATCCACAAGGTTAGTAGTTCAAACCCACTAGCTACTCCTTGGATACAGGGTAACTAAGCATTTAACAATAACAACGGGCTGAATGGAATCCTGGTCTGGCTCTGTAGGGTAAGCACTGGACCACAAGGCTGGTGTGATCCGCAATGTCAGTGGTTTAAACTCACCACAGCTCCTTGGAAACCCTGTGCTGTTATTGTTAAGTGCCATTAAGTCAGTTCCCATTCACAGGGACCCTGTATAGGGTTTCCGAGACTGTAAATCTTTACTGCAGCAGAACGCCTCTTCTTTCTCCTGCGGAACAGTTGGTAGTTTCAAACTGCTGACCATGATATTAGCAGCCGGATTCGTGATTCGTAGCCACTACGCTACCTTAAGAGGCAGAAAATAGGAAGTCGAATGACAATGCCAAGTGTCAGATGTGCACAACAGGATTCCTGACACTGCTGATAGTAATTTGGCACAAACACTTTGTTTAGCTTTACATGATTGTGTCAAATTGGTTTCTATTTCCATGCCCTCCAACCCATTATTTCTGGCTTTAGGAAATTCTTGACCATGTTTGTACAATAATATTCACAGCAGGGGTTCCACTTCTAATTGTTGTTTGTTAAGTGCCCTCCAGTCCATTCCAACCCATAGCGACCCTGTATAGGGTTCCCAAGGAGCAGCTGGTGAGCTTGAACCACAGTCCTTGCAGTTCAAAGGACTCTGCAGTCTGACGTATTAACCCACAGCGCCATGCCAGGGAACGACATAGACTCATTCACCCAGTGAAATAAGCTTAATGGGTTAAAAAAAACTTAGAAACAAAACACACAACATTTATAGTCTCTTGAAATTGTATTAACCAAAACCCAAATCAAAGCCAATGCCATTGAATAGCCTTAAACTCATAAGCAGCCCTACAGGGTGGAGTAGAACTAGTTCCTTAAATTGTTCTGCAATATAGGGAAAAGGAGCATTTCATTCACCTGCTAAAACTCAGATCTGTGGCATGTGAACTACTAGAAACTCCATTCCAGGTAGTGTAGTAAACTCTCTCTCTCCCCTAAGTTCCTCGTCTAAGACTATGGTATCTTCCCAAGAGGGCACACCACCAGTATTTCTCATCCCCAGCCTCAAGCTACATTGTGCAGTGGGATAAAGTCCAAACAAGCATGTTCAAGAGAGTGGAGCCTCTTATTCTTCTACAGTTTCAGATATGGCATGCTGAGAATACTTGTGCCCAAATCACTTTCATCCCAGCAGGGGTGTCACTAAAACAGAAGCACACCATTATCCCCATTTCCTGATCCAATTGACTGTATTTTTAAAAGTATATGGAGGTTCAGGTGTGGCACTGAGAGTTAATGCTCCAGACTGCAAAGCCATTTGAACTGCAAGGTTGGTTGTTCAAGCTCACCAACTGCTCCTTGGAAACCCTATACAGGCATTTCACAACAACAAGAAGGTTCAAGGCTAAGGGCACTTTCAGAAACTGGCAGCTTCAGGAGCGATACAAGCTAAACTGTAAGTCTGCTAGTTTACCAGAGAGAACCAGCTAACAAATCCCAAAACAAATGTCAAGCACTGACCTTAAAAGCTATATATCCTTATAGCATCACAATGTTGTTGTTGTTGTTAAGTGTCGTCGAGTCGGTTCCGACCCATAGCGACCCTATACAGGGTTTCCGAGGGTGTAAATCCGTACTGGAGTAGAAAGCCTCTGAGGAAAAGCAGAATGCTAGTACTTCCTCCTAAAGGATGTCTAGTCCACAAGAATGCTACTAATATTGACAAGTTAACTGACTCCACAGCCTTTGGAACCCAAGCAAGAGGCGCAAATGTTGAGAAGTGTAAAAGAGAATCTCCCATTTCACAATGTCCGGCAGCACTGTGACAACTGTGAAAGTTGATGATCATGTAAACTGTTTACCTTTGATAAAGTCAGGAGGAAAACAAAGAACACATTCCAGGGCTGTTTCAGGCATTTGACAAAGTAGATGCAAATTCTATGCCTTGTGTTCAATAGTAAAATAAATAATAGACATCTTTCCTTGATTTTAAGGTTTTCTTTTCCAGGAAACTAATTATTAACAAACGATTCAAACTGCAAATGAAATTTTCTTTTGCTGTTAAGGACCTTCCAGTAGGTTGTGACTCATAGCAACCCTGTACAGGGTTTCCAAGGAGCAGCTAGTGGGTTTGAACTGCAAATCTTGCAGTTAGCAGTCCAGTGCTTATCCTACATTGCCACACCAGGACTCCAGAAACTGTTCCATAGCCATGTAAATTTGTATTATCTTGCTAAAACAGGATGGTTGTCAATGCATTATCCTCTAATTTAAATCTCAAAAAGCGTCCTGGCTGCAGGTGGGTCAAAGGAAAAAATTACCCACAGCAATCAAATCAGATTCAGACTCCTTGTTGTTAAGTGCATTCAAGTGAGTTCAGACTCACTTGGGTTTTCAAAGAGCAGTTGAAACAGAAAACTTCACCTTTCTTCTAGGAAGCAGCTGATGGGAATGAACTACTGACCTTGCACTTAGCAGTCCTGTGCTTATCCTACAGCACAACCTGGGTGGATGGTCAGATTATTAGCCGCCAGGAGTCCTGGTATGGCACTGTAGAGGAACTGGACAGGTAACTGTCCGTTATGAATTGGAACTCACTTGATGGCACTTGTTGCTGTTGTTAAGTGTCGTTGAGTCAGTTACTGATCCATAGCGACCCTGAACAGGGTTTCTGAGGCTATAAATCTTTATGGGAGCAGAAAGCCTCCTTTGTCTCCCGTGGAGCAGCTGGTAATTTTGAACTGCTGACCTTGCAGTTCACAGCCCAATTCGTAACCACTACGCTACAAGTAAATTGATACCACTTGATCTCTGCAAAGCTGAGGAAGGCAGAGTTCAATCATTTTAAGATCAGCCAATGGTTGATCACCTATATACATATATCCCTCCTATTCTCTTCATTAAGGAGCACTGGGAGTGTAGCAGTTACTAATCAGGCTGCTAATCTCATGGTCAGCAGTTCAAAACTACCAGTGGTTCCACGGGAGAAAGATGAGCTTTGTGCTCCCATAAAGATTTACAACCCTGGAAACTCTATACAGAGTGGCTGTGAGTCAGAAGCAAGTCCACACACATAACCACCACTTCTCTTCATTGATGTCCTGGTGTGGCACTATAGGATAAACACTAGAACCACAAGGTCGGTAGGTGAAAGTCACCAGCGGCTCCTCAGAAATCTTAGACTGGGTTGCTATGTCAGAAACTGACTCAGTAGCACTTAACAGCAACAACTTCTTTCATAAGCTTCATTGTACCTAGCTTCTTCAATGATTGGCTTTCTCAGGAATCAAAATGACCTCTCCCTGTTCATACAGAGTAACTGCTCAAAATTAACTTTATGTCAAATTCAAGTGAGTTTCGATTATTCTTAACACTCATCTCATCATGAAGGAGTTTGTGAAAGAGGAATTCAACTGTTTTCACATGTTAACTTTCACAAACTTTTGTACAGTATGACTGTCAGTTTGTGATATAAAAAAGTCATCAAATCCATTCTCATCTCTCTAAAACAGTGACAGAAGAGCAGAATACCATACACAAACAAGTGAGATTACCACAAATAGCCCACAGAATGATTTTCAGAGCTTCACTAAAGTTTCCTTCATTTGCTCACCGTGTTCCTCCTCCACAAACTCTATTTCCAGCCCAAGATCCCTAGGAAAATACATGGGTCAGATTTTGTTTTTAAAAACAAGTTCTGTTCACAGAGATAATTCTGAAGGAGAAATCAAAAGTATTCATTGCCTTGGAAAATTAAGAGTTGCTAAGTATCTTTGAAAGGAGATCTGGTAGCGTAGTGGTTACGAATCGGGCTGAGAACCGCATGGTCAGCAGTTCGAAACTACCAGCTGCTCCGCGGGAGAAAGATGAGGCGATCTGCTCCCTTAAAGATTTACAGCCTCGGAAACCCTGTTCAGGGTCGCTATGTGTCGAAACAGACTCAACGGCACTTAACAACAACAACAACAAAGTATCTTTGAGCTGCTGTTGTTGTTTTTGTTAGGTGCCATCGAGTCCGTACTGACTCATAGCGATCCTGTGTACAACAGAATGAAACACTGCCCAGTCCAGGGGCAACCTCACAATTGTTGCCACGCTTGAACCCACTGATGCTGCCACTTTGCCAACCCATCACGTTGGGGGTCTTCTTCTTTTTCTCTGACCCTCCACTTTGCCACACATGATATCCTTCTCCAGCAACTGGTCCCTCCTGACAATATGTCTGAAGTATGAGAGATGAAGTTTGGCCATCCTGGCCTCCAAGGAGCACTCTGGATGCACTTCTTCCAACACACATCTGTTGGTTCTTTTGGAAGCCCATGACACTTTCAAAATTCTCCTCCAACACCATAACTCAAAAGCATCAATTCTTCTAAGGTCTTCCTTATTCACTGTCCAGCTTTCGTATGCACATGAGGTTATTGAAAATACCATGGCTTGGGTATTAGTCCTCAAACTGGATCTTTGCTCTTCAACACTTTAATTCAATCTTTCCTCCGTTGATAAGAATGTTTATTGGTCATTAAGAAGACAAAGAAGGAGAAGATCAAAATGGATGTCAAAAGAGATACTGAAACTTGCTCTCCAGTATAGCGATGCCAAAGCAAATGGAAGAAATGAGGAGGCACAAGACCTGAACAGAAAATTTCGAAGGTCAGCTCGAGAAGGCAAAGTCAAATATTACAACAAAATGTGCAAAGATCTGGAGTCAGAAAACTAAAAGGGAAGAACTTGTTCAGCATTTCTCAACCTGGGGGAACTGAAGAAAATAGGATAGGAGGAAGACTCATTAACAATATGTGATAAGCAGATGATACAACCTTGCTTGCTGAAAGTGAAGAGGACTTAAAATACTGATGAAGATCATAAACGATAGCCTTCCATATGGACTACATCTCAATGTAAAGAAAACAACAATCCTCACCACTGGACCAATAAACAACATTCTTACCAATGGAGATATGGTTGAAGTTGTTTGTTTAAAAGACTTCTTTCTTCTTGGATCTCTGAGCAGTCAGGTGCTAATTCTTATTACATAAAATAGAACATTTAAGATTCATAATCTTTAAAATAAAGCAGTGCTTCCATTTCATTCTTCAACTACTACTATTAGTTTCATGTGGCTATCTTGTTCTGCACTCAGTGACCATACCAATGTGTTATTGTGCTCTTCTGTTACCAATCAGCAGAAATTCCCAAAGAGGCCTCTTCAAAGCACATCCCCACCACCTCCCCAAACCCAAACCACTGCAGCTCAACCTCCTCCAAAAACAAAACCAACATGGTCAATTCTGAAGCGTAACAATCCTATATGTTTTCAAGGCTGTATATCTTCATGAGAGCAAAAAGCCTCATCTTTCCCTCATGGAGTAGCTGGTGGGTTTGAACTGCTGACCTTGTGGTTACAGCCCAGTGCTTACAGTGTACTAGGGTTTCTTCACCAAATCCTCAGTAACAAAATAATTTCTAAAGGTATTTGAAGTGCTTTCTTTTGTGGAGGTTTCTCCACCATAAATAACAGTACACTGAATTATTTAATGTCTTTTTTATTCATAGTCTTTGTAACTCCCATCAAATGACTTTTTCCTGATATGTCTGGGTAAGATGCTGAGAGGATTCTATGAGTCAGCGGTGAGTGACAGTTAGAAGGGTAATGGTGATTGTAAAAACTTGTATCTCTTGTGGGGATTGGTCAATTTTGCCATCCTGCTGGGTATAAAATAAACCATCTCAGAAGTTGAGTCAAAAGAATGAGAAATCTAACTATCACCAAGAAAGATGAGTCAGAAGTGGGGCGTGTCCCTTGATCCTTAGGTTCCTGCACACTGAACCTCTTTAATCCAGGGACATAAAGCTAAGACCAGAGGAGTGGCAGAGGAGGAGCAGTAGCAAGAGAACCAACAGCTAGAGCACAAGGTGATAAGCTTCCTGACCCATTTAGCAAGTAAAGCTGAGTGCCTTCCAGCAGGAGGCTTCCTCCAGGCACTCAATTGGTAGACCTAGGTTTGCTAGCCCACAGAGCTAGTGCTGAGCACCTTCAAGCTGAGGGTTATGGTGGAGTGGCATACCCTTTAGGCATTTATCACCAGCCCTCAAAGAGCTTTGTATCATTGCAAAAGCAGGGCAGAAACCAAGGATCTGAGAGAGGCCTGCCAAGTCACAGCAGAGAAGAGGCTGTCCTGACCAAAGAATTGTGTCCTGAGCATTTCTGATCCTAAATTGCAACCAATTAGCTTCCCAATAAAGTCTAAAATCATTTGAGTATGATCAGAGAGTTCTGTGTAGGCACTACAATGAAAATCAAAGCCAGCACAGAAGTGGAGAGAGCTGTGGGAGAGTCTGGTGTCAATTGTTAAGAAAGGTTGGAGGGAAAATGCAAGTCTGACTTCAGCTTCACAGGAATTGGCCTTGGGCTAATGTTGAGTTTGATTTTCCTTCCCGCCTCCTTGGTGAAGAAAAAAAGAAGTCAAACAGAGTCTCAAACCTATTTTTACAAGTACTATTAACATATTTAGAAGGAACTCTGGTGGAGCAGTAAGATAAACACACTGGACTGTTAACTCCAAGGTTGGCCATTCAAACCAGCTGCTTCACAGGAGAAAGATGAGGCTTTCTGGTCTCATAAAGATTTACAGCCTGGGAAACCCTATACAGGCTCACTATGAGTCCAAATCAACTCAACAGCAGTGAGTTGAGTTTGTTGAGTTGATTAAAATATTTAAGGAAAACTGAAGGGACTGTAAGGTAAGTACTGAACTACACACTGCAAAAGGAGCTCTGGAGCTTAGTGGTTACGAATAGGGCTGCTAACCTCAAGGTCAGCAGTTTGAAACTACCAGATGTTCTGCTGGAGAAAGATGAGGCTTTCTGCTCCCATGAAGATTTACAACCTCGGAAACCCTGCATAGGGTCACTATGAGTCGGAACTGACTCCACGGCACCTAACCACCACCACACAATGTAAGGTCATCAGTTAAAACCACGAGCTGCTCCTAGGGAGAAAGAGGGTTTCTGCTCCCATCAAGATTTACAGCCTTGAAAATCCTACAGAGGGTCAATATAAATTGGAATCAATTCAATGGCAGTGGATTCTGAACATATTTAGGTTATGGTGCTAGTTTGCTAAAAGGAGCCCTGGTAGCACAGTGATTACAAATTAGGCTGCTAACTAAAAGGTCAGCAATTCTATTAATCTACCAACTGCTTGTGTGAGAAAGATAAGGCTTTCCGCCTCGTAAACCCTATACAGGGTCACTGAGTTGGAACCAACTCAATAGAACTTAAGAACAGTAAACTTTTATATACAAGAAAACTAAAGTTCAACATTTTTTGAGCTAAGTAAGATAGCAGCAAACCAGTAGTGGCGGTGGTGTGCCACTGAGTTGGTTCTAAGTAACCCTGTATAAAGTATCCGAAGAGCCTCTGGTGGATTTGATAGCACTCACCAGTGAAGCCATCTGGGCCTGGAATTCTTTTGGTTGGGAGTTTTTTGATGACCTGATCATTTCTTCTTTTGTTAAGGGTCTGTTCAGTTTTCTGATTCATTCTGTGTAAGTTTAGGTAGGTAGTGTTTTTCTAAAAATGTTTCCATTTCTTCTAAGTTTTCAAATTTATTGGAGTACAACTCTTCATAGTATTCTGTTATTATCCATTCTTTTGATTTCCTTTGGTTCCACATCGCCCATGTGGTTTCTAATGCCTGTTATTTCTGTCTTCTCCCTTTTTTCTTTAGTTCGGTTTGCCAATGGTCTGTCAATTTTGTTAATTCTTTCAAAGAACCAGCTTCTTGTCTTGTTGATTCTTTCTATAGTTTATCTGTTTTCTATTTCATTTATTTCTGCTCTAATCTTTATTATTATTTTTTTTTTTTTGGTGGCTGTTTCTAATTCTTGTAGATTCTTCTAATTGTTGCAGATGTTGTGTTAATGTGTTAATTTTGGTTCTTTCTTCCTTTTGGATGTGTGCATTTATTGCAATAAATTGTCCTCTCAGCACTGTTTTCTCTGTGTCCCACAGATTTTGGCTATGTTGTGTTTTCATTCTCATTTGTTTCTAGGAACTCTGTGAGTTCAGGTTTAATTTCTTCTATTACCCAGTCGCTTTTCAACAGGGTGTTACTCAGTTTCCATGTATTTGATTTTATGTCCTTGGTCTTCCTATTGTTGATTTCTAATTTGATAGCACTGTGGTCTGAGAAGATGCTTTGTAGTATTTTGATATTTGTAAATTTATGGAGGTTTGTTTTATGGCCTAACGCATGGTCTATTCTGGAGAATGTTCCATGTGCACTGGAAAAAAATGTGTATTGTGCTGTTGTTGGGTTGAATGCTCTGTACACATCTATGAACACATCTATGAGGTCCAGTTAGCTGATTGTGTTGTTTAGTTCTTCTGTGTCTTTGTCAAGTTTCTTTCTGGTTGTTCTATCCATTTTTGAAAGCAGTGTATTAAAATCACCCACGATTATGTAGATTCGTCTATTTCTTTCTTTAAATCTATTAGTTTGCTTTATATATTTTGGAGCTCTTTCAATGAGAGCATAGATATTTATTATGGTTATGTCATCTTGCTCAACTGTCCCTTTAATCATGAGATAATGTCCATCTCTATCTATTACGCTGGTTTTTGACTTAAAGATTATTTTATCAGAGATTAGTATTGCCACTCCTGTTCATTTTTGATTGCTGTTGTTGTTGTTGTGAAGTGCTGTCGAGTTGGTTCCGACCCATAGTGACCTGTATAGGGTTTCCTAGGAGCAGCTGGTGTGTTTGAACTGCTGACCTTGCAGTTCAAACGGCTTTGCAGTCTGGCGCATTAACCAACAGCACCACACAAAGATTTGCTATTAGCTTGGTATAATTTTTTCCATCCTTTGACTTTTAATCTGTTTTTGTCTCTGTGTGTAAGATGTGACTCTTGCAGACAGCCTATTGAAGGATCTTGTCTTCTTATCTATTCTGCCACCCTCAGTCTCTTAACTGGTGCATTTAATCTGTTTACATTCAATGTAATTATCGGTAGGTATTGATTAATTGCTGCCATTGTTTTTTTGTGTGTGTTGTTGCTGCTTTCTTTGTTCTGTGTCTTCCTTTGCTGAGTTCATGCTTTTTGTATTCTTTCTTGTGAGTTTCCTTATAGTTTCAATGTTTCCATGTTCTTCTTGGATTTTCATTTTCTTTGCATGTTGGGAAGTGTTCTTTTTCTTTGAGGTTACCTTATAGTCCATTAACTTTTCCCTCCATTTAGTGCAGTCATTTTATCCTTTAATCTACCTGACCTTCTCACCATCTGGATCTCTGTTCCTACATATTTACCTTCTTTTACATTGTAATTGTTTTCATCACAGACTGACCTCCCAGATTCTCTGAGTTTGTGCTTATAGTTTTGTTCTGTTCTCGACTCTTCATTCAGTCGATTTAGTTCTGTGGCGTGCTGCCACGTATGTCAGTCTCTGGTTGTTGTCTGTTCTTGTTGGTTGGTTCTCAGTCCACAAAACTCCCTTTAGGATGTTTTGTAGCACAGGATTGGCTTTGGGAAAATCCCTTGGCTTCTGTTTATCCTGGAATGTTTTGATTACACCGTCGTATTTGATTGATAGCTTTGCTAGATAAAGGATTCTTGGTTGACAGTTTTTTTCTTTCAGGGTTTTATATATCTTTCCCCATTGCCTTCTTGCTTGCATGGTTTCTGCTGAGAGAACCAAGCTTAATCTGACTTGCTTACCTTTGTATGTAACACTTCTCTTTTCCCTGGCTGTTTTCAGGATTATCTCCTAGCTTTGATTTTGGAGCACTTGATTGGTGCTTTTCTTTTGGGGCCTATCCTTCCTAGGGTTCATTGAACTTCCTGAATGTTTATCTTTTCACTTTTCTGGATGTTGGAGAAATTTTCTTCCAGCAGTTCTTCAACTATTTCCTCTGTGGACTTGTGTGATTCTTCCTGTTCTGCTCTTAATTCTTAAGTGATTCCTCTTTATGTTGTCCAACACGAATCTTAGACCTTCTTCAGATTTTATCCTTTTTTCTGTTTGCTCTTCTATCTTAGTGGGTAGTGGTATTGAGAGATTTGTCTTCCATCTCTTCTATTCTACTCCTTTGCCCTTTCAGTGTACTGTCTTTTTCTGATATTCTATTATTGATTATTTGGACCTCTTTCTGTAGGTTTTGAATTGTTTCCAATGTTGTATCTATCTTACTTGACTGTTCCTGTAGCACTTGCCTGACTTCTTCCTTATTTTTCTCAACTCCATTGTGAAGTGTTTTGAAGCACTTCATAATCATTTTTCTGAATTCCTTCTCAGGCATTTCCATGGCCTGCCCTCCTTCCAGAATGTAGTCCAGGTCTACCTCTAGGTCATTTGTCTCAGACATTTTATCTTGTTTCTGTACATCTGCTGATATGGTCATCTACTTTTGCTTCTTGGACATGTTTAGTGTTTCTCTGTGGCCTTAATACTTAATTGAGTGTGTGTTTTGGTAATTTTTTTTTTTTTTTTTTTGCTTTCTGATTGCCTCCAGGTAGATGTGATCAGAATGTGGGCTTCCCTTTTCACTCTTCTTATTGCTTAACTCAAAGTTAACTTTCACAGGGTTGTGTGCCTCCCTGGTGTACTGCAGTTGGTATTGGTTCTTGCCTGGATCTTGGTGTTTTTATAGAGCGTGATTGTAGCTTGTCTATATGGCAGCAGTTGCCATCTCTTCTTGGGTAATACAGGGAGAGAAAAAGTTCCCCAAAGGTACAAGGGGGAGCATAAAACAGCAACAGAAAAATAAATAAATAAATAAACCACCAAAACAACAACAAAAAACTAGATTGGATACTGTAGTCTCTAACTGCAGAAAAAGTCTACTGGTGAGTGGAAGAGGGGGAAAGGCAGCAATGAAGATATGGGCTGAGTTCAACCATGTTCCATAGACTCCCGTTGACCTGGGCACTGTGAGAAGCGGAAGGGCTGGTTGGTTCACAGTGTGGGGAGACCTGGGGACACCTGAGCACATTGACAAGGACCTAGCCACAGAGAGCTAGAGCTAAGAGTAAAGCATCCAGCTGATATGAAGTTAAAGGAGAAGCACAAGAATGCCCCCCAATTTGCAGATAGTACCCTTTTGACCTAGCCTCGATGGCTTGATAATCAGAACTCAACTAGAGGAAGATTAAAAAAAAACAATGTTTGATAAAGGAAATGAGTGTAAATTTCTACAATCTAATGAACTTGACCTATACTTATGGATGTAGTAGCTCAAACTACTAACTGAGAGGGAAGGAGTCTTCACATCAAGGATCAATCCTATTCCCTCTGTATACAGGATTAATAGGGACGGGCAACTTAGACATTGGCTACCTAAAATGGTGGTTGGTGGGGGGGGGCTGTTAGTGGCTGGCTTACAAGTTTTCAAGAGGGAATTTAGATTCAGAATGCAAGGGAAGGTAGAATCCCCACTGAGTAGTTCTCATCTTGTCTAGATGAGTCTGGTGAAAGGAGATGGGGATAAAGAATCTTATGATTCAATAGTGAGTAATTGTTATCATGACTGACTGTGACTGTCACAAATGTAAAGGCAGAAGTTTTGTAACAAAAAGGGGGGAGTAGTTAATCTTACATTCCAGGAACAGAGGACCTTTGGACCACCAAGGGAGAAGAGCATGAGCGGAATGTGGGACCCTGGCAGTGACACCAGTGCTGGAGGCAAAGATGACATCAAGAGACAGAGCAGTTGAGGACTCATGGAAAAAGAAAGGCTGTATGCTGGTGACCAGGAGGCAGGCTTGCAGAATGTGCCCTTGGGTTGTTTAAATGATTATACTGCTGAGCGTTTTTGTGTACATCAAACAAAAACTAACCAAAAAAATAGGGAATAGAAGCAAATACTGTTGAAAGGTGAGGCATGGAGGTGATTGTAATCATTGCAATAATATGAAATATGATAGGATGCATGCAAAACTGATATTCTCCCATGTAAATGATCACTCAATACACAATAAAAGCTAAAATAATAATAATAATTATAATAAGAGGTAAATAAGGCTGGCTTCAAATTCCCTCTGATACCTCTGAGTTGCCTGGCACTGGACAATTTACTTACACTTAGAGATCCCATTTGCTACTGTGGTGGTGCTGCAGGGTAATGCACTGGACCACAAGGTTAGTGGTTTACCAGTCATTCCTTGGAAACCATTTATAGAGTCACTATGAGAAGAGTCCTGGTGTGGGGTTATAGGCTAATGTGCCAGACTGCAAAGCTATTTGAACTGCAGGGTTGGCGGTTCAAGCTCACCAGCTGCTCCTCGGAAACCCTATCCAGGGTTGCTATGAGTCAGAACTGACTCGATGGCACTTAACAATAACAACAACATGAGTCAGAAGAGACTTGATGGCACTCAACAACAACCAGTCTGGAATCCTGGTGTGGCGCTATAGGATAAGCAGTTAACCACAAGGTCAGTTTGAACTGCAAGCCAGCGGTTCGAACTCACCAGTTGCTCCTTGGAAACTCCTAATCCAACTAGACAGCATTTAACAACAACAACCATAGTCTTGGTCCTTCTAATGATAGGCATCCTGGCTGGTGTGCGCTGTACAATAAGCACTGGGCTCACAACCAAGAAAGAAGAGCCAGGACTGATGTGTGGCCTTTGGACCTGGGTTGTTGCACTAGGTACCTCTTGAACCCAGAGGGAAAGCAGTGGCAGAGAAATGGCAGCAGGAGACGGTGAGGTGGGCTTCCCAGTTCATGGAATGAGAAAAGCAGACCACCTTCAGGAAAGCAGTTTACTAAGAGAGTAGGGTATCTCTGGGCACTTACCAGCAGAGCTTAAAGAGCTTTCTAACACTTAAACAAGCAGAGTAGTGGCAATGCCTAGTGGCTGAGGGTTCGAGAAAGGCCTGCCTAGAGGTATCTCTAAAAAGAGGCTACCCTGATTGAAGAGCTGTGTATCCTGAGTATTTCATGATGCTTAAATGTAACCTATTCCTTCCCTAATAACCCTCATAACTGAGTGTATGGGCTGTGAGTTCTATGTGTCCACTGCAACAAATTATGGAATGCAGTAGAGAAGTTAAGTGCCCTGGGCAGGATAGCTGGTGTCAGAATTGATAAGAGCGGAGACTGGAAGCATGTCTGATCTCTGCTCAGAGGAACTGGCTTTGGGCTGTCAACTGATTCTTTTCCTCTTGTGAAGTCATAAAAGAGGTCAGACTCCTCTCCACACCACACCATTTTTACATCTACTTACTTAAGGCAATCAACAAATCAAATATAAACGTATAAAAACTGTCTATAGAGTGATAAGCCCTCAATAAATAATCAGAGTTTTCAGTCTGAACAGCTATCATGTTTTGATCTAAACAAACCACTGAAAAAAATTTTTTAAACAAATCTGAAGGTAATCTCATCCAAACGCATTCATAACTACAAGAATATATCTTGTAGATGTCCTGTCTAAGGAATGGAAGTAAGCATAGAGCAAGGAGCTCTGGTAGTACAGTAGTTATGAGTTGGGCTACTAACCTCAAGATCAGCAGTTTGAAATTACCAGCTATTCCAAAGGAGAAAGATGAGGCTTTCTTGCTCCCATAAAGATTTATAGCCTTGGAAACCCTATAGAGGGTCACTATGAGTCAGAACAATGAACTCACACCATAACCAACATAATCACCACCACCAAGCATATAGCAATTTGAGAGTAACCTAGGTGACACAGTGGTTAAGCACGCAGCTGCTAACCAAAAGGCTTTCTGGGTTCTTGCTCTGCTATTTTGAATAGAGAAGTTCTAGTCACAGGTCCAGGAAAGCCAAGATCCATCTAACAACAATAATGATATCCCTTGCTCCATGTCTACCGGATCTCTACGCCTTTGTAGATACTATTTGCCCTTTTTGTTTCTTTTGATGTTGTTCACCCAAGTTGAGCTTAAGAAAGGTGTGCATGGTGAATGTGGATGCCATATGTCGAAGAACACCCATCAAGAACATGTGTATTAGAATTGAAGTGAACATGAGATAAACTGCCATCAATTTTATGCCATTATGTTAGGAGGAAGGAGCTCTGGTAGCGTAGTAGTTACAAATCAGGCTGCGAACAGCAAGGTCAGCAGTTTGAAACAACTAGCTGTTCCGTGAGAGAAAGATGAGACTTTCTACTCCCATGAAGATTACAGCCTCGGAAACCCTGTACAGGGTCGCTATGAGTCGAAACTGACTCCACGGCACACAACAACAACATATATGTTAGGGAGTCCTGGTGTGGTGCTGTGGGTTAATGTGCTGGCCTGCAAAGTCAGTTTGGACTACAATGCTGGTGGTTCAAGCTCACCAGCCGCTCCTCAGAAACCCTCTCTACAGGGTCACTATGGGTCAGAACCAACTTGGCACTTAACAACAACATACATGTTACCTCCTGTAGGATCAGCACTGGACCATGACCCCAAAGGTCAGCAGTTCAAATCCACCAACTGCTCTCTGGAAACCCTACACAGGGTCACTATCAGTCAGAACCAACTCAAGAACATACATATTAAAGCTGTCTTGTTACAGCAGCTAGAGTTACCTTAACCAATGCATACATGAACTGAACATGTCTCTATCTTTTGTACATACTTTTGCTTAGAATTCTCATTCTTTCCTTCCAATTACCTACCTCCTAAATATTCCTCAAGGCCTAAATAAGTCTAACATTCTTTCAGCAGTTTTGTTCCCCTTCCATTAGTCCTAGTGATATCTTGTTCCTTCAGCTTTCTGCAGCACTTTGTTATCTGTATCACTCCTGTACATTTCATCATAACTGCACTTCTACTACATAGCTTATTTTTCCAATGAGACTGGGAGGTCCTAAAAGTCAGGGATCATGTTTTAATGCTTCTATTTGACTCTAAACTTCCTAACATGTTATTGTGTTCTTAGGAATTTTCAATAAATATTTTAGGAATATAAATGTACTTGGTTCAATAAAGTCCATTTTACTTTTTTAAAAAAAGTTATGTGCCATGGAGTCAGTTCTGACTCATAGCAGCCCTGTATAGGGTTTCCGAGGCTTAAACCTTTGCAGGTGCAAATAGGATCATGCTTCTCTGCTCAGCTGATGTGACTGTAGATCAACAAGATTGCTACTCAATGAATATGTGAAGTTTGCCTTTTGTTTCGTACATTTGAGCACACCGTGCCTAGAACAAGCTGGACTATCAATGTGAAAGTGTAGCATTACAATTTAGAACTGGAAAATAACGTACCCAGTGGTGCTTGTGGCCTTAAGAAGTATATGTACATTGTGTAAGCATGCACCCTCGCTTTACAAAGCAAAGGAAACCTCATAAAAAATGAGCATAATCTTTCTACATTATTCCTGACCAAACACATTCACTATATTAGTGGATACCAATATTTTAAACGCATACTTCCACTTTTTCCCATCTCTGCAAGTCAGAGTTCCAACTACTGCTAAGCACAACAGAAGGCAATATCACCATATGAGTATAGTTATGCCAGAGAATAGGGTGTGTCTTTCCTACTCCTCAATGCCTCCTGGTGTGGCACTGTGGGCTAATTTGTCAGACCGCAAAGTTGTTTGAACCTCAAGGTTGGCAGTTCAAACTCACCAGCTGCTCCTTGGAAATCCTATACAGGGTCGTTATGGGTCAGAATCTACTCGATGGCACCTAACAACAACAACTAACCCCTCCAGTGAAGTTTCAAAGGATTGTGTGAAGAAGGCAGGCTCACACAACTATGGTTAAAATATGTAAATAATCCCAAAGCAAGATCTTTCCGAAAATCATGGAAAACAGCCGAACAGAGAAAAGACTAGGGCAAAAAGTAGTCAACATTCAAGTTACATATTTGAATTCAAATACAGTAATTCCTTCAAATACAACAATCGCCATCACTCTAAGTTCAGGCACTCTAGTTTCAAGAGAACAGGTGAGAGTTACAATCATTAAACACCTGAAAACTGCAGGAAGCAGCGCTGTTTGTTTCTGGCTTACATTTAAAACTCTTTTTTCGTTTTAACACACAAGAACCTTTTAAAGACATCGTAATCAAAGTATATGGTCCTTTGTCCACATGAAACTTTAAAACTTTTAAATAGCCTGCAAGGCTCTCCTAGACACACGATCCCAGCTTTTACCGAATCAGTCGTTTAGGTGAAAAGGGTCCAAAATGATAAGAAAAATGAGACTACTCCAGGCTCACAGAACCTTTTTGGAAAGCGTCGCCAGCGCCCAATAGGTTGGACCCTGCACCGTCTACGGCTATAAAAAGACTGAGTTTTTGGGGGGATGACCTGCAAGTATGAGCAATCTGGAGCTGCGACTGTTCCCAAATCACCGCTGGCTGGATCAAAGGACGAGGTTGCAAAGGCTGATCCACATACCTGGCGGAAGCTGAAAATTAGCAGGCAACAGGATTGTCGTGTTGGGGGCGTTAGCAGCGGCGACCATCTGAGCAGCCGGCAGCTTCGGGCCGCTGTCGAGTTGGGGAGCAGCACTGGCAGGAGCCACTTTGGTGACCAGTGTCCCTACGGGGGCCGCCTTCTGCAGGGGCTGGGACGCCGTGGACCCCACGCACACAGCGACGGAAGGCTTAGTCACGGCGCCCAGGGCCACCGGAGCGCTCTCCACCCGGACCGGGAGAGCCCCGGCAGGGGCCATGGCCACCGTCCCGGACGCGTTCACACTGGCGGTGGCAGCGGCGCCAGCCGGCTGTGAGAGGCCCGCGGGCATCCCCCCGGATGCCTCAGCGGCAACAGCGGGACCAATAATTGGGGAGCAGCGGCGACGAGAGGCTTTGCAAGCGGCAGCCGATTCCTGTGCAGTTCCGGCTCCACAGCATCACTAGGGGGGAGGCGCAGTGGCCGCCACCTACAAGTCCGGGCAGAGCGCTGGCTGGGTGGCAGGACCACCAACCCAGAGCTGGCGGCCCCGGCCTCGCCAGCAGCAACACCTGCTCGGACGCCCACCGCTTCCTGAGCGGCGCTCACACGTGCACCGGCTCAGCCCGGAGCCTCAGCCCCCGCCCCGCTGCCGCTGAGCTCTGCCGCGCGGCTCCGGAAGAGCCTCACTTCTGCTCCCACCTCTGAGGCTCTTTCCCCCGCCAAAACTTCAAACCTACAAAGCTAGAGCGCCCCAAACCCCTCACGCGTATTCGGCACTGCGATACCGCGCGACCACGCCAGCCATGTTTATATAGCCACGCGGAGACTTCGCGCACGCGCTCAGGCCGTCGACACCGCCCCGGGCTTTCCCCGGGATTCAACCATCTGATTGGCCACGGAGAGGAATCGCGTTCGTGACGTCACTAGGCCGGCACCAAAGGGCGTTAGATTCTTCCCCGGAATTGGTAGGGAGGAGTGGCGAGTTGCCAAAATCCTAGCACGTGGGAGGAGCTGACTGCATTTGGAAAACTGCGGCACCCGAGCTATTAGATTTGGTGTCGCGAGTTATGTGTCTCTTGAAAAATTGGGACTAGACTTTCCTGATCTTCCACTTTTTAGGGGAAAAAATGTTAAGGACTGATTTAGGAGAAGTGCAATTCCGTAGCCTGTTAGAGTTCTGGTGTGGCGCTGCGAGTTAGTACACTGGGTTTGAACCGCAAGATAGGCGGTTCAAGCTTACTAGCTGCTGCTAGGAAACCCTATACAGGGTCGCTATGGGTCGGAACAGACTCAACACGTAAGAACAACAACAACAACATTAGTGTTCGTCTACAGGCTTTAAAACCGTTGCTAAATTAGGATTGCAATGACTGTGAAATGTTTTAAGAGTGGGGTCTAACTTTATGGTTGTCGCTGTGGGTTAATGCGCCAGACTGCAAAGCCGTTTGAACTGCAAGGTCGGCGGTTCAAACTCACCAGCTGCTCCTTGGAAACCCTATACAGGGTCGCTATGGGTCGGAATCCACTCAAATGCACTCAACAACAATAACAATTTTATGGTGTCTAAAACTCTGGTAGCGTTGTTGTTGTTGTTGTCAGGTGCCATCGAGTCGGAACCGACTCATAGCGACCCCATGCACTGCAAAACGAAACAATGTCCGATCCTGGGCCAACCTCACTACCGTGCCATACTTAACGCCATCAATGATGGTAGCGTAGTGGTTACGAATTGGGCTGCTAACCTAAAGGTCGGCAGCTCAAAACCACCAGCTGTTCCTCGGGAGAAAGATGAGGCGTTCAGCTCCAGTAAAGATTTGCAGCCTCGGAAACGACTCCACGGTACTTAACAACAACAACAAAATGTGTTTATCTAATCACAGACTTTTAATAGTAAACTGTCTCATGGGGGAAATCTTTTCTTCTTCAGTGCTACTTTAGATAGTCTATTGCCTCTAATCTAATATAGAGGGGCTTCAAAAAATTCTGGAGTCCTTGTATGACGCTGTGGATTAATACAAAGTTGTGTGAACTGCAAGGTTGGCAGTTAAAGTTCACCAGCTGCTCCTCGGAAACCCTGTATAGGGTCGCTATGGGTCGGAATCGACTCGACAGCACTTAACAACAACAACAAAAAGTTCTGGAAACAATTCCATTGTCCTTTAGTTCCATTATCCCATTAACTTTTTGAAGCCCTTCTATATTAGATTAGAGGCGTTAGAGTACATCACTGGACCGCAAGGTCAGTTTTAACCACAAGGTCGGCGGTTCAAACTCACTAGCTGCTCCTTGGGTGGCTAAGACTCGGAACCAACTCGTCGGGCACTTAACAACAACAGTGTGTCTTAGAGTCCTGGTGTGGCTCTGTAGAATAAGCACTGGACTGCTAACAGCAAGGTTGGTGGTCCAAACCCACCAACCATTCCTGGAAACTACACAGGGTCTCTATGGGTCGGAACCAACTCCAAGGCGCTTAGCATGATGTCCATGAAATCTAGGAGACTGCTTTATGATACCTGAATTCTCAAATTCTACCACTAAGATTTTGAATGGAATCCTAAGTATTCATGAGTGAGTGAGGAATGTTTGTTGAACGAATCAGTAAGGCAGTACCATTTGGAAAAAAACTTGACCCACAGTGATGGAAGCTGTCTCCGTGTCTGCCTACTACCATGTATTTGCAGACTATTGCGCTGTAGGATAAGCACTGAACTGCTAACAGCAAGGTTGGCAATTCACACCCAGCAACTGCTCCTTGGAAACCTTATACAATGTTGCTATGAGTCAGAACTGACTTGTAGACCTCAACAACCATGCTGAAAGGTGAAGCCCTAGTGACACAATGGGAGAAGAGTTGGGCTGCTAATCCTGAGGTCAGAAGTGGGAACACACCAGTCACTCCTAGGGAGAAAGATGATGTTGTTTGCTACTACTATAAAGATTGAATCTTGGAAACCCACAGGAGCGGTTCTACCTTGCCCTATAGGATCACTGAGTTGGCATCAACTCCATGGAAGTGGATTTGGTTTTTGGTTTATGCTGAAGGAGACTTTGCAGGCAGACAACCTGACCATTCACAATTCCTAGGTTTCTCCTTCCTTGTAAATTCCAATTGACAGGATTTATTTTTTGCTACCTTTGCTGTTTCCCAGGCCCAAACCAGTCCAAATAAATTAATTACCCATCCTTCCTGATCCAAATAGATTTCAAACTCCTACAGTTCCTTAAGACTTATCTGATCACTAATTTCTGGCAAACTTCTCCAAGTGAGAGAAAAACTAAGTGTATCGAATACTTCTGTATTTCTATTTTTGAAGCAACATTATTTTACTGACTTAAGAAATGCAGGTAAAAGTAATTTAAGAAACTAGAATTCAAACTTAATTTATATGATGCCAAAGTACATCTCTTTCCACAACTCCACAAATGTCTGGTTCGTGTTATACCTCTAACTGCCTCTAGCAAAATGGTTTGCACATAAGAGCTATTCAATAAATATTTACTAAATGAATTTGTTGAATGAAGCCATTCTACATTTTCAGTAAAACAAAAAGGTGCAGTGCACTTTGTTCTTAAGTCTGTTCTTTACTACCTGGGCAAATTCGTTAGCCTTAGTTTTTTTCTATATACATGTTGTTGCTGTTAAGTGTCTTTGCGTCAGGTCCCACTCATAGCCACCCTCTGCACAACAGAATGAAACACTGTCCTGAGCCATCCTCCCAGTTGTTACGTTTGAGCCCTTTATTGTTGCCACGTGTCAGTCCATCTAATAAAGGGTCTTTCTCTTTTTCAAATACTCTCAACTTTACCAAGCATGATATGGGGCTGGTCCCTCCTGACAACATGCCCAAATATGAAAGATAAAGTCTCTCCATTCTCACTTCCAAGAAGCATTGTGGCCATACTTCTTCCAAAACATTTGTTTGTTCTTTTGGCAGTTCATGGTACTTTCAATATTCTTTGCCAACACCATAATTCATTAACATTAATTCTTTTACAGTCTGTCTTCCTTATTCATTTTCCAACTTTCACATGCATGTGAGGCTACTGAAAATCCTGTGGCTTGGGTCAAGGGCATCTTCGTCCTCAAACTGACATCTTTGCTCTTGGATTCTTTAAAGAGAACTTTTGGGGCAGATTTGCCTACTGCGAAATGCCCTTTGATTTCTCAACTGATGCTTCCATGAGCATTAATTGTGGCTCCAAGCAAAATAAAGTTTTCGACAACTTCAGTCTTTTCTCTGTTTATCATGCTATTATTTATTGGTCCAACTGTGAGGATTTTCATTTTCTTTACACTGTGGCACAATCCATACTTAAGGATATATAGCCCTTGATCTTCATCAGTATGAATTTCAGGTCCTCTTCAAGATTGTGTCATCTGCATATCAATGGTTATTAATAAGTTTCCTCAAATCGAGGCCACATTCTTCATCATGTGATCCAGCATCTCAGATTGTTTGTTCAGCATACAGATTGAATGTTATTGTTGTTAAGTAGCGACGTGTATATAGCAACCCTGTATAGGGTTTCCAAGGCTTTATATCTTCAAGGAAACAGAAAGCCTCATCTGTCTCCCATGGAGAGGCTGGCAGGCTCAAACCACTGACTTTGTGGTTCATAGGCCAATGCTTATTGCATACAGCCACCATGCTCCCACAGATTGAGTAAGTATGGTGAAAGGATACAACCCGGACACACACCTTTCTTGATTATAAACCATTCAGTATCCCCTCATTCCATTCTAATGACTGGCTTTTGCTGATGAGCACAATTGTTCCTGAATACCCATTCTTCACCATGTTATCCATAGTTATGATCCACACAGTCAAATGCCTTTGCGTCAATAAAGCACAAGTAAACATCTTTCTGGTATCCTCTGCTTACAGCCAAGATGCATCTGAAATCAGCAATGATATCCCTAGATCCATTTCCTCTTCTGAATCCCCTTGAATTTCTGGCATATCCCTGTCAATTTACTACTGCAACCATTTTTTGGTCACTTTCAGCAAAATTTTACTTACATATGATATTAATTATATTGTTCAATGATTTATACGTTACATTGGGTCACTTTTCTTTGGAATGGGCATAAATATGGACCTTTCCAATCATTTGGCCAGGTAGATGTCTTCCAAATTTCTTAGTGCTCAATGGATGATTGACCACTTCTAGCACTGCATCAGTTTATTAAAACATTCAGTTGGTATTCCATCAATTCCTGGAGTATGGTTTTTTGCCAATGACTTCAGTGCAGCTGAGACTTCCTTCAGTACCATTAGCTCTTGATCATGTGCTACCTCTTGAAATGGTTGAACATTGATTGATTCTTTTTGCTGCAGTGATTCTCTGTATTCCATCCTGCCATACTAGGACTCCATTTTGCCCAGAGAGTCCTTCAATATTGAAAGCTGACACTTGAATTTCTTCTTCAATTTCTTCAGCATGAGAAATGCTGAGTACACTCTTCCCTTCTGGTTTTCCAACTCTAGTAGGTTTTTGCACATCTCATCATAAAATTGTATTATAAAAATTTATTAAATTTTTCTTTGAAGTTTTTTGTTCAGCTCATTTACTTCATCATTTTTTCTAGTCACTTCAGTATCTCTACGCTCAAGAGCAAGTTTCAGAGTATTTTCTGACATCCATTTTGGTCTTTTCTTTTCTGCCTTTTAATGACCTTTTGCTTTCTTCATGTATCATGTTTTTGATGTCATCCCACAACTCTTCTGGTCTTAAGTCTTTAGTGTCGAATCCATCAAATCTGTTTTTGAGGTGGTCTTTAAATTCAGGTGGTGTATACTCAAGGTTTTGTTTTGACTCTGTTGAAGTTTTGATTTTCTTCAACTTCAGCCTGAACTTACATATTAGCAATTGATGATCTATTTCACAATTGACTACTGGTCTTATTTTAGCTGATTATCTTGAGCTTCTCCATCATCTCTTTCCACAGATGTAATCAATTTTATGCCTGTGTATTCCATCTGATGTGGTCCATGTGTACAGTTGCCGTTCATGTTGTTGAAAAAAGGTATTTGAAATGAATGTCATTGCACAATTCTATCATGTGATCTTCAGCATGGTTTTTATCATCAAGGCCATATTTTCCAATTATGTATCCTTCTTGTTTGTTTTCAACTTTCAAATTCCAATTACCAGAAATTATCAATACATTTTGGTTGCATGTGTGATCAATTTCAGACTGAAGAAGTTGTTGGTGGTGGTTGTGTGCCACCGAGTTTGTTCCAAATCATAGCAACCCTGTATAAGGTTTCCAAGGCTGTGAATCTTTATGGGAGCAAAAAGTCTCATCTTTCTCCCACAGAGTGACTGGTAGATTTAAACTGCTGATGTTGAAGTTAGCAGTCCAGCTTATAATCCACTATACTACCAGGATTCCTTGAATAAATTGGTAGAATTCTTCAATTTCATCATCTTTGGTTTTAGTTGTTGTTTTGTTAAGTGCCATCAAGTTGGTTCCAACCCACAGCAACCCTGTATAGGGTTTCTGAGGAGTACTTGGTGAGCTTGAACAGCTGACCTTGCAGTTCAAACCAGCTTTGCTGTCTAGCTCATACAGCGCCATACCAAGACTCCTTGGTTTTAGTGGTTGGTGTGTAATTAGAATATTGGTGGTATTAACTTGTCTTCCTTGTCTATATTATCCTATCACAAACAGTACTACACTTCAAGATAGATCTTGAACTGCTCTTTTTGATGATGAATGTGTAGCCATTTCTTTTCATTCTGTAATGTCTGGCATAATAAATTGTGATTGTCCAATTCAAAATGGCCAATACTTGTCCATTTCAACTCACCAGTGACTAGGATATTAATCTTTATTAGCTCCATTTCATTTTTGAGGGCTTCTAATTTTCCTAGATTCATACTTTGTACATTTCACATTTCAATTATCAATGGGTGCTTGCAGTTGCTTCGTCTCATTTTTTGTTGTGCCCCTTCAGCAAATGATGGTTTCAAAAGCTTTGCTCCATTTATGTCAGTATGGTCAACTCTATTTTGAGGAGGCAGCTCTTCCCCAGTTGTAGTTTGATGCCTTCCAACCTGAGGGGCTTATCATCCACCACTGTATCAGACAATATTCTTCTGGTATTCAGAAGGTTTTCAGTGGCAACCCGTTCAGAAGTGGTCTACCTTTCCTTCTTCCTAGTTTGTCTTACTTAGAAGCTCTGCTGAAACCTGTCCACTATGGGTGACCCTGCTGGTATTTAAAATACCAGTGACATAACTTCCAGCATCACAAGCCATCATAGAAGGACAAACTGACAGATGATTGATGGCTCTCAATATAGTATGATTTTAATAAATACTTGTTGAAGTAACATTCAAAGTTTGCATCAAGAACTCTCCTTTCTGAATGTCTATAAACCTTCACCCCACCTCATGGAGTTTCATTAATCCACTTGTCATGAAATTGATTCCCACACATAGCAGTCACGTGTGTCAGGGTAGAACAGGGTCCCTAGGGTTTTCAGGTACTGATTTTTTAGAAGTATATTGCCTCACCTTTCTTCTGAGGTTCCTCTGGGTAGACTCCAACCACCAACATTTTGATGAGCCATTGATTACATTAACATTTAGCACCACACTTAGAGCAGAGTACATCTGCCTCATATGGTTTCCAAGGTTGTACATCTTTACAGAAATATACTGCCACATTACCACATCTTTCTCCCTTAGAGCAGCTGGTGGATTCTAACTTTTGGTGAGTAGTCTAGTGCTTAACCATTGTGCCATCAGAGCACCTATACTTCTTTTAGGTATGAGGGGTTTCAAAACATTTGTGGAAAACTTCTATGATGTTTCATTTCATTTTTCCAGGAGCTTTTATAAGTCCCACTTTCCCATATGTATATGCATAATTAACCACAATCAAATTACAAAGAGGCATGACTGAGAAGTCATATTTCTCTTTAAAGTTATTATAATTGTTTGCTTTGTATTTTATCTCACTGAAATGAACTTTAATTTATTAACTTCAAAGAACATAGTCTTCCCTATCAATCACAAGTAACCAATACTATCCAGAATTGGGAGTTGAGTAATACTGATGTTTACATTTCCTTTTATTGTTTTTGCTGTTATTTTTAGGTGCTGTCAAGTTAGTTCTAACTCATAATGATCCTATGTGGAACAGAACAAGGTACTCCCTGATCCTGTGCCATCGATACAATCATTGCTATGTTTGAGCCCATTGTTTCAGTCACCGTTCTAATCCATGTCATTGAGGAACCTCCTCTTTTGTGCTGACCCAGTATAGTACCTAGCATGGTGTAGAAAATCATTCATAAAAAAGTAACTGGGGTGGGAGAAAACAAAATGATGCATGTTACCTACATGAGGAAAAAATGGAGATGATAATGCTTTGATTTTAATATGTTTATCTCTTCAAATAGTTGTAAAATGTAAAATCTTGAAAAAAATGCATATTCATTTTCTTTCTAAATGGGGGACTAAGCTAAATGTTCTGCACAATTTAGGTAATAAAACAAAATTGTAAAAAAATAAATAAGGTCTATTTTATATTTCTAATATTTCACTATTTTTCATATATACACATGAAGAATAAAATCAAATTTGAACAAAACTGAAAGGGGTACAATTATTGAGGAACAATGGAAATCATTCTTATTGTCTTCAGGTACCCAACATCTCTTAAGAAAATGAATCAAAGTTTACTGCTTTGTGCGCTTAAAGTAGAAAACTTGCACAGACCTATAAAAGAAGAAGTTGATCAGGTCATTTAAAAACTCCCAATTTAAAAAATGTCTGGGCCCAGGTGGCTTTATTGGTGAGTTCCACCAAATGTTCAGAGAATAGCTAACACCAAAATTATTCATACTACTCCAGAACATAGAAAAGGATGGGATATACCCAGATTCATTTCGTGAATTGAGAATAATCCTGATACCAAAACAAGGCAAAGACATCACTAAAAAAGAACACTACAGACTAATATCCTTCATAAATTTAGATGTAAAAATTCTCACTAAATCCTAGCCAATAGAATTCAACAACATATCCACACACACACACACACACACACACACAAAATACATCATGGAATTCACACCAAAGATGCAAGGATAGCTCAATATTATAAAAACAATCAACATAATCCACCACATAAAGAAAAAGAACCACATGATCAAATTGGTTGATGTAGAAAATGCATTTGACAAAATCCAACACCCATTCCTCATTAAAGCATCCAACAAAATAGGAACAGAAG
>NW_006408533.1:4357892-4360112 GCF_000296735.1 Chrysochloris asiatica | reverse complement strand
AGTTGGAAATAGAAATATCTTATGATCCAGCAATCCCTCTACTTGATATATATCCATAAGAAATGTGAGCCAGGACATGAGTAGATAAATGTACACCGATGTTCTTCACAGCACTATTCCCAATAGAAAAAAATAGACAGCCTAAATGTCCATCAATGGAAGAATGGCTAAACAAACTTTGGTACATACACACTATGCAATTTTGAACAATTATGATGAATCTGTAAAGCACCTCATAACATGAATGAACCTGGAGGAAATTATGTTGAGTGAAATTAGTCAATCACAAAAGCCAAGTATTGTATGAGACCACTATTATAAAAACTAAAGAAAAAGTTTTCATACTATGTGAAACAGTCTTTGAGGGCTACCAGGTGTAGGAGGTAAGAGAGAGTAATTCACTGGTTAGATGATGTTGTTGTTAGGTGTCACCAAGTTCATTCTGACTCATAGCAATTCTGTGCACAACAGAATGAAACACTGCCCGGACCTGCACCATCTTCACCTTTTTTACTATGGTTAAGCCCACTGCTGCTTCCACTGTGCCAATCCATCTCCTTGGGGGGGTCTTCCTATTTTTCACTGACCCTCCACTGTAACAAGCATGATGTCCTTCTCCAGGAACAGGTCCCTTCTGATAACATGACCAAAGTATAAGAAACAAAGGCTCACCATCCTGACTTCTAAGGAGCATTCTGGCTGTACTTTACCAACACAGATCTATTTATTCTCCTGTAGTCTATGGTAGTCATGGTGGTGGTGTGCTGTGGATTCAGTTCCAAGTCATAGTGACCCTGCATAGGGTTTCCGAGGCTGTAAATCTTTACGGGAGTAGAAAGCCTCATCTTGCTCCCATAGAACGGCTGATAGTTTTGAACTGCTGGCTTTGAGGTTAGCAGTACAAATTGTAACCACTACGCTACCAAGAGCTCCTTTTGGCAGTCTATGGTACCGTCTATATTCTTCTCCAACACCTCAACTCAAATGTATCAATTCTTCTGTGGTTTCCCTTTCTCATTGTCCTACTTTCACATAAATATGAGGCAACTGAAAATACCATGACTTGGATCAGCCACAGCTTAGTCTTCAAACTGCTATCTTTGTCTTGAATATTTTAAAAAGGTCTGGTACAACAGATATTCCTAATTCAATATGTTGTTTGATTTCTTAGTTGCTGCTTTCAAGAGTGTTGATTGTGGATCCAAGCAAAATGAAGTCTTTGATAACTTCATTCTTTTCTGTCTATCATGGTATTATTTAATTGTCCGGTTGTGAGGATTTTTGCTTTCTTTACATCGGGGTGAAATCCATACTGAAGGCTGTAGTGTTTGATCTTCATCAGTATTTTAAGTCCTATTCCTTTTCAGCAAGCAAGGCTGTATCATCTGAATATCGCAGGTTGCTAATGAGTCTTCCTTCATTCCTGATGATACATTCTTCTTCGTACTATCAGTTTCTTAGATTAATTGATCAGCATATAGATTAAATAAGTATGGTGAAACAATACAACCCTGGCAAACACCTTTCCTGAATTTAAGTCATCCAGTATTCCCTTGTTCTATGTCAATGACTGCCTCGTGGTCTATGCATAGGTTCCTCATGAGCACAATTAAATGTTCTGGAATATACATTCTTCACAATGTTATCTATAGCTTGTAATGATCAGTTCAGTTGAAAGTCTTTGCATAGTTAATAAAGGGCAAGTAAACTTCTTTCTGGAGTTCTCTGCTTTTAGCCAAGACCCATCTGATGTCAACAATGATATGCATCTTTCCATCGCCTCTTCTGAATCTAGCCAGAATTTCTGGTTGTTGTTGTTGTTAAGTGCCGTCAAGTCGATTCCAACCCATAATGACTCTGTATGGGGTTTCTGAGGAGCAGCTGAGAATTTCTGGTAGTTCTCTGCTAATGTTCTGTTTTTGTTGCTTTTAAATTATCGTCAGCAAAATTTTACTTGTATGTGATATTAATGATATTGTTCTGTGATTTCCACATTTTGTTGGTTCATGTCTCTTTGGGATGGGCATAATTATGAATCTCTTCCAATAGGTTGACAAAGAATTTCTCTTCCAAATTTCTTGGTATAGATAAGTGAGTGTTTACAGTGCTGCATCAGTTTGTTGAAAGAGTTCAATATGTTTTCCTGGAGGCTTGTATTTTGCCAGTGCCTTCAGTACAGCTTGGACTGCTTTGTTTGGTGCCGTTGGTCATATCCTACCT
>NW_006408533.1:4345412-4346642 GCF_000296735.1 Chrysochloris asiatica | reverse complement strand
AACAACAATGGCTACCACACTCCTGGGATGGTGCTGTAGGATCAACACTCTCCTGGGAATCACCAGGTTGGCAGTTCAAACCCACCAACTGCTCCTAAGAAACCCTGTATAGGGTCCCTATTAGTGGGAACTTACTTGAAGGCACTTAACAACAATGGCTAATGATTGTGAACATTTCTTTATGTTTGTTGGCTTCCTGAATGTCTTCCTTGGTGAAGTATCTGCTCATGTCCTGTGTCCACTTTTTAACTGGGTTGTTTGTCTTTTTTTTTTTTGTAGCAGTGTTGTAGTTTTCTATTAACTTTAGACATTACTCCCTTGTCTAATATGTCATTGCAAAAAAATATTTTTTCCCAGTCTGTGGACTCCCTTTTTACTTTCTGGTGAAATCTTTGATGTATATAACTTTCTAAATTTTAGGAGGTCCCTGTCATCTATTTTGTCTTCTACTGCCTGTGTGTTTTTATAATGTTTGATAGTACATGTATGCCATGCATTAGAGCCCCAAAGTTTGTCCCTAGTTTTTCGTTGATAATCTTTACAGTTCTAGGATTTACATTCAGGTCTTTAATCCATGTTGAGTTTATTTTTGTCTATGGTGTGAGATATGGGTCTTGTTTCATTCTTTTGCAAATTGATTTCTAGTTTTGCCAGCACCATTTGTTGAAGAAGTGTCTCTTCCCCATTTAATGTGTTTCAGCCCTTTGCTAATGATCAGTTGACTGTATGTGAATGAATTTACTTCTGGGTTCTCAATTCTCTTCCACTGACCTATATATTTTTCATTGTACTTGGCTGATTTGACCACTGTAGCTAGGTAGTAAATTTTGAGATCAAGGAATGAGAGACCTCCAACTTTGTTTTCTTCTTAAGCAATGTTTTACTTATCTGAGGTCTCTTTCCTTTCCATATAAAGTTCATGACCAGTTTTTCTGTCTCTTTAAAGAATGATGTTGGAATCTAGATTGGGACTGCGTTATAGCTATAGATTGTTCTGGGTAGTATTGATATTTTCACAATGTTAAGCCTTCCTATTCATGAGCATGTTATATTCTTCCATTTTTAAAAATCTCTTTTAGTGTTTTGTAATTTACTTCATATAGGTCTTTTGTTTCTCTGGTTAGATTTACTCCAAAAGATTTCATCTTTTGGGTGACTATTAGAAATGGTATTGTTTTCCAGATGTCCTTTTCAGAACTTTATTAATATAGAAGAGTCCAACTGTTTTTT
>NW_006408533.1:4336656-4343151 GCF_000296735.1 Chrysochloris asiatica | reverse complement strand
AGACCACAGATAGGTTTATGCAATGTGAATATGTTTTCTTGTCTCTAAAGCAGCTCACGAACTCTCAGTCTGCTGCAGCAGATCTCGTCCGTCAGCTGCCACAGTTCAGCAGTCACTTTTCTTGCTGAGTCAGCTCAGCTCTCTCTCCCAGTAAGCACTGGATCCACTTTCTATTGCTTCCTCTGGAGCTCATTGTTCCAGGATCGTCCTCTGCATCTGTGTCTTCTAGTTTTCTGTATCTTTCCAGCACAGGGTCTGTACAGCCCTTCTGGCGAGTCCGCCATATTGCCCTGCCTCCACCAGTGTGCGCGTGATTCCATTTTTTAATAAATAAAAAAAACTTTGTAGACCATAAAACAGGCAGATTATATGTTCAGAAGAAAATGTGAAAAATTATAGGCCAAATTGTTAAGAGGACATCTTTGAGCCATCTTAAATGATAATTTTCTTTTTGGTTATATTTGATCATATTTTTAACTTTTCTGCAGTGAATGTTATGTTTGTATAATCAAAAGCTAACATATGCTTTTTCTTATAATCTATATTTTTAGTAACAATAAAATCTGTATGACTGATTACTCTCCAATTTCCTCTATATCATATCCATGAAATTTCACTGAATTTCATTAAATTGGGCTAATACATAAAGCTGGCCTGCTTAAGGACTATGCCAAATAAAAACTGATAACAAATACTTTAGCAACCTAGGAAGATGGGTCATTTTCTCATAAGTAATAATTTCCTTTCATTTAATATTGTTGTTAGGTCCTGTTGAATGGGCTTTGACACAAAGGGACTCTAAGTGTAATAGAATAAAACATTTGCCTGATCCTGTACCATTCTCACAGTAGAACAAGTCCATTGTTGTAGTCACTGTGTCAATCCATCTCACTGAGCTTCGTCCCACTTTTCACTTTACCAAGCGTGATGTGCTTCTCCAGATATTGGTCCCTCCTGATAATATGTCCAAAGTGAGTGAGATGAAGTCTCATTAGTTAACATCAAGTTTAGAAAAAGTGATGAGTGCTCAAGAGGTCATAATCCCATAATGCAGTATCTATAACACTTATTTTCTTAAATTATATATTCTCAGGAGCCTCTCCTTCCCACTTCTATACAGTTGTTTAATCAGTCAACATATATTTAATGAGTGCTTACTATGTGTTTGTTGGTTGAGGCTGTGAATGCATTGATGAAAACAAATAAAACAAAAATATCCGCCTTGTGAAGCATAAAGACAAGAACAACATGTGTGTATACATATATATATCAAAGTGGCAGCATCAGTGGGAACAATTGGTGCGTGGCAACAATTGTGAGGTTGGCCCATAAGCAGGCAGTGTTTTTTTGTGTTGTGCATAGGGTCGCTATGAGTCGGTAATGACTCAATGGCACCTAACAACAACAACAAAAATAGGAGGGTGAGCACAGAACTGCTAACATCAGGGTTGGTGGTTCAAACACACCTGCCATTCCTTGGAAGCCCTATACAGGGTCGCCATGAGTAGAAATTGACTTGACAGCACTTAACAACAACAATATATTAGATGAGTGTTATTGTGTGTTGTTGACCTTATAGGACAGATTAGAACTGTCCCATAAGGTTCCCTAGACTATAATCCTTATAGGAGTTGATCACCAGGCCTTATCTTGCACAGAACCAAACAGAAGTCCTTTTGGTTAGCAGTCAAGCATTTAACCATTGTGCCACCAGAGTTCCTATATAGCATACTATTGTTAAGTGCTTTTGAATCAGTTCTGACTTACAGCAGCACTGTATAAGGTTTCTGAGGCTGAAAATCTTTATAGAAGGAATCCTCATTTTTCTCCCCTGGAACAGCTTGAACAACTGACCTTGTGGTTAACACTCAAGTGTTTATCCTACAGAGCCACTGCTCTCCCCATACACTATATTATTGTTGTTGTTGTGTGCCGTTGAGTCAGTTCCGACTCATAGTGACTTATGTAGTGTTTCCAATAACTGCTGGTGGGTTTCAAACCAGTCTTGTGGTTACCAGTCCAATGCTTATCCTACAGCCAGGGTCCATATATTAGTGATAAATGTCATGGAAAAATAAATAAGACAAAGACTATTGAAAGTACTGTTGGCATATGGAGGAGGAAGGAGAGAAAAAGGGGTGACATCACACTGGGCCTTGAAGGTCAGTGTAAGGACTTTGGCTTTTACCCTAAGTTAAATGGGAAATGCACAATGGTGTATCATCAGTTTACTCAAAGTAAGGTCCTGGTGCCAAAGCCCCATCTAGTCTGACCTTTACTGGGATTGACCTTTACCCATATCGTCAGACCTTTTGATCCCTACAGCTGCACAATTACTGATCAAAACCGGGAACACAAAGTCTTAGATGGGGTCTACTGATGAATGTGTCAGGAGAGGAACACGTACTTTGGATATGGGACTTTGCAATTTGAACATCCCAGGCCAGGTAAATCTGCAACAGTGACAGAGGGAATGACAGAAAAGTACCGAAAGAGATATACACAAGGGGAGCCAAATGGTGGCAACAGAGTATAAAGGCTAAACCCCAGTCGAGAGGTCTAACTATGAAAGTTGGGCCTCCTGAGCAAGGGTCACCTGAAGAATGGTAATCACCTACCTGTAGAGCAGTAGCCATCTGAGAACTAGCTGTTCTCAGGAGCTGGACACGTGGAATAGATAGCCAACTGAGAGGAGTGACCAATAACTGAGCCTTTCAGGTGATATCATGTTAAATTTCTGTTTGAAACTTTCCTAATGGTTGAGAAGGAGCATTGGTTTTGGGGAAGGATAACCTAGTCTTCTTTGAGATGTTGAGGCCACCTACTGAGACCTCTCCTGAACCTCGCCTTATGTATATCTATGTTTCTGTTTGTATCCTCTTTTTTTTCTTTTAGTTTTTATTGTGAATTATGTAATCATTTATATGGGAGAACACCAGCTTTACATTAATCCTATTGTACTTCGTTTCATTGCAATGACTACAATCGCCTCCATGCATCATCAAACAACCAAAGGGTACACCCCACAAGTCTGCCCCCTGGTCATCAGCACAAAGTCCCTCTCCCTCCCTGAGTCCAGAGTCCCCAGCTGCTCCCATCTCTCCATGTCACCGTCTCTGCCTCCATCTCTGGTGTCACTGGTTCTCTGGATAGAGTCCTGCACTCCACTCTTCTCCCTTGATGGTCCCAGGGACCTCTGCTCCTAGACTGCAAAATCAACCAATCCCCTCCTTTTGTTACAAAACTTCGACCTTTACATTTGCAACACTCACAGTCAGTTCTGATAGCAATTATTCACTATTGTGAATAATTGTCTTATCCCCATCTCCTTTCATCAGCCTCGTCCAGACAGCTTGGAAACCACTCAGTGGAGATTCTACCTTCTCCCACACCCTATGGAACTAGGCTCCCTCTTGAAAGCATGTAAACTTCTTGCTTTTGGAGCACCCCCATTTTGGGTAGCCAATGTCTAAGTTTCCCATCCCTGTCGACACTGAGTGTACTGAGGGGGTGGGAATGATCCTCGCTGTAAAGATTTGTTTCCTGTTTTGAGCTACTACATCCATAAATATAGGTCAAGTTCATCAAATTGTAGTGGATTACTCTGTTTTTCCTCTTCTTTCTTCTTTTAGTTGAGTTCTGATCATCCGGCCATTGAAGCCAGGTCAAGTGGGTACTATCTGCAAGTATTGGTGTTCTGTATCCTCTTTTTATAGTCTTCATTAAAGTTGTTATTGCAGATATGGTTCTGTGAGTTCTCTGAGACTATTGCAGTAATTTATGAAACCAAATAGCAGAAGAGTGCCATGGGGGAATGGCTGCTATCAGAAATAGTGAAGAAATTAGTGAATAGGGCTATATTTGATATCAATTTTATAGAAACTTGCTTGAGAGTGATTTTTATCCTTGGAGTTATTTCAGGAAGACATTGGGAAAGTTTTACAGTGAAGTGATGTTATCTGAATTCTAATTTTAATGGCTCACTTTGGCTACCATGTAAACCGATCAAGAGAACAAGGATAATAAAAGAACCACTGAAGGAGGCTAGTGGGCAGTCCAGATGAGAGATGATGGTGACTTAGACTAAGGTGGTAGTGGTTGAAGTGGCAAGACATGCTCAGATTGTAGGTATATGTTGAAGGTTGTTGTTATGTGCCATCGAGTCGGTTCCGACCCATAGCGACCCTGTATAGGGTTTCCGAGGGTAGACCCAACAAATTTCTCTGATGAGTTGAGTGTGAGGTATGAGACAAAGGAGTTAAGGATGACGTGACTCGGTGGCACTTGCCACCACCAACAAACTATATGAAATGCTGTTAAATAGAAAGGAGAAGATGGCAGTTGGGGTCAGGAATTCAGGTGCAGTGGGGGTTGGGAATTCAGGGGTTGGGAATTCAACATAGACATTGGCTACCCAAAATGGGGGTGCTCAAAAGGCAAGAAGTGACTGGCTTACATGCTTTCAAGAGGCAGCGTAGTTCCAGAGGGTGTGGGGGAAGGTAGAATCTCCACTGAGTAGTTTCCAAGCTGTCTGGACGGGGCTGATGAAAGGAGATGGGAATAAGATTCTTGTGGAATTTGGGATATTTTCATTTGAAATGTTTATTTGGGAGCCAAATAATGTACAGAGTAGATAGTTGTATATGTAACTCTTGAGTTGGCCTATATTTATGTCAGGATATTTATGCTACCAGGGAGCTTCAAAACTCATGGAAATAAAATTTAAATTTTTCCATGAACTTTTTGAAGCTTCTCATATTTAAAGGCCCACAAGATGATGGAGGAAGTGAATTTAAATAAAGAAGAAAAGAATCCAAGTCCCAGGTACTCTATTGCTAACGATAATGTTGATGAGAAGGATCCAGGAATAGTGAGAAAGCATTTTCATTGGCAAGAGGAAAATCTGCAGAGTGTGGAGTCTTGATAGCCAAGAACATAAAGAGTTTCCAATAGAGAGAGTGAGTCACTGTGCCAAATGCAGCTGATAGGTCAAGTAAATGAGGACTAACCAAATGCCCACTAGAGGTGGTGCCATAAGGTGAATGATGTTGTTGTTAAGTGCCGTTGAGTTGGTTCTGACTCATAGTGACACCAAGGAGTGGCTGATGGGTTTGAGCTGCCAACCTCGTGCTTTGTAGTCCAGTGCTTATCTTACAACACCACACCAGGTTGTAGTTGGTAACCATAAAAAGAGAATTCTCTGTGGAATGTGGGGGTAAATGCTTGATTAGAGTATGTTCAAGAAAGAATGAGAGGAGAGGGTTAGTGTGATGTTTTACTGTCAAGTGGGGCAGAGAAATAGGGCAGAAAAGCTGGAAGGGATGAGGTCAACAAAGAAGTTTTCCTTAGAATGACAGCATACTTGAGTGCCGATGGCAATGATACAGTGATAGAAGAGAGACTTGCTAGAGCCATGTCCTTGAAGGCAAGAAGAAATGGATTGTCATATACAAGTTTGATAAGAGCACTGGGATGTTCATTTATGGCAAAAGAAAGGAAAGCGCAGATCTTGGCCACAGGCCCTAGTAGGTGCCAATTCTCTTTTCCTCAATCTAATCCATGTGCATCCTGTTTCTAGGATGAAGTTCCTAAAATGGAAATCTAATTATGTAATTCTACTTACAACTTCTTAATGTTCTCCCATTACCCATAGGATCAAATCTCAAATAATAAGCATGACATAAAAATTCATTATGCTCTAACCCCTGCCCAACTGTCCATGCAGTCTTACTCTGCCTCATTCCCGTGGACAACTTCTGCTGCCACTATAGGTAATATTTCCCAAATTCCCATGATCTCCCTCAGTTTTATCCCTTCGTATATGTTGTTTCTCCTCATTTTAAACATCTTCCCCATATGAAACTTGTCTTCAATAACCCTTTTAGTGAGTTACGTACCATCAAGTCAATTCTGACTCATAAGACCCTGTATAGGGTTTCTGGCTGGTGGGTTTGAACCTCCAACCTTGTGGTTAGCAATAAAAATCAATAACATTCTGATAAAAAAAAAAACAAAAAAAAAACAAGCAACCTCCTCCTACTTCACAAGTGGAGAAGTGGAGAGTCACCATCAGCATCAGCCCGAGGCTGGTTCCTGATGGGGGCTTAGGTCAGTGCTTCCTGTCTTCTACCTTCTCTACCAAATCTGGCATCAACTATCCCTTCCATAGCACTCTCCATAGCTGGGTTCAATAATTAATTGCAATGGACACACAGAATTCAGACATCCTTCTCACAGTTATGAGGTTTATAAAGGAAGTTAACAGGTTACATACAATGCAGGACAAGAAAGGTTTAGGATGGTCATGACAGCCTCAGCTTTGCCTTGCCCTCAGGCAAATCACTCTCTAGTCCCTTGGTCTCTGGCCTAATTAGGAAATGCTTGCTATAAAGCCCTTGTAGGGCTGCTGACAAATTCCCAAAGGACATTCCACTCCACTATATGCCTCAGTAAAGAGGCTTTAGCTCTGAGGACCAGCAAACCTAGTTCCACTCC
>NW_006408533.1:4334517-4335736 GCF_000296735.1 Chrysochloris asiatica | reverse complement strand
GTATAGGCTGGTAAATAAAACTGACATATTTCTTAAAATTCTAAAGGGGTAAGTAACAGTTTACACACACAAACACATTTCAGGTGTCATTAAGCATTGGGTACTTGGTGTTCTGTTTTATATATGGTAGCCTCTCAGGCAAGGTGACATCAACTGGAAAGAAACAGAGAAGCACGTTATACTTATATGGATTGGAGGCAGAATGATTGGGCAGAGGAAAAAGCTGGTTTAAAAGTCTCAAGGCAGGTCATACATGCTTAGTGTGTGTGAAGAAAAGCCAGGGTGTCATTGTAGCTGTAACTGAGGGAGGGAGTACAGGAATGGTAAATGAGACAGAAGCAAGCTCGATTCCAACTCATATCAAGTCGATTCCAACTCATATCAACCTTGTATAGACTTTCCAAGGCTGTAAGTTTTTATGGGAGCAGAAAGCCTCAGCTTTCTCCCATGGGTGGCAAGTGGGTTAGCACTGCCCACCTTGCGATTAGCAGTCCAGTGCTTTTGTTAGTCACTATATTTCTCCCAAACATTTTTCACAAGGGCCCACCTGATGCCAAATACATTCTAAGCATCATCTAGGGGTAAGGAATGAAGACTTTTGGGTTTCACCCCGGACCTACTGAATCAGTTTCTGCATTTTTACAAGATCCTAGTGATACATTAAAATTTGAAAAACACTTGCTTGTTGTTGTTGTTAAGTGCTGCTCTAACTCAAAGCAACCCTCTGTAGGTTTCCAAGTAGTGGCTGGTGAGTTTGAACCACTGACCTTATTAACTTCCTTCTACAGAGATTTAAGAAACCATAAAAAGTTCTTAAAATTTTTTTATTATCTTTCTTTAGGAAAAAAATAGTTGTTGTTGTTAGGTGCCAATGAGTCAGTACCGACCTACAGCAACCTTATGCACAGCAGAACGAAACACTGCCCCATCTTGGGCCAACCTCACTTATTGTTGAGTTCATCGATGCTGCCACTTGGCCAATTCATCTTGTTGGGGGTCTTCCTCTTTTCTTCTGACCCTCAACCTTAAAAACATGATATCCTTCTCCAGTGACTGGTCCCTCCTGACAATATGTCAGAAGTATGAGAGACGAAGTTTGGCCATCCTGGCCTCCAAGGAGCACTCTGACTGCACTTCTTCCAAAACGGATCTATTGGTTCTTTTGGCAGCCCATGGCACTTTCAATATTCTCCTCCAACACCATAACTCAAAGGCATCA
>NW_006408533.1:4316953-4332927 GCF_000296735.1 Chrysochloris asiatica | reverse complement strand
TCGTCAGATTCAAAATGGCCATTTCAGTCTATTTCAGATCATAATGCCTAAGATATTGATATTTATGCGTTCCATTTCATTTTGACAATTTTTGACAAAATAAATATCTTCCCAGATTCATACTGTGTACATTCCATGTTCTGATTTTCAATGGATGTTCACAGCTGTTTCTCTTCATTTTGAGTTGTGCCCTATCAGCAGATGAAGGTCCCGCAGGCTTTTCTCCTATGGGCTTTACTTCATTCATGCCATCACAGTCAACTCTACTTTGAGGAGGCTCTACCCCAGTCGCATTTTGAGTCCTTCCAACCAGAGTGGCTCATTTTCTGGCACTACATGTGACAGTGTTTCTCTGCTATTCATAAGGTTTTCAGTGACTAAATATTCAGAAGTAGTTCATCTCTCCTTCTTCCTCGTCTGTCTTCGACAGGAAGCTCATCTGAAACCTGTCCACCATGCGTGACCCTGCTGGTATTTAAATACCGGTGACATAGCTTCCAGAATTACAGAAACTCACATGCCACCACAGTATGACAAATTGACAGAAGAGTGATGGCAGAAAAAAATTAGCTATCAGATATTAAGTGATAAAACCTGAAGATAAAATGTATACTCGCAAAACTCTGAAAACTGGTTTTACGTGCCCTTTATAATCATTGTGATTATTTCATTCACTCCTCCTTTGTCCTTCATTCAATTTTTGTTTGTTTCAAATGAGTTGCTTTAATTGCAGGTGGTACAGAATTCTGGGCATAACAAAGATTGAAGAGCACCTCTGGCAGGATTCTAGCCTGGTTTTACTGACCACACAACTCAAGACAGGCTAAAGAAGTGAACCGTTGTAGGATTTATTTTTTTCTTCATCTTTTGCTTGTTTTTGTTAACAAAAGTTTATTCTTAAATGTACAATAGGCTCCAAGACAACACTTCAATCTAACTATAGGTGGCAAGAGATGTTCTAGCAGGGAATTCAAATGTTTAAACAGAAGTGGAATCAAGGGTCACCATCGCCTTAGTCACAAAGAACAGCTAGTTTTTTTGCCAGATTTCTTCATTCCACCTTGTGGCTCGGGGGCCCTTCCCCGCAGGCTTTGCTTTAGCTCTTCTGAGTTTCTTCTGTTCTTCTTTTTGTTTCTGCTTGAAAGCCTTATCTCGTCCATTTCCTTGTTCTGTTTCTTAGGTTGTTTCAGGGGTTTCTTCTTGCCACCTACGCGGCCAGACATGGTGTCTGCCGCCTGTTCCCCCTTCATTCAATTTTTGTGAAAAATGGTTGTCTATTTGTTTCCATTGAATTCTCTGCTTCTAAATTTCAAGTTGCTCTTGCTATTGTTGTTAAGTCCCGACGAGTAAGTACCGGCTTATAGCGACCCTGTATGAGTTCCAAGGAGTGGTTGGTGATTTTGAACCGCCGACCTTGAGGTCGAGTGCTTATCATAGCTATGGTGCCACACCAGGACTCTATTCATCTTTTTCTTATCCTTTGCATTGATATGTCAAGGAAAGTGATGAAGGGGAAAGGGGGCAGAAGCATGCCAGATTATATCAACAACGGGAGAAACATTTTGAAATAAAATAAAACCTACATTGTCTGCTTTTCATTTACATATATGCCAGCAATTCTAAGCAATGTCAATGATGAAAGTTTTGTCTCTGCCATCCCAATTCTTCCCACCAACCAATGCTTCCCACCAGCATGCTGTGGGGCCTGAGTTGAATTAACAATGTTGTTTTTCTAACAAACTTCAACTACTACCAATTCTTTCTCTACAAAGAGCAGATGGAATGCAGACAGAATAGTTGGTTAAGCGTTATCTTACATATATATTGACCCCTCCAAGAATTTTTAATTGCTTTCTTCTCACATTCCATGTGGCTTTTAAACTGCTCTTACCTTTAAAACTATTGCCTGCTTTATGCTATTTTCATCCTTCCCCTTAACTTTATGGACTTTCTATATAAGAAGTTTGATATATAATATTTTACAGCTGCTAACTTTTAAAATATATTTCCCAATTTGTACTTTGTAGAACTCTGAAACTGATCATTTTACCATTAATATTTTGCTCTGGTTCTAAAATTTCCTAAAAACTTATCTTGATAAAATCCTCGGGATTTATCGATCTTACATAGGGCAAATTCCAAATGGATCAAATGTTTACATTTAAAAAATAAAACTATAAAACTATTAGGAAAGAACCCATAAAATTCAAGACATTCTTGTATACTCTCAAGAAAAGGTCTTTATAAGTATGACACAAAACCCCAAAGCCATAAAATATTGATAAATCAATTGTATAAAAATTGAAAAGAAACATCTTCATGGCAAAAGTCATCATAAATAGTCAAAAGGCAGGAGATAAACTGTTTTACAAAAAAACAAGTATAACATTCCTATCACAGTTCCTAGATTTTTGCACTGAGGATTGTTTCCTATACGTGGTAGTCTTTGTTATTAAGAAATACGGTTCTATTTTGTGGTTTAACTTATTATAGTAGCTAGCATTGCCTTAATACATAGGCAAAGGGTCATTTCCACATGTAAGGGGACTTCAAAAAGAATGAAAAGAGAATGGAATTTTTCCACAGAAAAATTTTAAGTTCCCTCATTTATAAAGACCTTTCACAAATCAAGGACAAAAAATGTTTTAAAATAAAACCACTGAAAAAACTTAAGCTAAGGTTGTGAACCATCAATGGAAAGAAAATTCAAATGACTTTTTAACATATGAGGGAGCTTCAAAAAGTTTGTGGAAAAATTTCATTATATTTTAACTCCATTTTCCATAAGTTTGTTGAAGCCTGCTTATATTAAAAAGAACATTCAATATCATAAGATAAATGCAAATAGAAACTATAGTAATTAAAAATTTTAATATTGTTGTTATAAGATATATTGAAATTTGACCTATTTATTGGGGAGAAAAGAAAAAAGGTGCTATTGAATCATTTTTTTTATCATTTTTTTTTTTTTTGCACTGTTAGAGACGCACAGTCACTGTGGCCAGTATAAGTTAAGCAACTTACTATAGCACTTACTATGCTGCACTGTGTGGCAGCTGAGGAAGCCTATGCAAGGTTGCACCACTGTGTCTGGTATTGGGCCTCAAGGCACCATGGTCAGCTGAGACTGATAGCTAGGAAGGAATGCATAATGTAAAGTACAGATGGTGAGAACAAACTGTAACCCATGAGGACAAAGTCTTTTGCCACCTACAACCTTGATAATGCAGATAACCTGCAGGAAGAACTAGTTCCCTTAGCCACACAGATGTACACACGTCTGGCCCACTTCTCAGAGAAGCTGAGTGAAGTGATCCAGTAAAATCAGATGGAGATGTGGGCAGGAGGCTTCCACGCACCAAGACGAGCCAGCAAGCTAACAGTGTTTGCGAGATACCACTGGGCCTGGTTCCCTACAGTAAGCTGCCACCCTTCTGCCTTTCAATTCTTGTGTACATTGCTCTTGTGGCCAAGCCAAATTCAAAACCACATAGGAAAACATATATGCAACTTAGCCAAGTAGACACCATATAGTGGGAACATAACCATAATGTGGAGGGTGTGGGGAAGTATTTATCATTTTTTAGAAGGCGCTATGGGTTCATGTGTTGGACTGCAAAGTTGGTTTGAACCACAAGGTCCGCGGTTCAAGTTCACCCACTGCGCCTTGGAAACGCTACACATGGTCGCTATGGGTTGGAACAGACTCAACAGCACTTAGCAACAACAACAACAAATTTTTAGAACTGTATAACATATGCTTGACATTGTAAGCATAATTCTAGGGATTAGAATTTGAATTCACACTACACAGCAGTAACATAAAAATATCGCTCATTGTTTCATTAGTTACAATAACAACATATGAACACTAATGTTTAATAGAAGACTGTATAAATAACAACTTGTTACATCTATACCATGGAAATAATTACTTTCACATGGATTCTCATGACATTTTAAATGAAAAAAGCAAGGGTCTTGACAATGTGTAGTATACTGCCATTGACATGAAAGATATATTTATATGTTTGTATAGTTAAAATATCACTGGAATTATACTAAAGACATTGGCTGCCTCCAAAGTCAGTGGGGGACAAAAATGACTTCTGACTATACTATACATGTAACTTCTGAATTATGTAACTTATGAATGTATTACTTAAGTATATTATCAGGCCTTTCTTGCTAAGACCCAAGATCTTACTTTTCCTGTTCTCTTCCAAAAAAATTTATGGTTTTATTCTTTACACTTAGTTCTTTAATCCACCTGGGATTTTTTTCATTGTGGTGAAAATATATATAACAAAGCAGTTTTCATTTCAACATTTTTTACATGTACATTTCATTCATCTAATACCTAATACCATCATACTATGCAATCACCATCTGTTTCCAATTTTTCTATCACCTCAGAATTTTTTGAAAACCTTTTATTGTGAATTGAGTAAAGGTTTACAGAGCAGATCATCAGTTTTACATTCAACAATCATATGTTTTACTTTATTTACAATGATCGCAATCCCTTCCATGCCCCATCAGTTAACAGTATTTATTTCTATTCACTTTATCTCTTGCCTTGCTCCCTGTCTTCTGCTACCTTCACCTGTCCTCTGCCAACCTCTCGCTTTGTGCATATTGTCTGCCCCATCACCCATTTTGACAGTGAATGTAGCCTGTGAATGTAGCTCCCATTCACAGTAGCTATCATAAAATGTTTCTTTTATCAAGAAAACCTTAACTTTTTACAACAGTGGTCTCATACATATTTGTTCTTTTGTGATTGACTAATTTCACTCCAGGTCATATCTTCCAAGTTCATCCATATTGTGAAGTGTTTTGCAGATTCATTGTTATGTTTCAGTGTTGCATAGTATTCCATTGTGATTGCACCAAAGTTTGTTTAACTATTCTTCTGTTGATGGGCATTTAGGCTATCTCCATCTTTTTACTATTGTGAACAGTGCTGCAATGAACATGATGTGTATATATGTGTATCACAGGTTGTATTTCTTGAGGATATATACCAGATAGAGGGATTGCTGGATCATACAGCATTTCTATTCTCAACTCTTTGAAGAAGTTCCACACTGTTTTTCACAAGGGTTCCACCACTTTACAGTGTCACCAGTAGTATAGGAGGGTTCCAGTCTCCTCATACCCTAACCAGCATTTGTTGTTTTCTGTTTCTAGGAATTTTGCTATTAATGCTGGAATAAGATACCTCACTCTTGTTTTGTGGCACCATAGGATAAGCACTCAACCTTATGGTTGGTTTGGAAACCCTATACAGTTGCTATGAGTCAGAACTAACAACAACAAACAATGGCTAAAGATTGTGAGCATTTCTTTATATGTTTGTTGGCCACCTGAGTGTCTTCTATGGTGTTTGTTCATGTCCTCTACCATTTTTAAGTTGGATTATTTGTCTTCTTAATGTGTTGAAGTGTTCTACAAATTTTAGTGAGTAGTCTTTTGATATGTCATTGCCACATAATTTTTCCCTAGCCTGTGTGTTCCATTACTCTTTTGGTGAAATCTTTTGATGCACGTGTGTCTAATTTTTAGGAAGCCCCAGTTATCTATTTTATCTCTGTTTGTGTGGTTTCAGTTATGTTTGATATTATATTCATGCCATGAATCAGAGGACCTAAGTGTGTCACTATTTTTTCATTGATGATCTTTATAGTTCTAGGATTTACATTTAGAACTTTAATCCACATTGAGATCATTTTTGAATACAGTGTGAGATACAGGTCTTGTTTTCATTTTTCTGCAAAGGAACTGCCAATTTTGCCAACACCATTTGTTGAAGAGACGATGTCTTCCCTGTTTAATGCATTTTGGCCCTTTGTTGAAGATCAACTGACTGTAGGTGTATAGATTTACTTCTGGGTTCTCAGTTCTGTTCCATTGATCTATTTATCTTTCGTTATACCAGTACCAGGTTGTTCTGACTTCTATGAAGTAGGTTTTGAGATCAGGAATTGAGAGACTTCCTATTTTGTACATCATTTTTAAAATAATGCTTTGTTTATCTGGGGTCTCTTTTCTTTCCATATTACATTAGTGATTAGCTTTCCCATTTCTTTGAAAAGAATGATGTTGGAACCTGTATTGGAATTGCATTATATCTATAGATTGTTTTGGGAAGTGTTGACATTTTCACAATGTTAAATCTTCCAATCCATGAGCATGGTGTATTCCTCCATTTCTGCATGCTTCTTTTGGTTTCTTGTAGTAATGTTTTGTAGTTTTCTTTGTGCAGTTCTTTTGTTTCTCTGGTTAGATTTATTCCCAAGTATTTCATCTTTTGGGTGTCAATTATAAATGGTATTGTTTACCCAATTTCCTTTTCAGAGCTCTCTTTAATATATTAGTGTAAAGGAATGTAACTGATTTTTGTATATTGATATTGCACCCTGCTACTTTGATGAATCTACCAATGAATATTAATAACTTTCTTGCTAAGTCTTTGGGATTTTCCATGTAGATGATCGTATAATTTAAAAATAAAGAATTTTACTTCTTTGACAATCTGGATGCCCTTAATTTCCCTTTCTTGCCTTATAGCTCTGGTAAGACTTCTAGCACAATATTGAATAGGAGTGGTGAAAAAGGTCTTCCTTTGGAATGGCTTCAATTTCTCACCATTCAGAATGATGTTATTTGTTGGTTTTGTATATATGCCCTAATTGTGTTGAGGAATTTCCTGCCTATTCTTATTTTGTTGAGCAGGTTTATTAGGAATAAATGTTGGATTCTGTCAAATGCATTTTTTTGCATCAATTGATATGATCATGTTATTTTTTCCCTTTGTTTTGTCTATGTGGTGGATTATGTTGGTTGTTTTTATAATGTTGACCATCCCTGCATACCTGGTATGAATCCGATTTGGTCATAATTTATATATATATGTTGTTGGATTTTATTGGCTATAATTTGGTTGTGAATCTTTGCATCTATGTTCATGAGGGGTATTGAAATTGTTGAAGATGTTGGGTTAAGGTGTTGATTTTGGTTCTTTCTTCTTTTTGGATGTGTGTGTTTATTGCTATAAACCGCCCTCTGAGCACTACGTTTTTAAAGTTTTTATCGTGAATTGAGTGATCGTTTACATGACAGAACATTGGTTTTGCACTCAACCAATCATATTTTGTTTCACTGCAATAGTTACAATCCCCTCCGTGTACCATCATTAACAACAGTATTTGCTTCTATTCCGGTTTGATTTTTTTTTGGTGTACTAAAAACACATCGGAATATATAATCATTTAAACAGCCAAGGACCACATTTTGCAAGCCACCCTCCTGTCTCCCAGCACACAACCTTTCTCTTTCCATGAATCTAGAGTCCTCAGCTGCTTTATCTCTCCATGCCATCATCTCTGCCTCCTTCTCTGGTATTGCTGCTTTTCTGGCTAGGGTCCCACATTCCGGAACTCATGCTCTTCTCTCTTGATGATCCTAAGGTCCTCTGTTTCTGGAATGTAAGATTAACTACTTCCTGCTTTATGTTGCAAAACTTCTACCTTTACAGTTGTGACAATTGCAGTTAGTCATGATAACAATTATTGTTGTTGTTGTTAAGTGCCTTTGAGTTGGTTTCAACCCATAGCAACCCTGTATAGGGTTTCCAAGGAACAGCTGGTGAGCTTGAACCGCTGACCTGACTCACTATTAAATCAAAAGGATCCTGTCCCCATCACCTTTCACCATAACTATCTAGACAAAATGAAAACTATTCAGTGGGGGTTCTACCTTCCACTGCAGTCTGAAATGAAACTTCCTCTTGAAACCAGACACTTTGTACCTTTATTACACACCCCCATTTTTGGTAGCCAATGTCTCAGCTGCCTGTCCTTATCCACTCTGTGCAATGAGGGGATAAGCTGAAGACTCCTTCCCTCTTGGTTGGTATTTTGAGCTACTACATCCATAAGCAAAAGTCAAGTTTGTCAAATTGTAGCAGTCTACATTTACTTCCTATATCAAATTTCTTTATCTTCCTGTAGTCGAATTTTGATCACCAAGCCATCCAAGTTAGGTCAAATGGGTACCATCTGCAAGTTTGGGCATTCTTGCACACCTCTCCCCCACTTCATATCAGCTGGAGGCTTCAATCTCAACGCTAGTCCCCAGTGGGTAGGTCAGTGTTCATGAGTCAGGAATTTCTAGGTCTCCCCAAACTTAGCATCTATCCGTTCTTTCTCTTCTCACTCTCATCTCAAGGTCTACAGGAGTCTACGGTACATGGTCAAACTCAGCCTATGTCTTCATTACTGCCTTTCCCCCATTTCTACTCACAAGTAGACCAACAGTCACCAGTGAACTTACAAGCCTACTTGTGAGTTCCCTTTGAATTTCAGTCTTGGAAGAGGGCTTGCCCTGAAGGGACTCCATGGCTTGCCTTGATGGTTATCAGGCAGATAGCTTGCTTTTCTTGTAAAAGCCGAATGGTCTGCAGTTTTTTGTTTTTCTGCTAGTCTTTCTTTCAAGCAGTATCATCTGTTCCTCTAGCCACTCCGGGTTGCTCTGCATGTCTTTTCAAGTGGGAATGCTCCATCTCAGAAGGTTGTGGATGGTGCTCAGGATTCCACCTATGGCTCTATATTCTACAAAGTATCCACAAGAAGACTATTTCACTGGGCAAGTTCTAGAACCCCGTTTAAGTATTCCAATCAGCTATAGACTGAAGATGGGCTAACAAGCCTTCTATAATCATATTTCTGGATATTCCTTTCTATCCCACTCAAGTGTCTATTTTATATTAGTAGGCAAGGGAAACCAATATCCATAATACAAGCTATCACCTTAACATTATTTCCCCTCTTTTACATTCAGATTAGTTGTTCTGTACGTTATCAAAAGTGGTGCATTAAAATCTCCTACAAGAGGATCTTATGTCTATTTCCTCTTGCTGAATTGACCCCTAAGCTGTGATATAAGACCCTTCATTGTCTCTCTTGACTTTTGCCTTAAAGTATGTTTTATCGGAAATTAAAGTTGCCACTCCTGCTCATTCTTTATTGCCATTAGTTTGATATTGTTTCCCATTCTTTGATTTTTAGCCTTTTTCTTTATGTGTGTAAAATGTGTCTGCTGCAAATAGCATATTGAAGGATCCTGTTTTGTTATCCATTCTGCTCCTTTCTGACACTTGACTGGTGCATTTACTCCATTAACATTCAGTGTAATTATCTATCCATACAAAGTGACTGCTGTTTTTTGTGGTGTTGCTGGTTTCTTTGTTCCACACAATTTTATGCACTGAGTTCATTTTGTTTGTGGGATTTCTTTTCATTTTCTGTTGTTATTGCTTAGTAACTTATATTTTCCTCTTTTTAAATTTGATGTGAAGGTGCATTCGTTTTCTTTTAAGTTACCCCGTAAATTATTAATTTTTGTTCTCTATTTAAAACAGTCTGCTTTATCTGGAAATCTACTTGACTTCCTCACCATTTTGAAGTTCTGTATCTACATTATTCTCTCTTTTTGCTTTGTAGTTTACTTCATCATAAATTGCTATCTCTGGTTCCTGATTTTCAGTCTTGCAGGTTTGTTTTACTTTGAATACTTTTATATCTGGATTGAGTTCTGTGTGGTATTGTCATGTAATTTTTTTGTAAAGTTGTACTGGTTATTACAAATTCCTGTTATTTTTGCTTATCTTGAAATGTTCTAATTTTGCTGTTGTATTTGAGGGATAGCTTTGCTGGGTATATGATTCTCGGTTGGCAATATTTCTCTTTCAGAGTTTTGCATATGTCATCGCATTGTCTTCTTGCCTGTATGGTTTCTGCTGAGAAATCAGAGCTTAGTCTCATTGGTTCTCCTTTGAAGATAAATTTTCTTTTTTTCTGAGTTGTTCTCAGGATTATTTCATTCTTTGGTTTTGAAATGATTATGTCTTAGTGATTTCTTTTGGGCTCTACCCTGCCTGGGGTTTGTTCAGCTTCTTGTATGCTTACCTGCTCCTCTTTCACGTTAGGGAAATTTTCTTCCAACAACCCTTTGACAGTTTTCACTATGCTTTTTATTGTCTCTTCCTGTTCTGGAATTCTAATCACATGTAAGTAGTTCCTTTTCATAGGTTCCCATATAACTCTTAGGCTTTCTTCAGATATTTTAGTTCTTTTTTCTGTTTGTTCTTCTAGCATACTAGTAGAAATACATACATGAATCGAGAGATTTATCTTTAAGCTAATTCTGGTTCCCATTGCTTTGAATCTACTCCGTTGCCCTTTCAATGTCCATTTCTGAAATCTCGTGTTAATCTTCTCAAGTTCTAATTGCAGATTTTAAATTGTTTTAAAATTTGTATTTATCTGCTTATTCTTGCAGTGTTTTCCTGTAATCTTCTAAAGGTTTTTACTGTATTCTACTTGCTTTCCTAGGTTTTTCTATCTATCTACCTGCATATATATATTCTATCAATATTTTGAAAGTACCAAAATAATTTTTAAAACTTTTTATTGTGAATTGAGTGAAGGTTCACATTGCAGACTATCAGTTTTACATTCAACAAATCATATACTTTGCTTCATTACATGGTTGTAATCCCCTCCATGTACCAACATTAATAGCATTTACTATTAACTATTGCATTCCTCCATGTCTCCTGCTACCTCCCTCTTGGTGTATATATTGTTTGCCCTTCCCTACGTTAACATGTGTTTACCCTCTACCCCATAAATAATTTCCCATCCCCTGTCCCTAACCATCATAAATTTTCCTTTATATAAGAAAACTTTTTTAAAAACTTTCTAAAATTGGTCTCATATAATGCTTTCCCTTTTGTGATTGAAAAGTTACAGTAGGCATAATGTCCTCCAGGTTCAACCAGGTTATGAGGTGTTTCACAGATTCATCATATCCTTCAATGTTTTGTAATATTCCACTGTGTGTATGTACCAAAGTTTGTTTAGCGATTCTTCTGTTGATGGGCATTTAAGCTGTCTCCATCTTTTTGACTATCTCTTGTAACTGCACATTGAAGAGTCCTATTTTCTTATCCATTCTGCTCTGTCTCTTGACTGGTATATTAAATCCATTTACATCCAGTGTACTTATCACTAGGTATGAATTAATGGTTATTTTTATGTGGTTTGTGTGTGTGTGTGTGGTGCTGCTGGCTGGATAATTTGTTCCACATACTATTTTATGCTGAGTTCATTTTGTTTGTGGGTTTTCTTTTCATTTTCAATTCTGTTGAATTGTTGTTAGGTGCTATCGAGTCGTAGTGACCCTATGCACAACAGAACAAAACATTGCCTGGTCCTAGGCCAATCTCACAATCTTTGCTATGCCTAAGCCCATCACTGCCGCTATGGTGCTAATCCATCTCGTTGGGGGTTTTCCTCTTTTTCTCTGACTCTCCACTTTATCAAACATGATATCCTTCTCTAGTGACTGGTCCTTCCTGATAATATGTCCGAAGTATGACAGACAAAGTCTGGCCATGCTGGCTTCCTAGGAGCACTCTGGCTGTACTTCTTCCAACACAGATCTGTTTGTTCTTTTGGCAGTCCATGGTACTGTCAATATTCTTCTCCAACAACGTAACTCAAATGCATGAATTCTCCTATGGTCTTCCTTATTCACTATCCAACTTTCACATGTGTATGAAGTAACGGAAAATACCGTGGCTTGCAACAGGTGTACCTTAGTCCTTAAACTGTCATCTTTGCTCTCCAACATTTTAAAGATGTCTTGTGCACCAGATTTGCCTGATTCAAATATGTAGTTTGATTTCTTGACTGCTACTTCCATGAATATTGATAGTTGATCTGAGCAAAACGAAGTTTTTGACAACTTCAATCTTTTCTCCATTTATATGGATGTTATTTATTGGTCCAGTAGTGAGGATTTTTGTTTCCTTTACATTGAGATGCAACCCATAACTGAAGGCTGTGGTCTTTGATCTTCATCTTTTCAGTTAGTTCCATTACCTAATCTTCAGAAACATTTTCTGGCTCTGCATCTTGGTCATTTGTTTGTGCCATTCTCTTTATTGTGAGCTAAAATTGTTGTCACCAGGATATTGTGGACTTGTCATATTTGTAAAAGCCAGCAATGTAGTTTTTGGACCCAAAGGGGAAAAATCCCTAATGGGCTCCAGTAATTCAAGGAGCTCATGAGGTGGCTGTGGAAAGGATTTGACAGCAGTGTTCCTTGACCTAGATGGCGTTCTTATTGGCCTTGCTGCTTCCATGTTCAGGGCACTCAATCTGGAAGTATATTGTGGGAGCCCTTAATGAAGCATGTTTCTGTGTCTCTTAGGATTACAGGGAAGCAGGGGGCAGGGTGACTGGTTAAAATGATGGTTTGATGCCTCTGCAAGTTTTGGAAATCTGGACCCAAACCCTCCTAAATCCAGGTACCAAAACTGGCCCCTATCTTACACTGGCATGGCTTCCAAACATGAGGCTCTGAACTCTGAGAGATCAGAGTGTGCACTGGAATGGATGATGGTAGCAGCTGGCCACAACTCTGGTCACCGGGAAAGCATGGGGAAAAAAACAGAAACTGCACCTTTCCTGGCACCCTCACGAACCTGCTCTGCCAGGCGTCCCTCCATTGTCAAAGCTACTCACAAGATTTTGGAGCTGCATCTGTCCACCAGTCTCCCTCTCTTGCCATCCCTGCTCTGCCCCTCCACCAAGCAAGCACTCCATCCACCTAGCCTTTCTTCTTACGCTCAGGGTGCCAGAGTTTTCATCTGTGTCCATTTTATTTGGTCTCCCTTATCTTCGTTGTAGTGTCTGTGTAGTGTGTCTGCCTATTCTTGCTCCAAGTCCTAAATGTCACACTTTTTAAGTTTTTTCAGTTAGTTCTGTTTCATTTTCCAGAAACATTTTCAGGCTCTGCATTTTGGTGATTTATCAGAGCCATTCTTGTTTCTTTTTGTAAACTAATACTTATCTGTTTCCTCCAGGACATTGAGGTATTATAGTATTTGCATATAATTGATGATTCTATGTTGATGTGTTCTAAGGCTCTCACCAACTGTCTCTTGTAGGTATAGTTAGAGCATGGAAACATGATTAGCGTGCTCCATTCGTGTACCTGATTTTGAGGGTGCTTTGTATGGTGTAATAGCTGCCCATCCTTGGCATAGGAGCTGGTTCATGCCCATTGGGTAGAGTTTCAGAGTGTTTGGCTGTGACTGGGTTTCACGGGCACAATTGCTGTCTCCTGTGGAGTAGGGAAAATGAGATACTCTGCCAAACACACACACAAATAAGCAACCAATAATGAAAAGAGAAAATAATAGAGAAAAAAAGACAGCATACAGAAAAAAAGAATAGAGAAAAAGGAACAGGAAAACGGAGCTATAGGAGAGAAAAATGAGATAAAAATAAAAGAAACTAGAAAAAATACTTGGGGGAGATGAAAAGAGTAGAGTAGTAAAGAAAGATCAAAAGAAATAAAATGAAGAAGAGAGGAAATGAGAAACAGAAGAACAGAAAAAACAAAAGCAGAAAGAAAGTAAACAATAAAAATAATGAAACAATGAAAGGAATAATAAAAAAACAAACAAAAAACAAGTACAGCTGTTGGACCCAGAAAAGAGGAAACTTTGGGGACCAATGAACAGATACCAAAAACAGAATTTCCACAACTGTATCTCCACAGTTCTGTCAGGTGTTCCTGGCTGTTCTGATCCTTCCCCCGCTTGGTTCTCCAAGGTGATGGCTCTGGGATTAGCTGAGTGTCTTGAATTACAAAGCAATGGATTTCTTGATTCTGCTACAAATTCCCTTAGCTGTAAGCCTTCCAATTTTCTAAATAGTCCTTTACGTGTGGCTCAGAGTTCTAGCACCATTCCCTGAGGCTGCTTGGTCCGGTATTCTGTGTTGTTGGTGACAGAAGCTCCTCACTGCACAACTGCCCAATCTGCCATTTTATAACTTTTTTATAATGGAATTATATTCTTCCCCTGTAAAACTTAAAATCAAAGCCAATTAACTGCCTTTTCCCTGAATGCCTCCTGACCGTGTGTTATCTTTAAAGAGGCAAAGGTGCTTCAGCAAAAGAGGCCTACTAAGCAAAGTTCTCTCATTAGGGTGAAAAAATACTGATCGTTCCCACTGAAGTGCTCTCTCTCAATGCAGTCACATCCTCCTGCAGTATTTTATGAAACCATAGGAATTCTTGATATCCTTGGCACATGGCTTAGCATTTGCATAAGGAGCTCTGGTCACGTAGTGGTTACAAGTAGGGCTGCCAACCTCAAAGTCAGCAGTTCGAAACTACCAGCGGCTCCATGGGAGAAAGATGAGGCTTTCTGCTCCTGTAAAGATTTACAGCCTCAGAAACCCTGTGGTGGGTCGCTATGAGTAAAAACCAACTCCACAGTACTTAACAACATACCTTTCCTAGCATTCATCATATTGTGCTGAGATCTATTTGCTGTACGTATTGGACAAATATTGAACTAGCAGACACTGCTAAATGCTAGGGATACCGTAGTAAAGCGTAGACTCCATTTTGGTCATCATGACTGTGTAGTGGAAAGGCAGCCATTAAACCCAAGTAAGTATATTTATAAGTGGGTTTAGTGCTGTGAAGTTCTGTTGTCCCTACTAAACTTCAGGAGGCAGAGCCAGGACCCATGTTCTACAGGTAGTCCACAGGTTAGGAACTTCAGACTTAAAACTCCTGCTTGCCTTGCAATGTTTCATAAATTTGCATTCACTTTTTTATTGTGTGATTTGTGTGAATAGTGATTGACACAAATTCTTCAACACAGTCACCTTCACTTGCTGCACATGCAGCTTTTAAATGATTGAAAAGCCTTTGAGCTTTTCCTTGCACTCAAGTGAGGCCTAAAAAGAATGGTATGTACCTGTTCCAATTTAGCTACACATTCTTAGACACAGTTAAGAACAGGTCTCTTTTGTAACCTCGTCTGTTATCTGTTTCCATAACTTATCTATGATAAAGACTTACACACGCTTGTTGAGCTATTGGTAAATTTCAGACTTTCTTAAAGATACCAAATATTCGTAAGAAGGGAGCAACTAAATCTCTATTCTAACTCATTTGGTGTAGTAGATAACTCCCTAATATCTTAGGCATTTCTTGAACTTAGTGGTGCTATCAGACATGTTATTAGAAGGGACCAGTCCCTTCAGAAAGACATCATGTGTGGTAAATTGGAGGGTCAGCAAAAAGAGGGAGACACCCCTTCCCCAACAAGATGGATTGGTGCAGTAGGGCCAATGGGCTCAAGCATAGCAGCAATTGTGAGGATGTGTTTCCTTCTGTTGTATGTAGGGTCACTGTGGGTCAGAAATGACTTGACGGCACCTAACAACAACTACACACTATAAAAATGGTGGTCTATGTAGACAAATTACATGGACCCTGTATTACAAAGATACAAGAAACCAAATGAAAGAGATATAGATGAAAATTCTGGAACTCTGAACTTCAAATCAAAGTTTAGAGAAGTAGACTGAGGGCTTGCTGGGAGGAGAAGCTGAGGAGGAACACGAGGGAGGGAGACTGATGTGGCAAGACCATCTTGAACGTCAGTGAGCAGCTTTGATGACAGAAGTGGCCTGGCAGAGCAGATTCACAGGCAACAGGAAAGGTGTGATTCCTTCCTTTTCCCCACACATCCCTGGTGACCAGAGGTGTGTCCAGATCCTACCCTCATCCACCCCCAGCGCATACCCTGCTCTCCAAGAGTTCTGAACCACATGGTTGGGAACCATTCCAGCATAATGCAGTGGCCTGCTGTGGTAGTGGTGCCTGGAATCAGGCAGGTTCAGATCTGGATCTACAACCTGCAGAGCCACCGGTCAAGCATTAGTCTAGTAGCTGTTGTTGTGAAGTGCTGTCGAGGGCTATCATTGCTGATGTTCAATGGATCTTGGCTGAAAGCAGAGAATATCAGAAAGATGTTTACCTGTGCTTTATTGGCTACACAAAGGCTTTCGATTTGTGAATCATGACAAACTATG
>NW_006408533.1:4309096-4316513 GCF_000296735.1 Chrysochloris asiatica | reverse complement strand
AACTATCAACACTCACGGAAGCAGACATCAAGAAATCAAACGACATATTGCATTAGGCAAATCTGCTGTACAAGACCTTTCTAAAGTACTGAACAGCAAAGATGTCAGCTTGAGGACTAAGGTGCGCCTGACCCAAGCCATGGTATTTTCAATAACCTCATATGCATGCGAAATCTGGACAGAGAATAAGAAAGACCGTAAAAGAACTGATGCCTTCGAGTTATGGTGTTGGAGGAGAATATTGAAAGTGCCATGGGCTGCCAAAAGAATCAACAGATCCATTTTGGAATAAGTGAAGCCAGAGTGCTCCTTAGAGGCCAAGATGGCCAAATTTCATCTCTCATACTTTGGACATATTGTCAGGAGGGACCAGTCCCTGGAGAAGGATATCATGTTTGATAAGGTGGAGGGTCACAGAAAAACAGGAAGACCCCCAATGAGATGGATTGGTCAAGTGGCAGCATCGATGGACTCATGAGTGGCAACAGTAGTGAGGCTGGCCCAGGATGGGGCAATGTTTCGTTCTGCTGTGCATAAGGTCACTATGGGTCGGTACCAACTTGATGGTACCTAACAACAATAATCCCATGGTTTTCTCTTTAGTGATTGAGACTAAAAGGACATTCAGAGGGTAAGTCTAAGTCCAGAATAAGTGTATGTACACTTAGCTCTAGAAAATGCTCCAACAGTAGGAGGCCAGAGTAATATCAGTGAGGTGGCTCCTATAAAGTCTTTTAAACCTCTTAAAATTTTGCTTTTCATTAGGAGTATTGTGACTCGGTAGGCTAAGCACTGGACAGGTCACTATGAGTTGGAACTGACTCCAAGGCACATTACCACCACCACCAGCAGCAGCCACAAGGTTGGCAGTCTGAGCCCACTAGCTGCTCTGTTGGAGAAAGATGAGGCTTTCTGCTTCCACAAAGATTTATAACCTTGGAAACCCTACATAGGATCAAAACGAATTCAATGGCACTTAAAAATAACCTGCCCTTGATAACCGAGATTTTCATGACAGTTGCTGACCCTACCTTATTCATTCCTTTACCATCTCTCTGAGCTTTTCATTCCTTGCCAAAATGCAAACTCTCTCTTCTGTTTTCAAAAAAGACACATTAAAAAAGCAAAGCCCTAAAATAATATGTATTGGCTTTTGATTTTACAGCTATTAAATATCCTTTTATTTTCTAAAACATAACCTCCATACAGATATTAAACATATTTTCTGTGCGTCATTTGATTAAATCCCCTCTCTATTGGTAGGGATTACTTTTTATTTTTCTTTTACTCCTCTATCCACAGCACAACACTAAGAACATAGTAAGCACACAGATGGTTCATGTAACAAACCTAAGATACTGCACACCTAAGATGCAAGAGATGGCTACACTAAAGATACACATACTCATTTCTCTCCTTATGCTCACTGACCATCTGTTTTAATGCTTTTATAGACTCCTACCACACTCTAATTGCCTATTTACATTAGGCCTTCAAAGAGCAAATTATATAATGCAACTTACAAGGAAAAAGTAAATAGACAAATCTAACCAAAATTCAATATTCAAATTTGACATAATTATCAATTTTTAAAGGAAAAATATATTTTATCCTTTCAGAGAAAATCTTCAATCTGTTTTCTATTTAGTAGGCTGAACACAGCCATGAATATGACAATCTCAAAAAGTCACTTAACTTTCACTGAATATCAAAAAACTTATTTCCTCTAAAGTTTCACTAAATAATTCTACACAGTGTAACAAAACATTAAACATTCTTCATGTTTATCTATCCTAAGAATTAGACATTCTTCTTTGATTTCTTCTTCTCGGCTTCTTCCTTTTCCTTTTCGATTTCAGTTACTTGTAATTCAATTTCTTTGGCACTAAACATCTAACAGGAAAAAAAAAATAAAAAAAAAAACAATTAATTATACCAAAAATATTTACAATATGAAGGAATCAAATTAAATTTTATATCTATATTTTCTATTATAATCATATTTTACAGCTTCAAATATGTAACTAAATGTTTCAAAAGCAACACATTTGTAACCATTATGAAACCATTATGAAAAGTAAATGGAAACAGCATCCAAGAAATCAAATCTGCTTCAAAACACCTTGTGAAAGTGTTAAAATGCAAAAATGTCAGTCTGAGGACTACAGGGCTCCTGACTGAAGCCATTTCAATTGCCTCATATACTTGTGAAAGCTGGGCAATAAGTAAGAGAAAACTGGAGAATTGATTAATTTGAATTATTTTGTTGCTATTTTTAAATGCCATTGAGTTGGGTTCTGTATAGGGTTTCCAGGGAGTGGCTGGTGAGCTTGAACTGTCAACCTTGTGGTTCAAACAGACCTTGTAGTCCAGTGCATTAATCCACAGTGCCACATCAGTACTCCTTTAAATTGTGGTGGTAATGGTGGTGGTAATTTGTCATGGAGTTGGTTTCTACTCATCACGACCCTGCATAGGGTTTCTGAGGCTGTAAATGTTTACTGGAACAGAAAGCCTCATCTTTTTCCTGCAGCACTGCTGGTAGTTTTGAACTGCTGACCTTGAGGTTAGCAGCCTGACTCGTAACCACTACGCTACCAGAGTTCCTTCTCTGAATTATAAAGCTGGCAAATATCGAATGCACCTTGGGCTTCCAAAAGAAACAAATGTGTCATATAAGAAATACAGCCGGAATGATCCTAAGAATAGATGATAGTAAGATTTCATCTCATGTACTTTTTGAAAGGTTATGAGGCCAACCTGGTTGGTAAATAGTTGTTCTTGTTGGTAAGTACCATCAGGTTGATTCAGACACATAGCAACCCTATTTACAAAGAACAAACACAGCCTGGTCCCGCACCATCCTCACAATTGTTATGCATGAGCCCATTGCAGCTGCCACTGGGCCAATACATCTCATTGGGGCGTCTTCCTCTTCATGGCTGTCACATGTCTCCTGGTCCTCCTCTCTAGGAATCTTAAGAAACAGACTCAACTGGAGTGCTCGCTTCTCAAGGATGCAAGCACACTGGGCATTCACTCATAGGATTTTATTGCAAAGCCGAAGTACACTTTATAGAAAGATGTGGGTCTGACTCTGTGAGTGGAAAACACCCTGAGGAACTGTTAAGTTCTTGCTTCCTGAAGCTAATAGCTGCCTTTTGATTTTTATCATTGGCTCCTAGTGTGGTGCTGTAGGATAAAGCACCAGTCCTCAAGGTCAGTTTGAACTGTAAGGTTGGCAGTTCAAACTCACCAGCTGCTCCTTACACACCCTATACAGGGTTGATGTAAGTCAGAACCAACTCGATGGTGGTTAACAACAACTGTGTTCTATAGGAATCCTGGTGTGGCACTGTAGGATAATCATTCTGCTGCTAACCATAGGTCTGAAGTTCAAACCCACCTGCTGCTCCTTAAAAACCCTACTTAGAGTCACTATGACTCAGAATTGACTCAATGGCACTTAACAACAAAAAAGTTCTATATGCTTATTGCTAAACATTCCCATAAGTCTAGTGATTAATCATACACTAACAACCAATCACTGGAGAAGGATATCATGTGTGGTAAGGTGGAGGGAGAAAAAGAGGAAGACACCCAACGAGATGGATTGGCCAAGTGGCAGCATCAATAGGTTCAAGCGTGGCAATAGCAGTGAAGTTGGCCCAGGATCGGGCAGTGTTTTGTTCTGCTGTGCATAAGGTCGCTATGAGTCGGTACCAACTCAATGGCACCTAACAACAACAACAATTTTCTAAAAATTTAGGCACTGTTCTCACCAGTTTAATTATTTAGCAGGTGGGTATGGGGGGGAGGAGATTTCTAGGAGTTCCTTTAGTTACTCTCCTGTGTTTCAATTACTATTTCCCAGGACCTGTGACCTTTTATTTTTGCTTTATTCCTTTTTCTGTACTATTTCTTCTAGTAGGTTCCTGAAAATGATGCCAGAGAAATAGTGTTTTTGAGACCTAGCTTGTCTGAAAGTTACTTCTTTCCTATATACATGATGATTTGACTGGGCATAGAATTATAGGTTGAATATCATTTGTGCTTAGTAAATAAAACACACTGCTTGGATGCCTTCTAGTTTCCAATGCGGCTATGAGAATTTGGATATTTGGATTCCCTTTTCTTTTTATGTATATTCCTGACTCACATCCTCACTCTAAATTTTTAAGATATTCTCTTAATCCCTGGTGTTCTGCAATCTTCTGATGAATACCGGTAAATCGATCTTTTTCTTTCGATATACTGTTTAGATTTAAAGATTTGTGTCCTATGATTCTGGGAAATTTTCCTATATCTCTTTTAATATTTTTCTCTCTACTTCATTTATGTTTTCTCTTTCTTCATCAGATGCTAGACTTTATACACTGACTTAACTTTTCTCTAGTAGTTTATTTCTACATCTTTGTCTTATTTTATAGGAGAATTCACTGATTTTACTTTTCTTAATTATTTTTCTATTGATCTTTTAATTCTGGCTATTTACTCATTTCAAAAAAATATTATGTAATGTTCTATTATGACTACCATTATAACAAAAGTTTGTGAATAAATACAATAAAATGTTTCACCTTTAGATGAATTCAGTCATTCATCAGTCACTTTTAATCGGGTGCAAAATCCTATACTTCGAATGACATTGTCTCTGCACCCAATGAGATACAAATGTTGTCCAGCATTATTTGGTAGCAGCACATAGCATTTGGTAGCATCACATAGCTGATATGACCTTGGCAGACACTGAGAAAATGCTAGCATTTCCCTAAGTTTAGTAGAGGATGGAACCCTATCACTAAATATCAATGTGCATCTTATAGACATACCATATGTAGTACCATTCATAGGCTGATGATTTCACGTTCTATTTTATTTTAGCAACAAAACCAAGTGAAAACAAATCCCAAAGACATCGAGTCAATTACTATTCATAACGATCCTATAAAATGGAGTAGGTCTGTTTCCTAGGTATCTGATTCTGTAGATATTTACAGAAGATAACCTCATCTTTCTTCCACGGAGCTACTTACTAGTGAGCGTGATCTGCTAACCTTATAGTCTGCTGCCCGGTGCTTAAGCCACTGTGCCACCAAACCATTGCTAATCATTGTTTTCCATGTCTTCTTCATTTTTTAACTATAGTTTGGGTGACTGTTTACCGAGTAAATGGGTTTCCAATTCAACAGTTCATACCCATTTTGTGGTGTGACACTGATTACAGTTTCCATAATGAAACATCACTCTTTCCACTTCATCTGTTTCCTGTCTCCATTTTTTCCTATAACTCTCTTGCCTTCTGAGGTTTCTCCTATCGAGTTTTTTTTTTTTTTTTAATAAAGCTTTTATTGAGAATTGAGTGATAGTCTACATGGCAGAACATCAGTTTTGCACTCAACCAATCATATCTTGTTTTAGTGTACTGATGACAATCTCCTTTTTGATGTACACAAAAAGAATATATAATTGTTTAAAACTGAAGGATATATTTTTCAAGCCAGGCCCCTGCCTGTCAGTACACAGCCTTTCTCTTTCCATGAGTATAGAGTCCTCAGATGCTGTCTCTCTCTCCATGCCATTGTCTCTGCCATCACTGCTTCTCTGGTTAGATCCCACTTTCCACTCATGCTCTTTCCTCTTGCTGATCTTAGGATCCTGTGTCCCTGGGATATAAGATTAACTACTCCCTCCTCTTTGATACACATCTTTGGTCTTTACAATTGTGACAATAGCCATTAGTCATGGTAACAATTACTATTAAATCAAAAGAATCCTATCCCCTTTTCCTTTAACCTGACCCTTCTAGACAAGATGGAAACTATTCAGTGGGGAATTCTACCTTCCCCCACTTTCTGTGAAACGAAACTCCTTCCTATAAACTTGTAAGCCAGCCACTTTGTACCTTTATAGCCCCCCATTTTAGTTAGCTAATGTCTAAGTTGCCCTTCTCTATCAACACTATATACTGAGGGGATAAGCTTGATCCTTGAAGACTCCTTGTCTCCCGGTTGGTATTTGTGCTTTGTTGTTACATGCCGTGGAGTAGGTTCCAACTCATAGTGACCCTGGCACAGGGTTTCCGAGGTTGTAAATCTTTACGGGAGCAGAAAACCTCATCTTTCTCCCACGGAACCGCTGGTAGTTTTGAACTGCTGACCTTGTGGTTCGTAGCCCAATTCGTAACCACTATACAACCAGAGCCCCTTGGATTTGTATTACTACATCTATAATTTAAGGTCAAGTTCATCAAATTGTAGCAATTTATGCGACTGTCACAATTGTAAAAGTAGACGTTTTGTAGCAAAAACGGGGGAGTAGTTAATCTTACAGTCCAGAAACAGAGGACCCTAGGGCCATCAGGAGAGAAGAGCACAAGCAGAATGTGGGACCTTATCCAGAGAAGCAGCGACACCAGAGATGGAGGCAGAGATGGGGACATGGAGAGAGGGAGCAGTTGAGGACTCTAGATTCATGGAAAAACAGGGAATGGGAGCTGATAGCCAGGAGGCAGACTTGCAGAATGTGTCCTGTGGTGGTTTAATTATTATATATATATATACTTGAGTGTTTTTAAAAAGAGCTTAAATGAACAGAGAGAAATACGGTTAACTGATGGTACAAGGAGGGGATTATAATCATTGTAATGAAACAAGGTGTATGACTTGTTGAATGTAAAAGTTATGATCTGCCCTGTAACCTTTCACTCAATTCACAGTAAAAACGTTAAAAAAAAAAAAAAAATTGTAGCAATTTACGCTTGCTTCCTGCCTTGATGGCTCCTGGGCAAAACAGCTTGTTTGTTCTTGTCATAGCCAAATAGTCTGTTTTGGTTTTTTTCCTTTCTTCTTTTCCTGCTGGCCTTTCTTTTAATAAATATAGTTTGTTTGTTCTTTTACCCACTCCAGGTTAGTATGCATATCCTTACAAGTGGGAATGACCCACCTCAGAAAGTTCTGTGTGGGGTTCAGGATTTCATCCAAGGCTCCATACGCTAAAAGGGCTCCAAAAGAAACCTATTTCACTGGGCAAGTTCTAGAACCCCCTTTTAGGTATTCCAATCCATTATAAATGGAAGCCGTGCTTACAAATCTTCTGTAATCATATTTCCTGATATTCCTTTCTGTCCTACTCAAGTGTCTATTTTACATTAGTAGGCAAGGAAACCAATTATCCATAATACAATCTATCATCTTAACATTATTTCCTTTTACCCATTCAGATAATGCCTAGATTCCTGTATCACAGAGCCCTGTTGTTCCAAGATTTAGCATACATCACTATTTACCTCTGTCCCATTTCTGGCTATTTATTATTATTATTTAATGTTTTATTGTGAATTATATGGTAGTTTACATGAGAGAACTTTAGTTTTACATTCATTCCATCGTATATCATCTCATTGCCATGGTTCCAA
>NW_006408533.1:4295104-4301876 GCF_000296735.1 Chrysochloris asiatica | reverse complement strand
TAATTAATTAAGTATGTACTTTGGTAATTTTTTGTTTTCTGATTGCCTCCAGGAAGATGTGATCAGGATGTGGTCTTCCCTTTTCACTCTTCTATGTGACAGCCAAACAACACCAGTCGGGTAGAAAACAAAGACAAAATCAAAATCAAAAACAGAAGCGGAGTTTTCCGATAGCAGAAGGGAGGCAACACCAGTCGGGTAGAAAACAAAATCAAAAGCAAAGTAAAAAACAAAAGCAATGAGATAAAAACAAAGCAAGACAAAAAACAATAACAAAAAAGAAAGGACAAAAAAAAAAAAAGGAGAAAGAATTCAGCATCAGAAAAATCAATGAGATTAAATAAGGCAATCTCTAGTCACACACACAAAAAGAAAGAAAGAAAGAAAAAAGAACCTGTATAGAGTTTCTAAGGAGCAGCTGGTGGGCATGAACCACCGACCTTGCAGTTCAAAAGGCTCTGCAGTCTGGTCCCTTAACCTGCAGAGCAAAAAGAAGAAAGAAAAAAAAGAAAAGACCCTGTATATGGTTTCTAAGGAGCAGCTGGTGGGCTTGAACCACCAACCTTGCAGTTCAAAACACTCTGCAGTCTGGTCCCTTAACCCACAGAGCCACAGCTGGATTGCCTTGTTGTTGGTGGTAAAAACCACCTCAAAGTGTCTCCGCTTGTGCCTTGATGGGCAGGCCTGAGTCTCGGAGGTTGGGCAGAGGGCTAGCCTAGGTAGAGGGTGGGATTAGTGGCTGCTGGAAGATGGCGTCCTTGTCTGACATCATCAAAAAATGCCTGTCTCCCTGCGCCGTGGGCACCCAGCCCGCACTACATCCACGAAGACAACGCCTCCTGTGGCAATGAGGCCCCCAACCCCTCATGAAGGACTGTGCCAGCCTGTGGCCCCGCCGGCTCTCCGGGCGTGTCCGCCCTCCGAATCGGTCTGCTCAAGCCCTTTGCTCCAAGCTCCGCAGTGAGTGGGGTGCCTTCCCAGAGAGGGAGCTGAGCGAAGGTCCAAAATGCCTACAACTCCCCAGCAGCTCGACACTTTAAAAAAGCAAGTCCACAATGTTGGGGACTAAAGTCTTACGTTTGCCCAAGGGCCGTGTGTCTACCAGGTGGGGGCTCCACTGTGCGACCCTGTGTACCCTCTCCCGGAGCCTGCACACCTGTGCTGCCCGGGCAGGGAAGTGCCAGAAGTCCCAACCTGGCTATTTATTCTTAATTGTGAAGAGCAGTTTTTGTGTGTGCTGTTTTTGCTGTCATTTTGGATTTATTCTGTGTCCTATAATGTCTGTTTCCCTAAGGGGTCTCACTGTTTTATTCTACTTGATGATGAATGCAGCACCATTCTTCTTCAATGTATCATTCCATGGACAGTAAACCATATGACTGTCCAATTTTAAATAACCATTACTGGTCCATTTCAGCTCACTAATGCCCTGTTGCTGTTGTGAAGTGCTGTTGAGTCGGTTCCAACCTATATAGTTTCTGAGTTGTGGCTGATGAACATAGCCCTTGAAGTTCAAATCAACCTTGAAGTTGAGTGCTTATATTCTGCTGCTACATCAGTGGTTTTTGGTGGTTAACCTTTTGAAGTAGTTTGTCTCTCATTCTTCCTAGTATGGCACAGACTGGAAGCTCCACTGAAATTTGTCCACCACAGGTGACCCTTATTATTTGTTGTTAAGTGCCATGGAGTCAGTTCTGACTCACAGCAACCTTGTATGGGGCTAGTGAGTCTGAACCACTGATGTTGCGGTTCAAACTGACCTTGCACATGAACCCACAGGTTATTTAATATACTAGTGGTATAGCTTCTAGCATCATAGTAACACACAAGCCCCCACAGTACAGTCAACTGACAGACAAGTGGTGGAAGTACATATTGGCTTAGTTTAAAGATAGAATGCATAATATTGTTAAGTGCTGTAGAGTTTGTTCTGACTCATAGCAATCCTTAATAGGGTTTAGTACTATTAAATTAGTAGCTAACACACTACTATTTAATTTCCTTTATGACAATAAATCTGAGGTAGTTATTTTTAGCCTCATTCTACACATGAATAAACTGAATTATCAAAGATGGACGTATCCTACTCATTTGTTTGTTAAACAAATGGTTCTGCTGGTACTTAAACTTAACATCTATTCATCTATTCACTACCCACCCTATCATGAGATTTCAGTACTAGAACACATACTATTCCACTACTCACAAATAAAAATGCATCTTTAATTGTGTCTATGTGTACCTACCTAGCAATGTACGTATGTATCTGATAAGGTGTAAGAGGAGATTCTGGTCCCAGTGCTATCTGTGTTCCTGTGATGGTGGCACATCTGTCTATGGGCCTTTAGCAGTATGGGCACCTTGGCAGCCTAGTTCCCATCTCAACAATCTGCTCAACAGCCTTATTATTAATGTGCAACCATACAGGGGCAAATGCAACACTGCTTCATCCCCATTCTCTTATTTATTCAAATGTTGCTATCATCTTATCCTCCCATCCTCATTCATTTGTTTAATAATAAAATGTAAAAAAGTGTGAAAGCAGCAACAAAAGAAAATAAAAAACTCACTGCACCAGATACTGATTTTTATCATTACAGCGCCTTGAAATATTTTCCTTAAAGCAAAAGGTAAATGAAAAACAACCCTTTATATATAGGATACTTTTAATACATTTGTCCATGTTTTGAGTGTTTTCATACACATTTAGCTAAAGAGAACTAGTTGGAAAAATACACTGCACAGCTCTACCCAAAGAATGATATACCACAAACACAACTCCACTTGATGTAGAGTTGATTTCAACTCAGGAACCCTACAGAACAGAGCAGACATGACTCAGAGGGTTTCCAGACTGTTAATCTTTAGGGAAGCAGACTCTTACATATTTCAGTAAGGATTCCTACCGAGAAAAACATGAATTGAAAGGGTAAGACCTAGATTTGTATCTCAATGCCTCTATGACTTCACCAAGGGATAATCATTGAACATATACAAATTAGTTAATGTTAGTCTGAAGAAACAAAACATAAGTAATCATGTTGTCAGTGGATGCTAACTGATGTTTCATGCTTTGAAGAGTCACAGATGTCCACATTTCATTTTTTATTAACAATATTTTACTCTTGTCAAATTCTTTATACTACAGATATTTTATTGTCTTCAGTTAATAACCTACCTTCAAAGGTTGATTTCTTCTAATTACAGCAAGTTCAATGTTTTTTCCACCAGACTGAACAACCTAACATAAAACAAGTGCAATATTATATTACTTTAGAAAATTTGGGATTTTAATTTTTAAAATTGGATGGAAAACATAAAACATTCTTTGCTAATAGTCCTCTATTAGCTCACTTACTTCTAGCAAAGCTCTTATTGCTATTTTGATAGCTTCATTGTCATTTGACATAGCATCTTCTGTGTAATTCTTTTCTAGAAATTCTCTAACAGTTTTAGCACTTCGGCCTATTGCATTTGCCTGAAAGTAAAAGATAATTATTAATATAATTGCAGTATGAATGAATTAATATATTTACTAAATGAAGTTTAAGAGTCTGAAGTTTGCTCCAGTATTCCTTAGTATAATTACAAATTCAAAGTCGTAGGTTTGAAACTCATTCGTTTACTCGATGAATAACCTGTAATGGTACGTAACTTTTATCTTCAAATGTATCAACGCTTTGTCCTAGACAATGCTTTCTATTAGCTTAATTTGATCTCAAGTCCTAGATAACCATAACCATAACCAAGACTGAGGCAGGAACTCCAAAAGATCTGGAAACAAAGGGTGGTATAAGGCATAGTGCAAAAGGAAAAGAGTAAAAAGACATAAACATGAAGATGAAAGCTATTAATATGAATAGGACTGAGCATCACTTTCTAAAATCTTAGAAGAAAGTACTGTTCTCAAGTGTTGTATACTCAGTTCCGACTCATATCAAGTCTGTATAGGGTGGGCTTCCAAGGATTTGAATCATTGAACTTGCAATTCAGTCCGGTGCTTATCTTACAGCAACACACCAGGATTCCAGAAGAAAGTGTGCCGTTGCTGTTAAGTGCTGTGACTGACTACTAACAACCCTGTACAAAGTTTCCAAGGAGCAGCTGGTGGGTTTGAACCATTAAACTGTGGCTCACAGTCCAGTGCTAAACTTACTGCACCACACCAGGAGTCCAGAATAAAGCACTGTTATTGTTAACTGCTGTCGAGTCGGTTCTAACTCAGAGAGACCCTGTATAAGGTTTCTGAGAGCGGCTGGTGACTGTAAACCGCCAACACCTTGTGGTTCAAACTGACCTTGCAGTCCAGCTCATTATCCTGCAGCACTACACCAGGATTCCCAGGAAAAGGCATAGTGGTCACATAATTAATGATTTGATACCTTCTTTGACCTACGTAATTATGAGTGTCTCTTCTGTCCCATTCCCTGTTTCTCTTTGTTCCCTAGAAATTTTCATTAGATGAAGGATAAAGACAAACAAGTTTTCCTGATTGTCTACAGATAGTATCTAAGTCTAAGTACGCAACCAAGAGATATTGATAGTGATGCTAATGATGCTAGTAATTGTTATTAACAGAGCCAGGTACTATGCTAAGTATTTTGTATGGATTATTTCTCACAAAACAATTCAACAGGTACTAATGCTAACAATTTATGGGTAAGAAAATGGGGGTATGAAATGGTTAAAAAAGGATCTTTCAATGTTAGCAGTACTGACATTTTGGGTTGGATATGTCTTTGTTGATGAGGTGTTCTGTGTATTGTAGGATGATGAGCAGTATTCCTGGCCTTTTACTCCCTAAGCTGCCAGCAGCAAACTTTTACCCCAGTTGTGACAACCAGAAGTCTGGTGGTGATGTGCTATGGAGTCAGTTCTAACCCTTAGTGACCCCGTACAGGGTTTCTGAGGCTGTAAATCTTTATGGAAGCAGAAAGCCTCATCTTTCTCCCTCAGAATGGCTGGTAGTTTTGAACTGCTGACCTTGAGGTTAGCAGCCCGATTCGTAACCACTATGCTACCAGAGCTCCTTAAAAACCTGTCTAGACAATGCCAAATGCCCCTTGGCAGGAGTAGAGGGAAATCCTGTTTGAGTACTACTGAAGTAAGGGATCTGTTCAAAATCATATAGGGAAAATTGGTTTTAAATCCCAGCTCTTCCATTAGTGAAATACAAGAGCTGGGATCTGAAATCAATTTGTCTGCATTGATAGCCCAAGCTTTTAAAATATGTTAAATAATTGATTGCATTTTTGGTGGAAGATTACACAGTAAATTAGGTTCCCAATTCCCAAATACTTAATTGTGCTCATGCAGAACCTGTTCCTTATTCTTGTGTACTTTTCAGTGTCTGTCATTATTTACCTAAATAATGTAAGTCTTAGGTTCTAAGACTCCACTAGCATTTGGTATTGCCTTTCCCATCACCAAAACCTAATCTGACACAGGATAAGAAAAGCACTGCTTAAAGAAGAATAAGGTTGGAGTCCTCTCACGCCCCGATTTCAAAATTTACTACACAGCTACAGTGGTCAAAACAGCCTGGTACTGGTACAATGAAAGATACATGGATCAATGGAACAAAACTGAGAATCCAGATATTAACCCATCCACATTCAGCCAACTGATTTTGGACAGAGTGCCTTGGATATTACATTGGGAGGAGGAGATAGTCTCTTTAACAGATGGTGCTGGCAGAACCGGAAAGCCATATGCAAAAGGTTGAAACAAGACCTTTACCTCATGCCCCATACAAAAACCAACTCAGCATGGATTAAAGACCTAAATGTGAATCCCAAAATTATGAAGGTCATCAATGAAAAATTAGGGACAAACGTGGGGGCTTTAATATAGGGAATACACAAACTACCAAACATTCTGAATATTACACAAACAAAAAGAGACAAAACAGATGATTGGGACATACTAAAAATTAAAAACTTATGTGCATCAAAACACTTCACCAGAAGAGTAAAAAGGGAAGCCACAGAATGGGAAAAAAGTCTTTTGCAATGACACATCAGACACGGGACTGATTTCTAAAATATATAGGAAACTACAACATCTCTACAAGAAAAAGACAAATAACCCAATTAAAAAATGGGCACAGGACCTGAACAGACACTTCACCAAAGAGGAGATCTGGGCAGACAACAAACATATGAAGGAATGTTCATGATCACTAGCCATTAGAGAGATGCAAATCAAAACAATGAGTATCTTCTCACACCAGCAATAACAGCAAAAGATCAAAAAAGTAGAGGACAGTAAGCGCTGGTGACGATGTGGACAGATTGGGACACTCCTGCATTGCTGGTGGGATTGCAAAATGGTCCAGCCTCTCTGGAAAGCAATATGGCACGTCCTCAGAAGGTTGGGAACAGAAATACCTTATGATCCAGCAATTTCTCTACTTGGTTATTTTCCCACAAGAAAAATGAGCCATACCACAAGTAAATATATGTACACCAATGTTCATAGCAGCACTATTTACAATAGCAAAAAAATGGAGACAGCCTAAGTGCCCATCAATTGAAGAATGGATAAACAAACTGTGGTACATACACATGATGGAAAACTATGCCACCCTGAAGAACAACAAGGAAGCTGCAAGCCACTGCATAACATGGATAAACCTTGAGGACATTATGCTGAGTGAAATTAGTTAGTCACAAAAGGAGAAATACTGCATAGGACCATTATTATAAAAGAGTAAGAAAAAGAACCCACACTAAAAGGGGAAAGAAAGAAGAAGAAGAAGAAGAAAAAAAAA
>NW_006408533.1:4290573-4293829 GCF_000296735.1 Chrysochloris asiatica | reverse complement strand
ACTGGCTTACAAGCTTTCAAGAGGGAGCCTAGTTTCAGGCAGAGCGGAGGAAGGTAGAATGACCACTGAACGATTTCCAATCCGTTGGGACCAGGCTGGCGAAAGGAAATAGGGGATAAGACTCGTGTGGTACAATAACGAATAATTGCCATCAGGTTTGACTGTGAGGCTATGAAATATAGAGCTAGATGTTTTTTGACAAAAGGAGGAGAGTGATTGATTTTGCGGCCCAGGAGCAGAGGTCCCTGAGACCAACAAGTGAGAAAAACAGAGAGCGGGACCCTACCCAGAGAGGCAGTGACTCCAGGGATGGAGACAGAGAAGATGACATGGAAAGATGGAGTGGCTGGGGACACTGGACTTAAGAAGGCAGAAGGCCTGTGTGGTGTACTGACTGGGGTTATATGATGATGCATAGAGGAGACTGTAATCATTACAGTGAAATGAAATATAACAGGGTAAGTGTAAAGCTGATGTTCTCCCATGTAAACCTCACAATAAAAACAAAACAAAACACAAAAGCTAATCTGTACTATCTAGAAAGTGATTCCCCAAGATCGGTGCTTTCTGTATCTACTCTTGTCTTTACAAAAGTGACATCATACAATAGTTACCTTCCTGTGATTAACTAATTTCACTGAGCATAATGTCCTCCAGATTCACTCATGTTATGTCTAAAGAACTCATCATTGTTCTTTGTAGCTAAATAGCATTCCATTACATGTAGTACTCCAATGTGTTAATGCATTCCCCATTGACGGGTACTTATACTGTGATGGACAATTTTCACTATTGTGAGTAATGTCTCAATGGATATGGCTGTGCATATGTATATTTGTGTCACTACTATTATGCCTCTAAGGAGCTCTGGCAGCGTAGTGGTTACAAGTCGGGCTACCAATCTTAAGGTCAGCAGTTCGAAACTACCAGCGGTTCCGTGGAAGAAAGATGAGGCTTTCTACTCCCGTCAAGATTTACAGCCTCAGAAACCCGGTGCAGGGTCACTATGCGTTGGAACCGACCCCAAAGTACTTTCCAACCAACAACAACATTATACCTCTAAGATACGTAGGAATCTAAAAAGGGGATTTCTGGATCATATGGCATTTCTATATTTAGCGTTTTGAGATGGTGTCATACCATTTTCCATAGTAGATGTATTATTTTACAATCATATCAGAAGACTGTAGAAGAGTTTCAATATCTACACAGACTCACCAGCACTGCTGTTGCCTGTTTGTTTTGTTGTTGTGTTTTAGCAGTGTCAGTATTTCAGAGGTCAGATAGTAACTCACTATAATTTTGATTTACACCTCTCATTCTATGTGATGAAATATTGAAGACTGCTATCTGGCCAACCAGCTGAAAGACAAACATATTAGTGCCCATTCCAAAGAAAGGTGATCCAGCAGAATATGTAAATTATCTAACACTATCATTAATATAAAATGTTAATAAAATTCTGCTGAATATAATTTAAATCGTTGATGAACATAATTTTAAAAAAGCAGTACACTGACATGGAACTTCCAGAAATTCAAGAAGAGGACAAGGGATATAATTGCTGGTAATAGATGTATCTGGGCCGAAAGCAGAGAGTACCAAAAAGACTTTTACCTGTGTTTTACTGACTATACAAAGGCATTTGACTGTGTGGATCATAACAAATTATGGATCACATTGTGAAAAATGGGAATTCTAGAACACTTAATTGTGTATATGCAGAATCTATAAATAGGCCCAAGAAGTAATACAAGGTGATACTATATCGTACATTAGGGGTGTATCAGTCACTGCATTTATTCAACGTGCACGCTGAGCAAATAATCAGAGATTCTGGACCATATGAAGAATGCAGCCTCAGAAATGGTGGAGAGTTATTAACAATCTGAGATATGCAGGTGACACGACTTTGTTTGCAAAAAGCAAAAAGAACTTGAAATAATTACTGATGAGTAGATATATGCACATCAATGTTCACAGCAGCACTATTTACAACAGCAAAAGAATGGAGACAGCCAAAGTGCCCATCAACTGAAGAATGGATAAACAAACTGTGGTACATATACACAATGGAATATTATGCTGACTTGAAGAATAACAAAGAAGCTGTAAGCCACCGCATAACATGCATGAACCTTGAGAATATTATGCTGAGTGAAATTAGTCACAAAAGGAGAAATACCACATAGGACCACTACTGTAAAAGACTAAGAAAAATAACCCATACTAAAGGGTTCTTTTGCTCATTACCGGGACGTGGGGGAGTGGGGTGAGGGGAGGGATGAGAAGGTGGAGCACAGTGTAGGGAATAGATACAGGATAGTTTGGGTGCTAGGGAGGGCGGCAATATACAAGAAGAGGGAGGAGATTGGAAGAACAAAGTGGATGGGAGAACAATTAGGCAGTCTGCATGGGCTAAGTGGGACAGAGATAAATAATGATGTATGCACAACCTCGGAAAAACAGAGCTCTGGGATACAGGGATTGAGATATGGTTGAAATAGGGAAAAGGGGGAAATAATGTTAAGATGCTTGGCTGTCTTTTGAATCTTGGGTTTCCCTGACATACCATTATAAAATAGACACTTGAGGGGGGCAGAAAGTAATAGCCAGAAATTATCACCATAGAAAGCTTGTAAGACTGTCTTCTGCCTATAACTGATTGGAATACCTAAAATGGGGCTACAATGTGCCCAGTGAAGGTGGAATCCTGAAGAGCATCCAGAATCTTCAGAGGTGGGAAATTTCCATTTGAAAGGACAAGCAGACCAGCCTGGAGCGGCTAGAAGAACAGAATATACTTCTTGAAAGAAAGACCAACAGGAAAAATACAAAACAATATAGGCAAACTGACTGATTACTACAAGAAGCAAGTGGCTTGTCCAGGAGACATCAAGGCTAGTGGTAGGGTCCCATCAGAGCAAACCTCCTTCCAAGACTAAGACTCAATGGGAATACACGCTCTGATTGGTGACCACGTTTGTCACCAATAAGGGGAAATGAGGGTAAAACAGTAATTAGGCTGCAAGCTAAGCCCTACAACATTCAACAGACTCCTGTGAACCTGGGTGGAGACCTGGTTGACCAGCAGTGTGGCAAGACCTGGAGAGTCTTGGGCCCAGAGTCAGTGACACAGCCATAGAGGACTAGAGTGGAGAGTGAAGCATCCAGCTGATAAGAAGAGAGGGCATATGCACAAGAACACCCACACTTGAAGATAATACCCACTTGACTTGGCTTCAATGACTGGATG
>NW_006408533.1:4283995-4289353 GCF_000296735.1 Chrysochloris asiatica | reverse complement strand
TATCTCTCGTTCCACGGCCTCTTCTGAATCCAGCTTGAACCTCTGGAAGTTCTCTGTCAATGTATGATTGTAGCCATTTCTGTATTACCTTTAGCTATGGCCCTTAAGTCCGGCTCAGAGGCGGGATTTCTGTCCTTGGATGTCAATCAAGAGGCGGAAGCGCAGCAGGGGCAACTGGGTTGTAGTGAGAGGCTTTGGGCTGCACTCTAAGTTGGTCGACCCCGCCTTAAAGCCATGATCCAAAGGTTAGGCTAGGAAGGCGCTCTCGCGTCCTAGGACAGCCTGGCCGGCCCCTGAAGTCTCTTCCCTCTAGGCAGCGTCTCCCCATCGACCTGGTCTCCACACACCTCTCACCCCGCCGCTCCGTGGTCTGGGTTTCATTTAACACCTCCACCAGGTCTGCGCCTATGGATACAGTAGCTCAAAAGTGGGAACTAATCTTTATAGCAAGGATCATTCCCACCCCCTTGGTACACAGGTAGAAAGGGATGGGCAACTTGGACCTACACCTATGGATGCAGTAGCTCAAAAGAGGGAACAAATCTTCAAATCTTTATATTGAGGATCATTCCCACCCCCTCACTACACAGGGGAGACAGGATGGGCAACTTGGACATTCTACCCAAATGTGGTGGGGCAGGCTACAAAGGCAAGAAGTGACTGGCTTACAAGCTTTCAAGAGGGAGCCTAGATCCAGAGGGCATGGAGGAAGGTGGAATCTCCGCTGAGTAGTATCCAATCTGTTTTACATAAATATGCAGTTGAAAAAAGGAAGAATATGTTAATGTCCTTTTCAGATAAGTATGGATACTCCACTTAAAAAAGGGTAGTTTCTTAAGCGTTAGTTGTAATTTGGCATCTGAATCCACATGAGCAAGTACTTTGTTATGTTAGTTTATTGACTTGTTCCTATTTCAAAATATATTAGCATTTCAAAATTTCTAATGGTACTTATTGTTGTTGTTGTTAAGTGCAACCCTGTACCAGGCTTCTGAGGAGTAGCTGGTAGGTCTGAACCGCCGACTTTGTGTTATAGCACCATGCCAGGACTCCAGTGTTACAAATTATAATAGGTAAAACCTACATAATGTTGACTTGGAATGCGTCTTTTGTTACAAAAAATTTTATTATATTACTCTTTGGTCATTTGGCAAACACTGGCTCACTGAATTATACAGAACCTTCCATTTTATTTCAAAATATCAAGTAACCATACTTGTTAATTTCACCACCAATCATTTTAGAAATATTTTTTATTTTTTAAATATGAAACATTTATGCTTGTTTTTTTCATGACAAACCTTATCAGAAAAGTCTTTAAATACTTGAGAAGCTTTCAAGCAGCTTATGTCGACAAGTCCTGATGTGGCATTGTGGGTTAATGTGCTGGACTGCAAGGTTGGTCTGAATTGTAAGGCTGGCGGTTCAAGCTCACCAGCTGCTCCTTGGAAACCCTTTACAGGGTCACTGAACTGATTCGACAGTACTTAGCAACAACAACATGGCGGCAAGTACAAATTTTCTAAAATTCTCACTTTTTCTTGAAAGCTCAAATTTTATCACTGGCAACAAATGCTGTCAGATGGTTTCTGAAAGTGACAGACTAAGTTCACTCTCATTTTTGAGGAGCTGTTCTTCCTGCCCGAGACTCAAATGTGAAAAACAGTAAAGCTACATTTAAAAAATGGGCTTGAGCTTGTACCTCAAACAACTGCATAACTGCTTGTCCTCAAGCCAGCCATGCTACCTGCAACAGAAGTGCTTTCTGCCCATTTTCTTTTTCAACCAGAAAATGAAAAAGATGTGTGCTCAAGAATTAAGATTTAATAAAATGAATGTGTTTTACACTCTAAAGAACATTTGTTTATTACAAGTGCATGAAGGTGAAGAATACAGTGAGTCCTAATATTGTATAAAAACCACTATCGTGATTCATGATAAGGTATCAGCAGTGCCATCCAGCAGTGCTTTTATGTCAACAATGCAAATGTCCACACAATTAAAAATGTTAAAAAGGTCAAATATCATCTTAGCAGTATTATGAAAATAGTTTTGACTTCATGAACTAGAGATCTGCATACATTCTGAGATCTGATGTTTTACAATAAATAAACTATTTGGCTAACTCCTTTAAGCCAGTAAGGCAAGTGATTCCTACACAGTACAGATTCTGGAAACCCTACATAGGGTCGCTATGAGTCTGAATAAACTCGATGGCACTTAACAACACCATATGAGAGTTCCTTACATTGGCACTTTCTCAAATTAAAATGATGGGTCCCAAATTTTGCAGACCAACAACATTATTTGGTAAGATACTCTTTACACCCATCCCTACATGTCAACACCCACACCTAAAATATTCATTTGGCTGGCTTCTCTTCTTTCACTTTAGCTTAAACAATACTTCCTTAGGAAAATATTTCCTGGCCACACCATACCTATAGAGCATTCTTCTGCCTCTGGAACTCTGTCCTTATTACTCCTATTTGGAATACCATAAGAGGTAATTGTTTGGCTTTCTTCTTTACTTTCGTCAGGTGCTGGCTCAAAGGGAAACACCTCCCTTTCCATTTCATTTACTAGCCACTCTCTGTCCTCCATACTCTACTTTCTTATTCTTCATGGCACTATGTATATTTCACCTAAAGGCAGCAGCATGATGTAGTAAAAAGAATATTGAACTAATAATTAAAAGACCCTGAGTTATAATTCCCATTTTGTAATTAACTAGCAGTGCAAACTGAAAAATAAAAGAACAAAAAACCTACCCGAGTCTTAGTTACCAAATTCGCAAAATAAAAAAAGGGCTACAAATTTTGGGATGGGTGAGTGGATTTTTTTTATACTGCGTAATGCTTCCTTCAAAGGAGCGCAGGTAGCATAGTGGTTACGAATTGGACTGCGAACCGCAAGGTAGGCAGTTCGAAACTACCAGCTGCTCGTGGGAGAAAGATGAGGCTTTCTGCTCCCATAAAAATTTACAGCCTCTGAAACCCTGTGCAATGTTGCTATGGGTCGGAACCAACTCAACGGCACTTAACAACAACAACAATGCTACCTTCAATCAAAAATACAGTATGTAAAGGTAAGTAAAATGACAGTATTAGGGTGTATCCCTATCAAGCTGCCTTAAATTCCACAGTTGAGCATAATTTCTAACCAAGATAATCATTGACATTCCCAACAATTTTTAAATTCCATAATCCTAACAAATTGATCCTGGGATAAAATGAAATGCTTTTCTGCATACTCCTGGAGAGCAACCTATCTAAAATGAAAAATTAAATAAGAGCTTGGAATATTTTATATTCTAATACTGAAAGGAAGGGTGATGATGTAATAATAAATGAAAACAGAAGATGGCAGCCTCAAAATATTTAGACAAGATAGAGTGTAGTAACTTGTTTTGTTTAGGAAACAGATGCAAGAGGCACAAGAAATCTAGCACAAGGAAAAGATTTCTAATGAAAAAAAGTCTGATAGTCTAATATTTTCACTAGTGCAAACCCAAACCTTCTTTATAATTACATTTAGTTGACATGATGGTCTGATCTTTGTGGCAAGAATATAATCCACTGTTTTACTGGACTAACTTATTCAAACTTTTAGCAAAGTCTAAATCACTTGTAAGATTCTATAGTGTAGTTTTATATACGAGAATATAGACAAATTCACTTCTGGAGATAAGTAATATGTAAATAGTTAAAGTGGGCTCTGAGACATTAGGCATATGCTTCTAAATTACTTAGAATTGGTACATATGTTTTTCCAAAGTGATACTTAAAGACACAGAAGGCATGCCAATATTTACTCAACTAAATTTCTAAGGTATTTAAAATTTATTGGAATAGCAGAAAAGAGTATTATCTTTTTGTCTTCCTCCCTTCAATTCAAAGCTTCTCATTACCAAGTTTCAGAAACCACCATTAGTTTTTCTAAGGGCCCCAGATTTTTGTACTAGATTTGTTGTTGTTGGTAAGTGCCGTCGAGTCAACTCCAACCCATAAAAGACCACTATACAGGATTTCCAAGGAGCAGCTAGTAACCATGAACCACCGACCTTGCTATTCAAATGACTTTGCAGTCTGATGCATTAGCCCACAGCGCCACACATTAGATTTGAGTGTACCATTACACAAAGTTGAGTACTGAAAACAGAAATAACAACTTATCCAAAAACAAACTACATTTCAGAAATTATGCAGAGACAACTATAACATACCAACATGTAAGTATAGCTTCACAGTTTTTGTGGTCTGACTTTCTTAAATAAAGGATTCAAATGCACATTTAATTCTTTAGTAAAAGCAAAAAGACTATTCCTACTGAGAGACTACAAATATATAATGTAATATTAATCTGAAAAAATAACTAATGACTGTTGTTGGTAAGTACTGTAGAGTCAGTTCTGACTCTACAGAGACCTGTATCAGGTTTCTGAGGCTATATATCTTTACTGGACCAGAAAGTTTCATCTTTCTCCTGCGGAGCACATGATGGGTTTGAATTATCAACCTTGTGGGATTTAGTCCAGTGTTTATCCTACAGTGCTATCAGTGCTCCCACAACAATGACTGTTGTTGTTAAGTGCCTTGGAGTTGGTTCCGACCCATAGCGACCCTGTATAGGGTTTCTGAGGAGCAGCTGGTGAGCTTGAACTGCCGACCTTGCAGTTCAAACGGCTTTGCAGTCTGGCGCATTAACCCATAGCGCCACACCACGACTCCAAAACAATGACTAGGGACTGGTTATTTCTCTTACGTGACCATTTAGATACACTTAGATTTGTCTCAACATTGTAACAGTAAAGAACAGAACATATCCCACCTGAATTTAGAGATCATCTGAAGAACAGATCATCTAAAGACTGAAGACCTGAAGAGTTGTGGGATGACATCAACAACATCAAACATGGAAAAAGCAAAAGGTCATTAAGAAAACAAGAAAGAAAGAAAAGACCAAAATGGATGTGAGAAGAGACTCTGAAACTTGCTCTGCAGCATAGAGACGCTAAAGCATATGGAAGAAGTGAGGATAGAAAAGAGCTAAACAGAAAATTTCAAGGGTCAGGTTGAGAAGACAAAGTCAACTATTGTAATGCAATGTGCAAAAACCTGGAGATAGAAAACTATCCTCAGAATTTCTCAAGCTGAGGGAACTGAAGATAAAATGGAAACCCCAACTTGTGGTATTGAAAGATTCTAAGGGCAAATAATTAAATGATGCAGAAAGCATCATCTGAAGATGGAAGAAAGATAGACAGTCACGATACCTAAAAGAAATGGGTGATGTTCAACCATTTCAAGAGGTAGAATATGATCAACAGCCAGTGATCCTGAAGGAAGACGTCAAAGG
>NW_006408533.1:4277355-4280836 GCF_000296735.1 Chrysochloris asiatica | reverse complement strand
ACCGGTGGCAGAGCCCTCAGAATCACAGCAACTCAATCCACCACACCACGACAGACAGACAAGTGGTGGCCACCGGGAATTGATAGAATATAAATGGAAATCATTCAACAAACTGAGGCAGCACTGGAGGCACTCACTCATCTGTGCTAAGAAATTTGGAAGACAACTACCTGACCAACTGACTGGAAGAGATCCATATTTTTGCCCATTCCAAAAACAGGTGACCCAATGGAATGCAGAAATTATTGGACAATATAATTAATATCACATGTAAGTAAAGTTTTACTAAAGGTAATCCAAAAACTGCTGCAACCATACATTGACAGACAACTTTCAGATGTTCAAGGTGGATTCAGAAGAGGACGTGGCACGAGGGATAACATTGCTGCTGTCAGAAGGATCTTGGTTGAAAGCAGAGAATACTAGAAAGATGTTTCGCTGTGCTTTCCTCCTTGGAAACCCCATACAGGGTAACTATGAGTTGGAACTGACTTGATGTCACTTAACAACAACAGGAGTCCAGTGAAGTCTAGGATTTTGGTCATCATAGTGATCACCACCAAAAGGAGGGAATGCTGTAAAGCATGAAATCTGAAGTCTTTTTGCCTGTGAATGACTTCAGACTAGCACAGCTTCATTCCATCCTGTGCCTAGGTATAAGTGTTCAGATGCCAATTTTTCTTTATCTCATGCACCTCTGACAGCTGAAGTTAGAAACAGAGTATATTTTAAAGTGGGTTTTGTGCCACTTCTTTTGCAAGAACATTCCTAAACACATCCCTTAATGGTCACTAGTGATGTCATACCCGGAGAGCCTCAGAGACTGTAAGCTTTTTTAAATATAGTAGTCCCTTCACTGCTTCCTGTTGGCTTTGGTATGCATATGTGATGCATGGCTGCTACTATTAGCCATTAATTGTGGAAAGAAATTCCTTTGTTCTCTGTGCAAGGTCATCACATGGAGACACAACTTTGGAAACTCATCATGGTATCTATGCTTTCCCTCACCCAGGTCATCTATGTCTGGTTTTTTTTTTTTCTGTTTACTTTTTGTTAAGACTTATTTGAGTCTGTATATTTACGTCTTTGAAGATGGGTCGTTCTCCCCTATATCACAATGTTGTTGTGCTAAGTGCCATTGAGTCAGTTCCGACTCATAGCAACCCTGCACAGGGTTTCCAAGGAGTGGTTGGTGGGCTTGAACCGCCAACCTTGTGGTTCAAACTGACCTTATAGTCCAGTGCTTATCCTACAACACCATACCAGGACTCCTACACCACTACCGTTGTTGCTGTTAAGTGCCGTCTGGTCAATTCTGACCTTGTAGACGGTTTCCAAGGAGCACCTGGTGAGCTTGAATCACCAGCCTTGCAGTTCAAATGACTTTGCAGTCTGATGCATTAGCCCACAGCACCACACCAAGACTCCTATAAACTATCATAATTTCTGATATGCCAAAGTCCGTGACATTTATGAAGTCTGTGCCACCATTATAATTATGTACCTTAACTTTTGTCACATTGCTGAAAGCAATATTTGTAATGAACACAATGTCTAAAAAATATATTAATAAATTCATAACTTACCTTCCAAGCATGGTAGGTACCAGAGGGATCTGTCTGATACAACCTTGGGATACCATCATCATCAAAACCTACAATTAAGGCAGAAATACCAAAAGGTCTTCTTCCATTGCTCTGAGTATATTTCTGGAAAATAAATTATGGTCTCTTAGGTGCTGACTTTGTGAAGTCACTATAAAGTATAATACTATTGTTGTTGTGCTTATCCTACACCACCATATCAGGACTTCTACATCACTACTGCTGTTGTTAAGTACCATCAAGTCAATTCTGACCCATAGCAAGGAACCTGTATAGGGCTTCCAAGGAGCAGCTGTTGAGATTCAACACCTGACTTTGCAGTTCAAATGGCTTTGCAGTCTGGTGTATTAACCCACAGCGCCACACCAGAACTCCACAACACTATTCCTTATCAAGTAATTTCTAATAATAAAGTATTCCTGCCAAGATGATCTACTTTATTAATACTTATTCTAGTTTAGAGATCATAGTCCTGAAACCTAATTGAAATAACTTCAATCCATGAGAAAAAATGGTATCAATGTATACTCTGTAAAATAAAATCACAAATTTGATTATATAAGCTTTCTTACGTGTCTTCTGGTTGCTTTATGTACATTTTGGTAACATAACTACATTGTAATATCTTTCACCCACCAGAGAACTGTGTAGTTATGTCTCACCATTTTGGTTGCCAGTAAAGTTGTTTAAATGAACTGTGATTTGGAAGAATGTCCTTGGTTTACACGGAGGGACACCACAATTGGTACTATTATTCTCAGATACTGTATTCACCATATAATGATATCTCTATTTGAAAACCAAGTAAGATATTACTTTTAGTCCAAAGACAAGGAAATCTTTGCTTCTCTGGGAGTGAGGTGGGGAAGGGAGACATGATTTTTCTTCATGGATACTGAAAATCAATTGTATTACTTTCTACTTTAGTGTCAGGAACTTCCAGGATTTATATTCAAGGGGGTAGTATTCACATGCTAAGGCTATGAGACTCATGTCCCCAAAAGTTATACAAAAAGGCCATCTTGACAAAAAGCTCAGGAAGAAATTTTTGACCAACTTTATGAACTATATATAACTGTATATAACTCTGGTATAAAAAAGTTTTACTTTTCTTTCTTATCTTGTCAATGTATTACACACACTTTTCCTTTTAAATTTTATCATATTAGATGCCTTTTTACAAGTTACTTAAAAATTTTAATGCAAGTAGTTATGTCTTGAATTAAAGAATAGGGTATATGTCCTAATTCCAAGGTTCCTAGTTCACATCTAGGTATGAAGTAAGTGCTTTATAAAATTACCTTAGAGGGCAGCTCCTTTTTATACATTTGCTTAATCAATTAAGCTTTCTTCTTTTAAGTAACAAAAAGAGTAATACATGCACAGGTTAAGATACCTTAAAAGTAAAAAAGGTTACACATGAAAGGATCTTTCTTCTGCCTCAGAAGCCCTCCCCAATAGCAAACCCAAACTCCAATGTTACAGGTTTACAGCATATATAAAAAGGCTTCAAAACGTTCTCAGAAAAATTCCATTATCTTTTGTTGTGAATTAGGTGATGGTCATTGTCTTTTAAGTCCATGTGCCATGAACTTTTTGAAGCTTTCTCATAGTTCCAAAAATGTTCTATGCATAGCCTTTAAAACACAATTAAGAAAGAGAACAAACAAGATGGTGGATTGGGTGGAAGTGCAGTGAGGAGCTCTGTCAGAAACAGCACAGAGTACCAGACTGAGCAGGCTCAGGGGATGGTCTCAGAACTCTGAACGACATATAAAGGAATATTTAGAAAGTTGGAAAGCTTACAGCCGGTGGAATTTGTAGTAGAAACAAGAAATATCCAGTGCTTTCTAATCCAAGGCACTCAGCTGCTCCCT
>NW_006408533.1:4276117-4276745 GCF_000296735.1 Chrysochloris asiatica | reverse complement strand
CAGGAAAGCACTACAGGAACAATCAAGTAAGATAGATACAGCACTGGAAACAATTCAAAACATACAGAAAGTGATCCAAACTATTAATAATACAATATCAGAAATGGACAATACACTGAAAAGGCAAAGCAGTAGAATTAAACAGATGAAAGCCAGAACTAGTGAGCTAGAAGATAAATCTCTCAATATCACCAAGATAGAAGAGCAAACAGAAAAAAGAATTAAAAAATCTGAAAAAAGCCTAAGATTCATGTTGGACAATATGAAGAGGAATAACGTAAGAATTATTGGCATTCCAGAACAGGAAGAATCACACAAGTCCACAGAAGAGACAGATGAAGAACTTCTGGAAGAAAATTTCCCTAACATCCTGAAAAGGGAAAGGATAAGCATCCAAGAGGCTCAACAAACCCCAGGAAGGACAGACCCTAAAAGAAAAACACCAAGATATATAGTAATCAAGCTCTCCAAAATCAAAGATAAGGACAGAATCCCAAAAGCAGCTAGGGAAAAGAGAAGTGTAACATACAAAGGCAAGCAAATCAGACTAAGCTTGGATTTCTCAACAGAAACTATGCAGGCAAGAAGGCAATGGGGAGACATATATAAAACGCTGAAAGAAAAAAAA
>NW_006408533.1:4271208-4275319 GCF_000296735.1 Chrysochloris asiatica | reverse complement strand
CCCAGTGAAATAGGCCTCTCGTGGAGCCTTTGCAGAGTATATGGCCTTAGGTAGAATCCTGACTCCCATCCAGAATCTTATGAGGTGAGACATTCCCATTAGAAAGGACAAGCAGACCAGCCTGGAACAGCTAGAGCAACAGCAGATACAACTTCAAAGAAAGATCATCAGGAAAAAAACAAAACAAAAATGTCAGCATGACTGGCTACCACAAAAATAAGCAAGTTGTTTGTCAGAAGTGGTCAGGGCAAGCAATCAAGTTCCTTCAGGACAAACTCCCCCCTAAGACTGAAACTCAAAGGGAACCATGAGCAGGCATGTAAGCTTGCTGGCAACCACACTGGTGAGTGGAAGAGGGGGAAAGGCAGCAATGAAGAAATGGACTCAGTTCAACCACAATCCATTGACTCTCATCCTGGAGATGAGAGAGAGAACAGGAAGGGCTGATTGGTCCAAAGTGTGGTGAGACCTAGGGACACTTGAGCCCATGGATAAGGACATAGCCACAGAGGGCTAGAGCTAAGAGTGAAGCATCCAGCTGATATGAAGTGAGGGGAGATGCACAAGAACACCCAAACTTGCAGACAGTATGCATTTGACCTAGCTTCGATAGCTTAACAATCCGAACTTAACTAGAGGAAGATTACAAAAATAAAAATAAAATAAAGTTTTTTGGATAAAAGAAACGTGGGTAAATTGCTACAATTTGATGAACCTGACCTATACTCATGGAGGTAGTAACTCTAAATACCAACAGACAGGAAAGGAGTCTTCATATCAAAAACCAATGCTATCCCCTCTGTACACAGGGTAGATAGGGACGGGCAACTTAGATATTGGCTACCTAAAATGAGGGGGCGATAAAGGCACGTAGTGACTAGCTTACAACATTTCAAGGGTGAGTTTAGTTTAAGAGTGTGTCGGGGAAGAAAGAGTCCCCACTGAATAGTTGTTATCTTGTCTAGATAGGTCTGGTTAAAAGAGATGGGGATAAGATTCTTATAATTCATCAGTGAGAAATTCTTATCATGACTAATTGTGACTGTCACAATTGTAAAAAAATATAAAGAAACAAAGGACCCTAGGACCACCAAGGGAGAACCTAGGACCACAGCACAAGCAGATTGCGGGACCTTATCCAGAGAAGCAGCAATACCAGAGATGGAGGCAGAGATGGGGACATGGATAGAGGGAGCAGCTGAGGACTCTAGATTCATGGGAAGAGAGGGACTAAGAGATGGTGGCCATAAGGCAGACTTGCAGAATGCGCCCTTGGTGGGATACATTATTATATATGCTGAGTGCTTTTTGTTTTGTTTTTTTAAAAGAGCTAAAGTGAATAGAGAGAAATACTGTTACTGATGGTACATGGAGGGGAATGTAATCACGTGATGAAACAAGATGCATGATTTGTTGAATGTAAAACGGATGATCTGCCCTGTAAACTTTCACTCAATCCACAGTAAAAATTTAAGGGGAAAAAAAACACAACACAATTAAGAACACTGAATTTACAATGTTTTGCTTCTGTTGTTTTTTGGTGAATTGTTTTATTCAAGGGGAAAATAAAATAGAAAAGTAGCATAATACAAAAATACTGGCCTTTCTTGCAGTATGAAATAACAATGAAAAAAATAGGTCAACTTTGTTAGAAATAAATTCATTAAAACTTAAATATACTGTTTGTTGCTGTTAAGTGTCATCGAGTAGATCCTGACTCACAGTGACCCAGTATAAGGTTTCTGAGTAACAGCTGGTGGATTTGAACCACTGAACTTGTAGTTAGCAGTCTACTGCTTATCCTACAGCAAGCACCATACCTGGACCCCAATATGCTGTATAGAAAAACTAAAGCTGACCAGTTGTCACTGAATCAATTCTGAATCAAACCATTTGTTAGAGTACAGCTGCTCCACAGAGTTTTCAAGGCTGTGATCTTTCAGAAGCAGAGTTTGTGTTCTGTCTTTTGAGGCTCTAAATGGGTTTGAGATACCAACCTTGAGTACTACCCAGAGACCTATTTAGAATATGTAGTTTATAAGAGTTTCTAAGTAGGTAAATGGTAAAATCCATGCCAGAAGTATACTAAATATGATTATATCCATTAAATTATTAAATTCATAATGTAACTAACTCAATGATATTATTATAGTGTTCATTTTGTAAATAAGAATACTGAGATAAAAACAGGCACCAGTTACGAAGTAGCAAAGCCAGGATTCAAAACTCAAAATTCTCTCTCCTTAACTACTTAAGTACTTGTTACAAGGAAAGATAGTTTTTACTAGGAGAAACAAAAAGAGTGGAAAAATTCAACCTAATACTAGTTATAAAACACAAATTAAAACAACATAGAGCTATATTATACTTATTTGAAAAACCAAAGAAAAATGAAAAAACTCAACATTGATGATTCTTCAGAGATATATTATGTATGGGAGCTCTGGCAGCATAGTGGTTATGAATCGGGCTGTGACCTCAAGGTCAGCAGTTCGAAACTACCAGCCGTTCCGCGGGAGTAAGATGAGGCTTTCTGTTCCCGTAAAGATTTACAGCCTAGGAAACCCTGTACAGGGTCGCTATGAGTCGGAACTGACTCCATGGCACATAACAACAACAACAACTACCCAATAAAATTGTGTTGATTTTTTTTTAGAAAGCAATTTAGATACACATAACAAGTCTTGGAGTTCTGGTTTCATACTGTAGGATAAGCACTGGTGTGCTAGCCTTAAGGTCAGCCATTCAAACTCACCAGCTGTTCTTCAGAAACCCTATACAGTGTTACTACGAGTCAACACAAATTCAATAGCACTTAGCAACAATAACCAAGAGTCTAAAAACCAGTTACTATTCCTGATCTAATAATTTTATACCGAATATTAATTTAACAATATTCAAAAGTAGGGGGGAAGCTGTGAAAAAGAGAATGGCATTATTAATGTAGGAAAAAAGGGGAACAAGGTAAAGGTACTACTGAAAAATAAAACTGCAAACTAAATTATCAGAAACAGTTGTTAAGTGCCATCGAGTCAGTTCCAATTAACAGCAACCCTGTATAGGTTTTCCAAGGCTGTAAATCTTTTCAGGAGCAGAAAGTCTAATCTTTCTCCTACAGGGCGGCTAGTGGGCTAGAACCATGGACTTTGTGGTTTTCTATCCTGTGCATATCCTACATAGCCACCACGCTCCTGACAGAAACTGGTTGTAGTAATTATATGCCACGGAGTTTGGTCTGACTCATAGTGACTTTGGAAAGGGTTTCAGAGGCTATAAATCTTTAAGGGAACAGAAAGCCTCATCTTTCTCATGCGGAGACTCTGGCAGTTTCAAACTGCTGACCATGAGATAGCTAGCCTGACTCGTAACCACTACATTCCCAGAGCTCCTTAGATAGAAACTAGATATAGTATTATAAAAGAGTGTGTCAACAAGTTCAGGGAAAAAATCCCATTATCTTTTAATTCCGGTTTTCCACAAACTTTTTCAAATCTTCTTATATAGTTAGCAAAAATGATTAACTATGAGAACTATGTTGACATATATAAAGTACAAATGAAATGATAGTAAGTGAAAAGAGAATACATGCATACATGATTATACTTAATGTTAAAATATCAGTATTTAGAATCAGATGTCAATCTGATTAGTTGTGCCTACTTTGTAGATGAAAGAGTCATAGGTATTTCTCTGAAAAAAATTCAATCTTTCTCATTGCTATATCTCTGGAAGTATATTAAAACCATTAATAGATCAGATTTATTGCTCTTCTAAGATTTTATATTATTCTCAGAACTTATGCTGATTTGAGATTTCTGGTGATCAGATTTCACTATTATAAATGTGTACATATGAAGTTAGTGAGTGAGAAAGAAAAAGACATTTTGTAGATTTAACAAGCTAAATGGTTGTATCCATATATAGTACCCATTTAAGAATGTAAAAGGAGAAAACATGAAGAAATAGTTAGACTGTTAGCTTACCTGCTTTAGAGTTGCTATGAAACAAGTTATATATTCTACTGTGACTGGGTCCTCCACTGTAAGCTTATGACTCTGGCACTCCACACGGGCTCTGTTTATTACTACTCTAGCATCCGCAGTTAGTCCTA
>NW_006408533.1:4266379-4268293 GCF_000296735.1 Chrysochloris asiatica | reverse complement strand
AACAACTCTGTGATCATATTTTTTTGAAGGATAGCAACTCCCTTAAAAGATCAGACTTATAAATTTATTCTCTAAAGATTTCAATGGCATTCCATTCAAAAGTTGGGTCTATCCTGACTCAAAACAAACTTATTACTGAAAACATGAAGTAAGACAGATTTCTTCCTATGAAAACAATAAATACTACTTCACCATGCAACAAATATCCATTAAATTCAAACTGCTTTCAATACAGCTGTGACACATCACTTCTCAGCTTTCTGATTAGGATCGAGGGCTAGAAAATCACAATGCTCCAGCAGAAAAAGAAAAATATCTCCTGCCTTTGCAATACCAAAACATCATGTGATAATTCTCAACATTCCAGTAACAGAGTGTGTTTTGATCAAAAATAACAAACTTACAATAAACTTTAGCAGTCAAATAACTGCACTTCTATTTTTAAAACCTCCTGGCATCCAATCTTACCATGGTCATTTTTTATTTGCTCCCTCCCCTCACCTCACACTGCCAAAAAAAAAACTCTCCAAAACCCTGAATCCATGGAGAAGGACATCATACTTGGTAAAGTGGAGTGTCAACAGAAAAAGTGGCAAAAAGAAGAGATTCATTGATATGGTAGCAGCAAAAATGGACTCAAACATATTAACTGTGAGGACGGTACCAGAGCAGGCAGTGTTTCCTTATGCTGTGCAGGAGCTTGCTGAGTCAGAACCTATTCTATGGCACCTAATAACATTAGTTCTGAGACGTAGCCATTTCTTACAGAACCATCAATCTTTTACAATTACAGACTCTTAATACTGTTCAATACCATTTCACATCCTGTTTCTATAAACCTAGAAGAATCTTCAGTTCCTGAAGACAGGTTAATATCAGTCAAAAATTAAGCAGCTGTCAGACATTCTTGTTGTTATAAAGTGTTGTCGAGTTGGTTCCCACCCACAGAGATCCTGTATAGGGTTTTCAAGGAGCAGATGGTGAGTTTCAACTGTCAACCTTTGCAGTCCAGTGCATTATTCCGCATCACCACACCAGGACTCCTTCATAGGTATTACAACTAATTAACTGAAGAAAAAAATATTTAGTCATAAATGTGCCACACTACATAAGCAACATTATATTTGAGTACCAGCTTTTAACATTAGTAAAAATTACAAGGGGGCTTCAAAAAGTTGATGGAAAAGTGAAACTGAAAGATAATTGAATTTCCCCACAAATTTCTTAAGTCTCGATCATGTTAATCAATTGGCCACATAAGAGGAGAACAAATTCTATTTAATTAAAAATAACAATTGAAACTCTAGCTTCATGTTTATAAATAAGCATTCTATAGGAAAAACGAGTCTTCAGTCTAATGCTTGTAAATATGTTGTTGTTAGGAGCCGTCAAATCAGTTCCGACCCATATCAACCCTATATACAGTAGACCACAGCACAACCTGGTCCTGTGCCATCCTCACAATTACTACCATGATTAAGCTCATTGGTGCTGCCACTGTGCCAAGCCATCTCATTGGGGGTCTCTTTCTTTTTCACTGACCCTCCACTTTACCAAGCAATGTACTTCTGTCCTTCTCTAGGCACTGGTCCCTCCTTATAATATGCCCAAAGTATGAGAGATGAAGTCTGACCATCTTGGCTTCTAAGGAACATTCTAGTTTTACTTCTTCCAACACTGATTTATTTTTAAAAATTTGCTTTAAAGTATGTACTACAACTATACATTGAAGATACTATCCCAAATGTACAATTTTCACTATTAAGTAGAATTCCCCAAACTGTATTTAAATACATTTTTTCGAATTCTTCACTTTTTTAATAGGGGTGGTTTTCCAAATACTAAAATCACAAAATTATAACAACAGAAGTATGTTGTATTTTTTTCGCCCAAAAACAGAACTGTATTTTTTTT
>NW_006408533.1:4263426-4265229 GCF_000296735.1 Chrysochloris asiatica | reverse complement strand
TTGACCACAACATTGGTTTGAGCAGTAATGTCAACAGTACAAACTCACCAGCCGCTGGGGTCACTATGAGTTGTAAGTGACTCAACGGCACTTAACAACAGCAACGAAGTTTGTGGTGGAGAATATTAGCCAATATTTAGTTTAGTCTACTAAAAAAGCAATGCACATATTTTTTAAATGGTCATATAAAAGTCATAAAGGTATGTGTATCAGAAGTTAAAGCATCTCATACCATTTATGTTACTAGGATGACTCCTTTGTAAAAAACAGTAGGATAAAAGCTGTTGTTTTTGGTTCAATGAAGACTTAGCTTTCAATATGAAAATTCTGGTTATAAAAAACAATTACAATTAAAAATAAGCAAAAGACATGAACAGACGTATCAGATTTGGCTGTGGTGGCAAATAAGCGCCAAAAAAGATCAGTCAACGCTGCTGTTATTTGGCACCATCAAGTTAATTCTGACTCCCAACGACACCATGTGACAGAGGAGAACTGCCCCATGGGTTTTTCTTGGCTCTGATCTTTACAGATTGAATTAATGGGTTACAATTGAAATTGGAATATAACTGAATTGAAATCTTTCAACAGTCTTAGAGGTGCTCACTCATCTATGCCAAAACAGCTTGGAAGATAAGTTAACTGGTAACCGATTGGATATCTGTGCCCATTCCAAAGAGAAGTGATCCAAAAGAATGTGGAAATCATTAAACAATATCATTAATATCATGTGCAAGTAAAATTTTGATGAAGATAATTCAAAAAACACTGCAACAGTACACAGACAGGGAACTGCCAGAGGCTCAAACTGCATTCAGAGAAGGACTTGGAATTAGGGATATCACTGCTGATGTCAGATGGATTTTGGCTGAAAGCAGAGAATACCAGAAATACATTTACTTGTGCTTTACTGACTGTGCAAAGGCTTTTGACTGTGTGGATCATGACAAATTATGGACAGCCCTACAAAGAATGGGTATTCCAGAATACTTAATTGTGCTTATGAGGAAACTACATAGACCAAGAGGCGGTCGTTCGAACAGAACAAGGGGATGCTGAATTGTTTCAATTAGGAAAGGTGTATGTTAGGATTGTATTCTTTCACCATACTTATTTAATCTGTGGGTTGAGTGAAAAATTCAAGAAGTTGACTTATATGAAGAAAAACAATGGCATCAGGATTGGAGGAAGACTCATTAACAACATGATTTGTAAATGAATACAACCTTGCTTACTGAGAGCTAAGAGGACTTAAAATACTTACTGATGAAGATAAAAGATGTAATCTTCAGCATGGATTGCACATCAATCAACGTAAATAAAAATCCTCACCACTGGACTAATAAATAATAACATCATGATAAATGGAGAAAAGATTGACATTGTCAAATACTTCATTTTGCTTGATCCACAATAAACACTCATGGAAACAGCAGTCAAGAAATCAAACAATGTATGCAATTGGGCAAATCTGAGGCAGAAGATGTCTTTAAAGTGTTCAAGAGCAGAGATATCAATTTGAGGTCTAAGGTGTATCTACCCAAACCATGATATTTTCAATAGCATCATATGTTTGCCAAAGTTGGACATGAATAAGAAAGACTATAGAAGAATTCATGCATTTGAATTATGGTACTGGAGAAGAATACTGAAATTAATATGGACTGTTAGAAGAACAAACAAATCTGTGTTGGAAGAGGTATAGCCAGAATGTTGCTTAGAAGCCAGGATAATGAGACCTCATCTCTTATATTTTGGACATCTTCCTGGAGAAAGATATCACTGATGCCTGGTAAAATAGAG
>NW_006408533.1:4259769-4261026 GCF_000296735.1 Chrysochloris asiatica | reverse complement strand
CCTTCTTTCTTGTCTTCTTAATGACTTTTTGCTTTCTTCATGTATGATGTTCTTGATGTCATCCCACAACTCTTCTGGTCTTCTGTCTTTAGTGTTTAATGTATCAAATCTGTTCTTCAGATGATTCAAGATCATACTTTGGCTCTCGTGGACTTGTTTTCATTTTCTTGATCTTCAGTTTGAATTTGCATATGAGTAATTGATGATCTGTTCCACAGTCTGCCCCTGGCCTTGTTTTCACACTAGAGATGTAGGCATGACTAAAAAGCTCTGTGTCTTGATTGTTGTGGTGGTTACTTAAATCTACACATCTGATAAAGTATATTATAAAACTACATGTAACACACAAATAAGTAACATAAGGTAAGATCAGAGTAAGCTTTATGGATTGTACCAGTTTTCTGGTTTTGAAGATGCTACTACTGCAGGAAACTGGGTGAACAGTATAGGGTCCACTCCATGTTTACTGGCTAAGAATAAGAATCCACAATTATGTTAAAATAGAATGTTTTAGAAGAAAACAACTACATAAAGTTATAAGTACGATTACTGTTGTTGCTAAGTAGGTTCCAATCCATAGCAACCTCATGTAGGGTTTCTGAGGAGCAACTGGTGAGTTTGAACCACTGACCATGCAGTCCAGCGCATTATCCCACAGCACCACACTAGGACTCCATAAGTAAGATAACGATATATTTATTGTTTTTGTGAGTTGCCATGAAGTCACATCTGTCTTATAGCAACCCCAGGTGCACAGAAAACTGCTCCATGAGGTTTTTCAAGGACTTTGACATTTCAAAATCAAATAACCAGACCTATCTTCCAAAGAGCATCCTTGTGGGTTCTGCCACCCTTATAGCTAGTAGTCAAGTAAGCACTCCTTTGTGAAAACAATTAATGCATTTGACTGCTAACCAAAAGGTTGAAGGTTTGAGTCTACACAGAGTGCCTTGGAAGAAAGGTTTCATGATCTATCTCTGAAAAATCAACCACTGAAAAACCTATGGGGGGTGGGGGGGAAACGGACAGAAGAACAAGGTAGATAGGGCAACACTTAGGTAGGTTTGCATGGGCTAAATGTGTCAGGCGTAAATAGTGATGTATGCTCAACCTTGGAACAACATGGCTCTGTGATACAGGGATTGATGCATAGTCTGAATGGTGAGAATGAAAATACAATATCAAAACAACTGGGGCATAGCAAAAGCAATGCTAAAAGGGCAATTTATAGCAATAAATGCACACATCCATAAAGAA
>NW_006408533.1:4257858-4259189 GCF_000296735.1 Chrysochloris asiatica | reverse complement strand
CCATAATTCAAAGTGAGAAGAAATTGCTGCAAACATCAGTAGGGTGAATAATCAAAACATGAAGTATGAACCTAGGAAAATTGGAAGTTGTCAAAAACAAAACAGAATGCATAAAGACTGATGTCCTAGGCATTAATGAGCTGTAATGGATTGGTACTTGCCAGTTTGAATCAGACAATCATACAGTCTACCATGCAGGAATGAAAAACTGGACAGGAATAGTGTTAACATTCATTGTCAAAAAGAAATTTCAAAATCTAATTTGAAGTACAAAGGTGTGTGTGATAGGATAACATCCATACTCCTGCAAAGAGTACTAGTTACTAGCACTACTATTTGAATTTACACACCAACCACTAAAGCCAAAGATGAAGAAATTAAAGAATTCCACCAACTTCTTCTGGCTGACATTGATGAGACATGTAATCGAGATGCACTGATAATTACTGGTGACTAGAATGTCAACACTGGAAACAAAGAGGTAGGAGAAACAGTTGGAATATATGACCTTGGCGATAACAAAACATGGCTGGAGATCATATGATAAAACTTTGCAAAAGCAATGACCGGGAATGTAGAACCCCCACTGAATAGTTTTCATCTTGTCTAGACAGGCCTGTTGAAAGGAGGAGGGAGTAAGATTCTTACGATTCAACAGTGAGTAACTGTTACCATGACTAATGGAGACTGTCACAACTGGAAAGGTGAAAGTTTTGTAATAAAACTTACACCGTTTGTTACAGTTCAGGAATAGAGAACCCTAGGGCCATCAAGGGAGAAGAGTACGAGTGGAATGTGGGATCCTATCCAGAGAAGGAGTGATAACAAAGATGGAGACAGATGAGGGCATGGAGAAATAGAGCAGCTGAGGACTCTAGACTCATGGAAAGAGAAAGGCTGTGTGCTGAAAGCCAGATGCTGGTAGACAGGAGGAAGGCTTGCAGAGTATGTCCTTTGGTTGTTTCAATGATTATATATTCCTGAGTGGTTTTGTGTACATCCCCCTCCCCCCCACAAAAAACAGAGGGAATAGAAACAAATACTGTTGAATGATGATGCACAGGGAGATTGTAATCATTGCAATGAAGCAATGAATGTAAAACTGATGTTCTCCCATGTAAACTATCACTCAATTCACAATAAAAACTTAAAAATAAAACAAAACTATTGTTGCAGACCGTGTAAGACTAATCAGAGGTTCGAGGCCCGCTAGGGCCGAGTGTAACAAATGAGGCCACTGGCAGTTAATGGCAAATTGCTTTCATATTAATATTCAGGTATATATATTAAATTAATACACTGGAGCCTTTGACAATCCACAGATAAATGTG
>NW_006408533.1:4255362-4256548 GCF_000296735.1 Chrysochloris asiatica | reverse complement strand
AAATCAAATGGAAAGAGACAATGGTACAGTTTAATATTACCAGACAAAACAAGGTCAGAATCCAAAAGTGGGAGGGGGGGAAATTAATGGCTTATATGCAAATTCAGGTTGAAGTTTAAGAAAATTTAAACAAATTCACAAGTGCCAAAATACAACTTTGAATATATATTATCACCTGAATTTAGAAAGAAAATGTCATTAAAAAGACAGGACAGAAAGAAAAGACCAAAATGGAGGTCAGGAGAAATTTTGAAACTTGCTCTTCCAGATGAAGCTGATCAGAAAATTTTGAAGGGCAGCTTAAGAAGTCAAAGTATTATAATGAAGTGTGCATAAACCTTGAGACAGAAAACAACAGGGAAGAACGCATTCAGCATTTCTCAAGCTAAAAGAAATAAAGAAAGAAATTCAAGCCTGGAGTTGCAATACTGGACTCTTAAGAATTAAATGATTCTCTGGCCAAAATATTATACAATGCAGAAAGTAATGAAAAAAAAAACAAAGGAATACACTGTATTCACTGTACCAAAAAATATTAGTCAATGTTCAACCATTTCAAGAGGGAGCATGTGATCAAGAAGTAACTGATGGTAGTGAAGTAAGAAGTCCAATCTGCAATGAAGGCAGTGGTGAAAAACAAGGCTCTAGGAAATGATGGAATACTAATTGAAATGTTTCAATAAACTACTGAAAAGCTGGAGGCTGGGCAGCTACTTGGTCAGTCTACTGGAGAAGATTCATATTTGTACCATTTGAAAGAAAGCTGACCCAACAGAATATGGAAATTATCAAACAATATTATTAGTATCACATGTAAGTACAATTTTGCAGTACATTGACAAAGAATTGCCAGAAATTTAAACCAGATCCAGAAGAGGATGTGGAAGGAGGGATACCACAATCAACACCTATGGAACTTTTTGAAGTCTCCTCATGTATGAAATCCTGCCTTACAGTGAGAGAAAGCAGTACTTCGGATGGCCTAAACAGATGACAGAGGAATCTTGGCTGAAAGCAGAGAAATCCAGAAAGATGTTTACTTGTGTTTTGTTGACTATGCAAAGGCATTTGACTCTGGGTGATGACAAACTTTGGATATCACTGTGAAGAACGGGTATTCCAGAACACTCAATTTTGTTCATGAGGAATCTATACACAGACCAACAGCATCATTTGAACAGAACTC
>NW_006408533.1:4254460-4255036 GCF_000296735.1 Chrysochloris asiatica | reverse complement strand
TTCATTTTACTTGCATCTACAATCAATGCCCATGGAAGCAGCAGTCAAGAAATCAAATGACTTATTAGACAAATCTGCTACAAAAGACCTTTTTAATTATGTTAAAGCACAAGATGTCACTTTGAGGACTAAGGTGCACCTGATCCAAACCATTGTTATTTTCAATAGCCTCATATGCATGTGAAAGCTGGACAAAGATTAAATAAGACAGGAGAAGAACTGATGCATTTGAATTATGATACTGGTGAAGAATATTGAATATAGTATGGACTGCTAGAAGAAATGACAAATCTGTCTTTGAAGAAGTACAGTCAGCATACTCTTCAGAAGTGACGATGGTGAAACTTAGTCTCTGTACTTTAGACATTTTGTCACGAGGGACTAGTCCCTGAAAAAGAACATCATACATAGTAAAGTAGAAGATCAGTAAAAATGAGAAAGACCCTCAAGAAGACTAAACACAGGGGCTGCCCAACAATGTGCTCGATCATAAGGACGATTGTGAGAATAGTAAAGGACTGGGCAGTGTTTCATGTGTTGTATATAGGATCACTATGAGTCAGAACCAAGTTGGTG
>NW_006408533.1:4248484-4254037 GCF_000296735.1 Chrysochloris asiatica | reverse complement strand
TATGTATATATATATGCACATACATATATATGTATATATAATACATAGAAACAAGGCACCATCAAGTTTTCATAACAAAATTCTATCATGTTTTAATTCCATTTTTCCATGAACATTTTGAAGCTCCCTCATGTATGAAATTCTGCCTTACAGTGAAAGAAGGCAGTTCTTTGGATGGCCCAAACAGCTACAATCACTCTCCATCCCAAGCCTTCCAAACTTTTGGGCATCAGAAAAAAGCATATTTCTGCTCTCCGTGGCCCCTCCCAGTCTGAGGTATAATGGTTTCTCTAAATAAGTAGCAGGGATAAAGAGATATAATTCTGAGCTAACAATTCAAGTCTGGTTCCCTAAGTCTGATTACCTCCTGGGGATAAGGCTGGAAAACTTACACAGTATTTGCAATATGAAATATACAACCTGCCTAATAAAACTGGGTGGGGGAAAATCAAGGCTCATTGTCCACAGTGCAGAGAGGAGGTCACCATGGGAAGTTTTTATCTTGCCAGGGAAGTTTTTGAGCCAGGGAGGACCACTGGTGGTGAAATTTTCCTGTTGAACATGGTCGGTCTGTTGTCTAGTTAAGTAATTAAAAAAGCTTTCATTACTGTCACCGTGTCCTGTGTGTACAACCTAATTATGATAAATGGACATAATGTCCACGGAGTGGTTAGCACCACTGGGTAGAATCCCAGTACTCTGATAAGTACTTGGGATCTGGAGACAGTCTTTAAGGCAACCCTGTTTTTGCAATGCATACAGAATTGTGATTTTCCTTAAAAGACAGGGTACATGATTTGTTTTTATTAATAAATGGTGTACTATTCCATGTTTGAACCTCAAAGCCAGTGGTTCAAGCTCACCAGCTGCTCCTCAGAAACTTTACAGAGGGTTGCTATGAGTCAGAATCTACTTGACAGCACTTAACAACAACAACTCCACATGATGTATAGAGCACACAATAGCTACAGTGGAACCAACTGTGCTGACCTATGGCACTAAAGGTCTCTGATAGTGGTGGCTGTGTACTATCAGTTCTGACTCATAGCACCCCTGTACAGAGTTTCTGAGGCTGTAAATCTTTACGGGAGCAGAAAGCCTCACCTTTCTGTTGTATAGCAGCTGGTGGATTTTAACTACTGACCTTGTGTTTAGCACCCCAACAAGAAACCCTCTATGCCAAAATTCCATAAGTACCTGCAAAAGCCATGCAGACATGGTCATCGAGGGCACAGATTTTCCTCACAGTTCTTTCATCTTGAAGCTTGGCAACAGATTTTTTTTCTACTGCAAGCACAACTATATTGGTACCTCGAATTCCGACCTGTAAAAGTGATTTACAAACGTAATTAGCAGCCCAACTCGTAACCACTATGCCACCAGGGCTCCACTGCATTCTGACCTGTACAGATCCTGCACAGGGTGTTCTGAGGATCAGGTGGTGGGTTTAAAACACGGAACTTGTGGTTAGCGGTTCAGTGTTGATCCTACAGAAGTCCTAACAGGATCATACCAGGAGTCCTGATAATGACAGCCACACCAAAACTCTTCAAGGCTTCTCATTCCCTCGTTGTTGTTAAGTGCCATCAAGTTGGTTCTGACTCAAAACAACTTTGTATAGGGTTCCGAGAAGTGGCTGGCCTGATGGGTTTGAAATGCTGACCTTACATTTAGCAGTCCAGTGCTTACCCTACAATAGCATCAAGTATTTTCTCACTTGTTTTAAAAGCATTTCATGATCCAGTCCCTGTTTACAGCTTCATCTCTCTTTCTGTTTTTCCACTGATAAAACATATCTGCCTTTTGCTACTTTCCCACATGCTTTTTCCTTTGCCTAAAATACTTGGTACAGTTTAATTTTCTATCACTTTATCTGTCTATCTTTAAGGTCTCTGTTTCAATATTCCTTCTCAGGAAGACCTCCATAACTGTTGTTCTAGCTGGATGCTAGTGAGTCATAGCAACCACATACGACAGAACACAATGGCCTCAAAAGGTTTTCTAGACTCTTATCTTTACAGAAGTCATGGTGTGGCACTATAGGATAAGCACTGGACCACACAGTCAGTTTGAACTGCAAGGTTGGTGGTTCAAACCCACCTTGTTATGAGAAGGAGTTAAGACTACGAGTTAAGACTGACTCAATAGCACTAATACCAATAACAACAATCTATTCAGGAGCAGACCTCTAAGTCTCTCTCGATTGCAAGTCCCAACCAAAAACTTTTGGTTAGCAGCCAAGGGCTTAACATGGAGCAACCAAGACTCCTTTCCCCAACCCTGGTAGTGGTGGTGTGCTATGGAGTTGGTTCTGACTCATAGCGACACTGCACACAGGGTTTCTGAGGCTGCAAATCTTTATGGAAGCAGAAAGCCTCATTCTTTTCCTGCAGAATGGCTGGTGGTTTCAAACTGCTGACCTTGAGATTAGCAGCTCGACTTGTAACCATTACACTACCAGAGCTCCTTTCCCTCACCCTAGAATTCCCATAATGTCCCATACTTTCCATTATAAAACTCATTATGACTTTATTAGGATTAAATTCCTTGCTAAATCATAAGCTCTCTGAGGAAAGAGATTGGTGGTGGTGGTGGTGAAGTGTCGTGGAGTCGGTTCTGACTCACAGCGACCCTGTACTGGGTTTTCGAGACTGTAAATCTTTATGGGAGCAGAAAACCTCATCTTTCTCCTGCAGAACAGCTGGTAGTTTCGAACTGCTGACCTTGTGGTTCGCAGCCTGATTTGTAACCACTGTGTGTCTACCTTATTCATAATGCAACTCTAGGGTCTAGCACCACAATTGTCTTATGTAAGCATTCAACAAAAATGTCTTGCAATAAAAAAAAATGATAAATGAAAGAATTATAGATGATATTGAAAGCAAAAATAGTAAATAAGAGAGTCGCTGAACACCTCTGTTCGGTTAGCAGTGCACCTGCCAACTGCTCCTGGGACCACGGCCAACGCAGAGTGCACCTTCATCACCATTAAACCAGACGGAGTGCAGGATGGCCTGGTTAGTGACAGCATCAAGTGCTTTGAGAGAATGGATTCCCCTTGTGGCCAGGCAGCCCATGAAAGCCTCAGAGGAGCACCTGAAGCAGCACCACATGGACCTGAAAGACTGCCCATTCTTCCCAAGGCTGGTAAAGTACATGAATTCAAGATGACTGTGGCTATAGTCTGGGAGGGGCTGAATGTGGTGAACACAGGTAGAGTGATGCTTGGGGAGACAAACCCATCCAATTCTATGCCAGGCACCATTCATGGGGATTTCTGTATTCAAGTTGGCAGGAACATCATTCATGGCAATGATTCAGTAAAAAGTGAGAAATAAGTCAATCTCTGGTTTAAGCTGGATGAACTGGTTGACTACAAGTCTTGTGACTATGACTGAATGTATGAATAAAAGACAAACAAGCCCCACCACCACCACCCCCGGCCACAGCTCTTCATTTCACATATTTGAAAGCAATAAGATACTAAGGATCCTTTTCTAAAGCCTTTGGAAAGTGGAAAAAAGTAAGTAAGCAAGTAAGTAAACAATAGTTAACTACGTGGCGTTGTAGGATAAGCACTCTACCAAAAGTTGGTTTGAACCACAAGGTCCATGGTTCAGACTCACCAATAGCTCCTCAGAAACCCTATACAGGGTGGATACAACACAGAACTGACTCTACAACACGAAACACCAACAACACTACTTACTAGGTGCCCTGGGCTGCTAACTGCAAGGCCAGAAGTTCAAATTTACCAGCTGCTGTATGGGAGAAAGATGAAGCTTTTCCCCATAAATATTCACAGCCTCAGAAATCCTATACAGAGTCACTATGATTTCGTACCTACTCAACAGCACTCAAATACTACTACTTACTAACAAATCCTCACAACTGGACCAATAAATAACATCATGATAGAGAAAAGACTGAAACTGTGAAAGACTTTATCTTGTTTGTATCCACAATCCATACTCATGGAAGCAGCAGTCAGGAAATCAAATGACATATTGCGTTAGGCACATCTGCTGCACAAGATCTCTTTAAAGTATTCAAATGCAAAGGTATTAACTTGAGGCATAAGGTGTGCCTGACTAAAGCCATGCTATATAGCGTCATGTGAAAGTTGGACAGTGAATAGAAGAATTGATGTGTTTGAGTTATTGTGTTGGAGAATACTGAAAATTCCACGGACTGCTAGAAGAACAAACAAATCTGTTTTTAAAGAAGTACAATGAGAATGCTCCTTAGAAGCCAGGATGGCGAGCCTTCATCTCTCATACTTCAGACATGTTATCAGGTAGGAGTCCCAGAACGACAAATCATGCTTGGTAAAGTGGAAGTTCAAAGAAAAAGAGAAAGAACCCTAACAAGAAGGGTCGACACAGTGGTAGCAGAAACAGGTTCAAGCATACCTGTGAGGATAGCACAGCACCAGGCAGTGCTTTATTCTGTTGAGCACAGGGTCACTATGAATCGTAACCGAGTCAAGGGCACATACCAATACCACATACTAAGCACTTTCTGTGAACCAGACACTATGGAAAAATACGTAACATGTATACTTACTCCTCGCTCATTGACTATCTCATTTGACATTTCACATTTTAAAAAATGGTGAAAACTCTACTAGCCAACTATTTTGTGCATTAACAACATATGTCTGTCAATAACAAATGCCAGTGAAGAGTAACGTTAGCTTTGATTAAAGTCACGTGGTTATGTGTCAACTTGGCTGGACCACAATTTTCATGGTTTGGAAGTTATGAACTGATGTAATTTGGCAGTTACACAATGATATAGTAATCTTCCATTTTTTATGATCTGAAGTGGTCATCCTCTATTTTTGCATAATGCTGATTTTCTCATAATGATCTGGTCTTTAGATCCTAAACTTGTTGATAAGAATATATTATCTACCTACTTCAACTCTCACATCAACCCTATGAGGCAGGTGCTTATTTTACTACTAAACTGAAGCTTAAAGTTAATTACCTTAAGTGATACACAACTGGGCTTCCACATCCTAACAATAGCTAACAGTTACTGACCTTGAACAAAGAGCAGAGATTTTGAAAGATACATGTAAGTGTAGAAATGGATTCCAACACTTTCTAGCTAGGTAGCTTCAGTAATTTATGACAGCATTTGAATTACAGCTTCCATATATGTAAAAAGGTAATTGCTGTTGTTTTGTTTAGTGCCATCAAGTTGGTTATGCCTCATAGTGACCGTGTATAGGGTTTCCAAGGAATGGTTGGTGAATTTGAATAGCCGATCTTGTAGTTCAAACTGACCTGGCAGTCCAGTGTTTATTCTAGGACAGCACATCAGGACTCCAAAAAGGTGGTGATGTTGTTATTAAGTGCCACTGAGTCAGTTCCAACTCCTAACAACCCTGTATAGGGTTTCCAAGGAGCTGTTGGTAAGTTTGAACCACCAACCTTGTGTCTCACTGACCTTGCAATCCAGTGCTTTATATCACAGTGCCACTCCAGAACGTGATTGTTGTTGTTGTTAAGTGCCGTCAAGTCAGTTCCAACTCATAGAGGCCCT
>NW_006408533.1:4234541-4246989 GCF_000296735.1 Chrysochloris asiatica | reverse complement strand
GTTCCTTGGAAATCCTATAAGGGGTCGATATGAGTTGGAACCAACTTCAAAGCACTTAACAACATGTTTATCTGAAATTGAAGAGAACCCAAATCCAAATAATAAATATGTACAATGTTCTATGGTACAGATAATAAATTCAAAAGAGGGAAAGATCCGTGATAACTGGAGTAGATCAAATTGACTTCATAAAGAAGAAAACATGTAAATCAGAAGCAGAGAACAAAAAGATGTGTTTTTTTCCTTTCCTCAGTTACAAAGGCAAAAAAAGTGTTATCAGTGTAGAATGTTCGTAAAACCTTAATTAAAGTGGATTAGGATTATTTAAGAATTTGATGGCTAGACAGTGGAATTGACATTTTATAATAGGAAGTATAGCGCTAATAACACTTTGGGGTCAGGGAAAGGACAAAATGAAGGAATAATAATAAATCTTAAGTGTTTCATGGAAATTTTGTAAAGGATTCATTCTTTTTTTTTTCCATTGAAGAAGAAAGGTTATTATATCTCGAAAATGTTACTCAAACATATTTTTCATTTATAGAAAAGGCAACTAAAGTTTTTTTTAAAAAGCCTCTTTTGCTTCACTTCATGCTGCCATATAGCCATTAAGGAGGAAGTAGATACCAACACCTCTAATTGTGGCCCATATGACTTTTATATTACCAAACCTGCATACTGGTCAAAACTGGTCATCCTGGGCTCATTTATAACTCATCATCTCAACTGTCATTTAAAGACAGAAAGTTTTGTTACATATTTAAGTAAACAAATGCCATTATAAACTTTATACTACATAAAAGGTCAGTTCACCCTCAAGGAAACATCATGAATAGCTCCATACAAAGATGCAAAGATTCTATAATTTTAGAATCCTTTGACAAAACTGTCTCATTCTTCCAATGTATCTTTAAAAATGCCCACTCTAGGTATTTTTATATCCTTACCCTTTTACAGCTCATTACAAAGGAACTATCAATCAGTTATATAGCATTCTTAAAACATTTTAAACGAGCCAATGTGGTTTCTTATTACACCCCAGTCCTCCCCCATTACTCCCTTTATTTTAGGCTCTAAAACTCAGGCATTATTTTCTAACCATATGCTACTTGACATGCTGGGGATTATATAACTTTTTTTGTTTTTAACAAAATGATACCCTTTTGGTTTCAGCTTCAGGAGGCTTTTCTTAAATTTACAATTCTGAAAAAATTACTTTAAAACAGAAGCAAAACTAGTGGGCCCAATTAAGTCAAAAAATACTTTAAAAAATGATAAGAATTTTTCTAGAGTTATTTTTTTTTTACCACTTTACATTTGATAGATACATAATAAAAGTGAATTATTTCCTTCCATAACTAAGTTGTGTGAAAGGTGAGAGAAAATAAAGATACCATTAGACTTAGAAATGCACTGTTTATTCTAATGTCTCAGTTTCCAAAATACACAATAAATATGTTCAAGGTATTTGTGAGATTTAAAAAAAAAAAAAAAATCAGGTGCTTTGAATTCATAAACTAGGACTTACAAGATTTGGGAAAATCGATTGTTGGTTACTAGGGCACTTCAGTCCTTTTTAATTTTTATAAATAGGATTCCTGCAGTTAAAATTTGGCAGCAGTATTACCATTAAAGTGTGTATTTAAAAGTTTTTCAGAAATATGAATATATGACTTTGAGGCAGAGTATAATATCTCAAAGAAGCTCCCAATATTCTTAAACCAACCAACAAAAAGTGTGGCTAGAGATTCTTGGGGTTCCAGGCCTCAAGATAGAAACAATCTGGGCGCAAACTTTAGGACAGTCAGTTTCATACAGTATAAGAGTTTGTTAAGAGGACTAGCGTTTTTTTTTTTAACAATTTGCTAGCCAACAAGGACTGAATCTTACATTGGTTCTGTTCATACTTCAGATGTTGTGTGCTGTGCAGCCGATTCTGACTCATAGCAACCCTAAAGCACAGAGTAGAACTGCTCCCACAGGCTTTCCAAGTGGATTCTGTGGGTCTTCAAGGTCAGCGATTCAAGTCCACCAGTCACTCTGCAGAAGAAAATTAAGGCTTTCTGCTCCCATATAGATTTATAGCCATGCAAAGTCTATACAGGGTGTCTGTGAGTTGGAACCGACTCATTGGCACACAACCTCAACATTAAACAACAGCAACACTCTTTATGGAAGCTGATTACCAAGACTTTTATCCCTTAACCCTTGCACCATCAGCATAACTTGTATTTCATGGACTCTGTTGCTGATAAGTGCAGTTGAGTTGGTTCCAACTCATAGTGACCCTGTATAGTTTATTAGGAGCAGCTGGCAGGTTTGAACTGTTGAATCTATGGTCTGTAGTCCAGAGCTGGTCCTGCAGAGTCACACCAGGAGTCCATTTCAGGAGCAGAGAGGCCCAATGTATAATTTATCTTATAATCAATATGATACAATAGCTTTCAGCCTGATGGAACCATTAATCTTGGCTGACTTTCATGCGTCTGTGACTTCAGAGGAAGTGAGACATCTATAGAAAGGTTGCTGTTGTTAACTGCCATCGAGTCGCTTCTTTCTCATAGTGACCCTGCATAGGGTTTCCGAGGCTGTAAATCTTTGAGGAGCAGAAAGCCTCATCGTTCTTCCGCAAAGCAGCTGGTGGGCTCAAACTGCTGACCTTGTGGTTTGCAGTTCAGAGCTTATTCACCGCGCTGTAAATTGGCTGAAAAGTTTCCTTTCTTATTATCAAAGGATGAATATCACATCTACAGTCAGGGCTAGCACATACACACACACTTTTGCTTCTGTAGCCACTACAAAGGCTACAGAAACCAAAGAAACTTATCAATGTTTACTGTCACATCCAAGGAGCTCTGGTAGTGTAGTGGTTACGAATCCGGAAGCTAATCCCAAAATCTGCAGCTCGAAACTACCAGTGGCTCCGTGGGAGAAAGATGAGGTGTTCTGCTCCCGTAAAGATTTACAGCCTTAGAAACCCTATACAGGGTCGCTATGAGTCGGTACCGACTATAACATTCAGCACAAATCTCAGAAATTGTACCCCTCATACAAAAAAAAAAAAAAAAAAAAAAAGGCAGGGGGCGGAAGTTTTCGCAAGTCGAGCGAAATGGCCTGACCCCCAACCCGCGCTGGCAAAGCGAGCTGAGGAGACAAGGCAGAGAGGCCTGACCTGAGGCAGGGCAGGAATGTGGCTCACTCACCGCTGTGGATCCTTTCTTGACGGCTTCCTGGGCATATTCCACTTGGAAAAGATGCCCGTCTGGAGAGAAGACAGTGATGGCTCGGTCATACCTAGAGGCCATTGCTACTGGATTGGAGTGAGTCCAGAAGCGTGCGTCTAACGCAACAGAATCCGGTGGGCGCGTCTACCGCTACCACGTGCTGACGCCCGGAAGTACTTATGCCGCCCCGGAATAAGCTGGGTGGGCCTCCTGTTGCCGCCAGGAAGTCCCGATTCAAGACCCACGAGTTGCGCGCCGCAATTCCTAGAGCCCATGCGACCACCCTCATGTAAGATCCTGGCTGCACAGTGAGTGCACAGCACCGAACATCTCGTTTGATGCCCTTGTTGCTGTCGCTGTGTCTATCCATTACGTTTAGGTTTCTCAGTTACCCTCCACTTTGCCAAGCATGATGTATTTCTACAAGGACTGGCCCCTTCTCACATGTCCGCAGTATGAAAGACGAGGTCTCACTGCCCTGGCTTCTAAGCAGCATTCTAGTTGTACTTCTCCCAACACAGATCTGTTCTTCTGTCAGTCCACGTTATGGTTAATGTTCTCTAAGGAGCTCTGGTAGCGTAGTGGTTACGAATCGGGCTGCGAACCTTAAGGTCAGCGGTTCGAAACTACCAGCTGCTCCGCGGGAGAAAGATGAGGCTTTCTACTCCCGTAAAGATTTACACCCTCGGAAACCCTGTACAGGGTCGCTATGGGTCAGAACCGACTCGATGGCACTTAACAACAAGGAGCTCTGGTAGAGTAGTTGTTACGAATTGGGCTGCATAGAACCTCAAGGTCGGCAGTTTGAAACTACCAGCCGTTCACAGGAGAAAGATGAGGCTTTTTGGTCCCGTAAAGATTTACAGCCTCAGAAACCCTATGCAGGGTCACTGTCAGTCGAAACTGACTCCATGGTATTCAACAACAACACCATAACTCATTGATTCTTCTACCATCTTCTTATTCATTGTCCAACTTTCATGTGCATATGAGGCTATTATTAAAAATACCATGACTTGGGTTAGACACATTTTAGTCCTCTAACCTTTGCTGTTGAACTCTTTTAAGAACTTCTGTGCAGCAGATTTGCCTAATGTAATTCATCATTTGTTTTGTTGACTACTTCCATTAGTGTTGATTGTGGATCCAAGCAAAATGAAGCCGTGGGCAACTTCAAACTTTTCTCCATTTATCATGATGCTATTTATTGGCTGAGTTGTGAGATTTTCGTTTTCTTTGCATTGAGGCGCAATCCATACTGTTGATATTCATTAGTATTTTAAGTCCTCTTGGCTGTCAGCAAGTAACGTTGTATCATCTGCATATCTCAGTTATTGGATTAGTCTTCCTCCAATCCTGATGGCACGTTCTTCATATAATCCAGTTTCTTGGATTATTGGCTCAGCGCACAGATTGAAAGGACTCAATGCTGGCGAACACCTTTCCTAATTTTAAATCATTCAGTATTCCCTTGTCTGTTCTAACAACTGTCTCTTGGTCTATGTACAGGTTCTTCATGAACATAATTAAGTGTTCTGGAATACACATTCTTTGCAATGTTATCCATAGTTTATCATGATCTACACAGTTGAAAGCATCTGTATAGTCCATAAAGCACAAGTAAATGTCTTGTTATGCTCTGTTTTCCACCAAGACCTAATCGCAGTATATCAGCAATGATAATCACTTGTTTTACGTCCTCGTTGAAACATTTCATTTAGTATGATTCCATCATTTCCTAGAGTCTCATTCATCACCACTGACTTCATTGCAGCTTGGACTTTTTTTTCAGTATCATTAGTTCTTGATCACATGCTGCCTCTTGAAAAGTATTAACACTGACTAATATTTTTTCACTATGAGTCGGAACCAACTCTACGGTACTTAACAACAACAACAATGATTTTTGGTACAGTGACTTGTATTTCTGGCAGTTCTTTGTAGATGTACTATTGCAACAGTTTTTAAATTAATTTCAGCAAAATCTTACCTGCATGTGACATCAATGATATTGTTCAGTGATTTCTACATTCTATTGGCTCACCTCTCTTTGGAATGGGTACAAATATGGACCTCTTCTAATCAGGTAGCCAGGTAGCTATCTTCTAAAAATCTTGGCATAGATGAGTGAGCATCTCCAGAGCTACATCAATATATTGAAGCATTTCTATTTGTATGCCATCAATTCCTGGAGCCTTGTTTTCTGCTAATGCCTCTGTGCAGTTTGTATATCTACCTTCAGTACCGTTGCTTCCTGATGGTATGCTCCATCTTGAAATGGTTGAACATTGAACATTTCTTTTTGGTACAGTGATTCCTTCCATCTTTGATTCTTTCTGCATCAAACAATATTTTGCTGATAGATCCCTTCAATATTGCAAATGGGGGTTTGAATTTTGTTCTTCAGTTCTTTCAGCTTGAGAAGTACTGAGTGTTTTCTAACTCCAGATTTTTGTACATTGCTTTATAATACTTGACTTTGTCTTCTCAAGCTACCCTTTGAAATTATCTCTTCAACTCTTTTACCACCTGATTCATTCATTTGCTGAAGTTTCTCTACACTGAAGAGGAAATTTCAGAGTCTCTTCTAACATCCATTTTGGTGTTTTCTTTCTTTTCCTGTGTGTTTAAATGGCCTTTTACTTCTGTATGATGTTTTTGATGTCATCCCATAAATCTTTTTGTCTCTGATCATTAGGGTCTAATGCATCAACTCTGCCCTTGAGAAGGTCTCTAAACTCAGGTGGAATATCTTCTAGGTAATGTTTTTGCTCTACTGGACTTATTTTAATTGCCTTCAGCTTCAGCATCAATTTGCATATGAATAATTGATGGTTTTATTTCCGCTGTCAGTACCTGACTTTGTTTTGGCTTATGATACTGATCTTTTCCAACAGATGTAGTCAGTTTGACTTTTGTGTATTCCATCTGGTATGGTCTATGTGTGTAGTCACCTTTTATGCTGTTGAAAAATGGTATTTGCAATGAATAAGTCATTGGTCTTACTAAATTCTATCATGCGGAATCTAGCATCATTTCTATCATCAAGACAAGATTTTCCAACTACTGATCCTTCCTCTTTGTTTCTAATGTTCACATGCCAATCACCAGTAATTATCAATGCATCTTGATTGTACATTTGATCTGTTTCAGACTGAAGAAGTTGGTAGTATTCTTCCATTTCATCATAGACTTTAGTGGTTGGTCCTTAAATTTGAATAATAGTGATATTAACTGGTTTTCCTTTTAGGTGTGTGGATATTATCCTATCTCAGACAGCATTTAACTTCAAGATAGATCTTGAAATATTCTTTTGGACAATTTGTCACTCTTGGCAGAGTAAATCATGTGATTGTCAGATTCATAATGGCCAATACCAGTCCATTTCAGCTTATTAATTCTTAGGATACTGATCTGTATGTGTTTATTTTATTTTGACAACTTCCATTTTTTCCTAGATTCATACTTCGTACATCCCATGTTCTGATTATTACTGGATATTTGCTGATGTTTCACCTCATTTTAGTTGTGCCCCAAAAGACAAATGAAGGACCCAAAAGCTTTACTCCATTCACATCATTATGGACAACTTTACTTTGAGGAGGCAGCTCTTCCCCAGTCATATTTTGAGTGCCTTCCAACCTGAGGGACTCATCTTCTGACACTGTATTTGACAATGTTCTGCTGCTTCTCATAATGTTTTCATATTCTGGTACTATGTTAGACAATGTTTCTTTGCTATTTTTAAGGTTTTCAGCGGCTAAACATTCAAAAGTAGTTCACCTCTCCTTCTTCCTAGTCTGTTTGGAAGCTCTATTGAAACCTGTCCACCATGGGTGACTCTGTTGGTATTTAATCAAAATACTGTTGGCATAGCTTCCAGCACCACAACAACATGCAAACCACCACAGTAAGACAAGCTAACAGACAAATGGTGCAGATAAATGTAGTCACTTAAGTTTCAACCTAAAGTTGAAGCTCCTTCAGATTTCAAATTGTAATTAATCTTTCTCTCATGCAGTTTAACTTTTGTCATTTTTACCCAAAGTAAGAAATGATAATTTACCAAAATAGCATTACTTCTTTCATTTTCTGCTGTTTGAGCAAAGCAGAACAGATGAGCAAATAATTCATCAAAATAATGCTAATTAGGAGTTCTAGTGTGGTGCAGTAGGATAAACCACTGGACCACAGGTCAGTTTGAACTGCAAGGTAGGTGGCTCAAACTCACTATCTGCTCCTGGGAAACCCTGACAGGATTGCTGTGAGTTGGAACTGACTCAGTGGCACTTAACAACATCAGTGTTAATTATAGGAATTACAATAATACTTTTTAAATTGAAAAAAGTATTTTTAAAAGTATACAACATGAAAGAGATCCATAAATCTAACTGTTGCAGAAAGTCTGTATAACCTTTCATCACATCAGTACCTGTGAGACACCTCTGTGCCTCTTTGTCATCATCAGTAAAATGAGAATGTACACAAAATGTTCTGAGGTTTACATGTGATTATAGTCACTATGAGTCGGAACCGACTCCACAGTACTTAACAACAACATAGGCGTACAGGGACTCCTGTTGTGATGCTGTAGGATCAGCACTGGACTGTGAACCACAAACCTACTAGCTGCTCCTCAGAAACCTTATGCAGGATCAGAAGCAACTTGACAGCACTTAACAAGTCCAAAATACATAGGTCAAGCTACAGGCAGGAGACGCTTCTGGCTCAAAGGAGTGTGGGGACCTGGAAAGTTCAAATGAGCCCTGGTGGTTTAGTGTTTAAGAACCCAGTTTCTAACTTTAAAGTCAGTGGTTTGAATCCACCAGCTACTCCATGAAGAAAGATGTGACCGCCTGCATCTATAAAGATTACAGCCTTAGTATGTTCAAGTAGGATGTGGAACATTGTCTTTGTGAACTATCCATTTGTTGAAGCATCCTAATTGATACTCTGTAAATTCCTGGAACCTTGTTTGCCTTTGGTGGAGCTTGCACTCCCCACTCCCCACTCTCCTGATTAATGATTTGTGATCATAATGCTACCTCTTGAAATGGTTAAGCATTGACTAATTCTTTTGGATACAGTGACTCTGTTTATTCCTTTCATCTTTTTTTTTTTTTTTTTTTAATGCTTCCTGTGTCATTCCATTATTCATTATTTCCTCATAGAACCCAACAATAATGTAATTTGATGCTTGAGTTTTCTATTTAATGTTTTTTGCGCTTAAAAAATAATTGTTTTTTTTCCCCCCCTTTTGGTATTCTAACTCCAGATCTTTTCACATTTCATATTGTACCTTGTCTTCTTGACATTTGAAATCTTCTCTCCATTATTTTTTCCATTTGTTTTTGCTACTTTACATTTAAGAGCAAGCTTCATAGTCTCATCTGAAATCCATTTTGGTCTTTTCCTGCTTTTCTGTCTTTTAAATGATCTTTCATTTTCTTTGTGTATAAAGTTCTTGATATCATCCCCAAACTCTTTCACTCTTTGGTCACTGGTGTTCAGTGCTTCAAATCTATTTTCAAGACAATCTCTCAGTTCAGATGGGCTATATTCAGGATTATGTTTTGGTTCTTGTGACCCTGCTTTGATTTTCTTCAAAGTCAGCTTGAATTTGCACATTAGCAATTGACAGTGTGTTCTTCAGTAGGTCCCTGGCTTTGTCTTGAGTGATGATACTAAGCTTCTCCATTGTTTCTTGCCACAGATGTACTTAACTAGATTCCTGGATAATCCATAGGAGGAAGTCCATGTGGATAGTCATTGTTTCTATGTGTGTCTTTCAATATTTCCAATAAATAACCACACCCAAACCAAACCCACTGCCACTGAGTTGATTCTGAATTATAGTGACCATGAAGCAGCTGGTGCATTCAAACTGCTGAGCTTTATGATTAGCAGCTCACTGCTTAGCTCTTTGCCCCATTAGGATTCTAATAAATAAATCTTGCAAAATTGGTCTTACAGGATTTTACTATTTTATTTTGGTTTCTGAAAGTCTACCATTATGATTTGTTGGATAGGTCTTCCAGCAACAAATTCTCTTAAGTTTTTGTTTTCTAAGAATATCTTACCTGTAGCCTTTATTTTTTAAAGGATAGTTTTGCTGGGTATATAATTCTTTGTTAGCTATTTTTCCAGTAATTTGCATAGGCCATCTCATTTCCTTCTATCTTCTGTGGTTTTGGGTGAGAAGTCATGTAAATCTTAATAAGGATCCTTTGCATTTGATAAGTTATTTTATCCGTTGCTGTTGTCAGGTTCTGTTGAGTCAGTACTGACTCATAGTCATTTTATGTACAACAAAATGAAACATGCCTAGTCCTGCTGCCATCTTCACAATCGTTTTTAAGCTTGAACCCATTGCTACTGCTGCTATACCAATGTTTCTCATTCGGGGTTTTCCTGTTCTAGCTGCTTCAATATTCTGTCTTTCAACAGTTTGGTTATGTTTAGGTATGGATTATTTGAATTAATGTTTTTTAACAAATTTGTTTAAGATTTTGGGCCTTGTGTTCCTCTTCAAAATTTTCCTTCTTTTTTTTCTGACTCTTTTCTCCTTTTGGGTTTGCCATTATGCATGTGTTGGCATGTTTGATGGTGCCCCACAGGTCTTGAAAGCTCTTTCATATTTCTTAATTTTTTCTTTCTCTTCTTCAGATTAATAATTATAATTGACCTATTCACAGATTTGTTGATTATTCCTTCTGCCAGTTCAAATGTGTTTTCAGGTCCCTCTAGTAAAATTTTAATTTAGTTAATTGTCTTTTTCCACTTTGGAATTTCTCTTTGGAATTTTTTTTTTTTTTTACAATTCCTATTGCTTTTTTTTGACATTTTCTTTTTGGTGGGATGGTGTTTTTATACTTCCCTTTAATTTTTGAGGTACTTATTTTAGTTCTTTTACTGTATTTATAATAAGTCACCTAAAGTTTTTGGCAGTAAGTTCAGTATCTGGGCTTCCTCATGGATATTTTCTATTGACTGATTCTTTCTCTTTCTACTTCATCCCCCTGCTGTGTGTAGGATATTTGTGTGCATGCCTTATAATTTTTTGTTGACATGTTGACCTCTGAAAATCATATATTTCCCTCCCCAGGGATTGTAGTTGTTGTTAGGTAACTTTCCTAGAGTAATTCTCTAAAATCTGTTTACATGTTTAACCACTGATTTCTCTGCTTGGATAGCTTATGGTCAGCTAATGAAGAGACAGGGATTTCTTTATATACTTTGAACCAATAAGTCTTTTTGTCAGATCATAATGTATTGCCAAAAATGTTATGTTGCCCCAATACATCATGTGTTGTCCCACGATGGCTTGTCCCAACACATTGTGACGGTGCATTTTATCAGTGTTTTAGTGGTTTACAGTTCTCATCTTTTCCATGTTTTACTTGTGTACAGCCTCAAGGTCAGCCAGATCTAGGAGATAAGAGCTTTATTGACGTCTTCTGGACATATGCATATGGGCTTTTAGGTTCCCAGACATATGTCTGATGTTTACAAAACAAGTCCCCTGTAGATATTTCTGTTTCTGGATGACACAAACAGTTAAGCACTCCAATAATAGCTGAAAAATTGGTTATTTGAATTCACCAAGAGGCAGCTCAGAAGACAGTCCTGACCATTTAAAATGTTATAGCCTTGAAAGCCCTAGAAGCAAAAACATTGTCTGAACACACGAGGTTACCATGAGTCAGAATTGAGTTGACGGCAACTAACATCAACATTTCATTCCCCACATTTTTTCCCAAAAAATGATTTTGCTCATTAGTTTTGCCCCAAGTGCAATATTATATATACTCAGGCAGCTGCAATATTGTACAATTGCCACAGATTGCTTTCAACATACACCTTGGGATAGGGATTTTCTCACTGAGAAAATTCTGAGTCTGGTCAAGTAAATACAAGCTCTGAGAATTAATGTTTTGCATGATAAATAGTGACAGTTTTATGGGGATGAGGCTTATTTTGGGATCTCCAAAGTTGTTCTGGAGCCCTGGTGTGGTGCTGTGGGTTAATGCGCCAGATTGCATAGCTGTTTGAACTGCAAGGTCGGTGGTCAAGCTCACCACTTGCTCCTTGGAAATGCTATACAGGGTCCCTATGGGTCAGAATCGACTTGACGGCACTTAACAACACTTGTTCTACTTACTACTGTGCCTGTTAGGCTGCTGTTTGGGGTAGCTGCTGTGGTTGTAAGACTGCTGATTTTCCAGTCTTGACAGGTAGTGAAGGGCAATTTAAAATAACACAAAACTCACAGTTCTTACTGGGATTTAGTTGTTTTTGTTGAATTAATGCTCTTGGTACTATTGAGTGTCTTTGGTTAATTTCTAGAGTTCTAAAAATTGGCTTTTATTACTTTTTCCAATTTTCTTGTTGCTTTAGTGGAGGATTAGATTTTCAGAAGTCCTGATTCTGTCATTATAGAACTACTTCTCCTAATCTCTTCTTTTTAATTATAGTGTTTAAACTCTTTACATTTAATGTTTTTATCAATATTTTTGGATTGAAATCTACCAAAAGAAATACAGAATAATACAAGATAGATACAAAATATTTTTTGTATCTTTATTTCTATTTTTTATTTCTTGTCTTTTAAACATATTAAAATTATTTTTAGCATTACATTTTATTTTTTTGGAACCTGACCATGGTTTTCAATTGTTCATATGCATAGACAATGAATAAGACGACTGAAGAGGAACTGATTAATTTGAATTATCAAGTTGGCAAAGAATATTGAATATACTGTAGACTGCCAGAAGAATGAACAAATCTGTTTTGGAAGAAGTACAGCCAGAATGTTCCTTGGAAGCGAGGCTAGTGGGACTTCATGTCACCTCCTTTGGACATGTTATTAGGAGGGACAAGTCACTTTACCATGCTTGGTAAACTAGTGGGTCAGTGAAGTGGAGATAAACCTTCAACCAGATGGATTGACACAGTGGGCTCAAACATACGAGGTGTCTTCAAAAAAATTCATGGAAATTTTTAATTACAAGGTAATGAAAGTTTTCCATGAACTTTTTTTCCCCATGAACTTTTAAAAATCCCTTTGTGGTACCTTGAATTTACTTGATAGAATTTTTCTATGGTAGCGTAGTGGTTACGAATCGGGCTGTGAACCTTAAGGCCAGCGGTTCGAAACTACCAGCGGCTCCGCGGGAGAAAGATGAGGCTTTCTACTCCCGTAAAGATTTACACCCTCGGAA
>NW_006408533.1:4216031-4233541 GCF_000296735.1 Chrysochloris asiatica | reverse complement strand
TATATATATACTCCTGGTAGTGTAGTCGTTACGAATCAGGCTGCGAACTGCAAGGTCAGCAGTTCGAAACTACCAGCTGTTCCGTGGGAGAAAGATGACGCTTTCAGCTCCCGTAAAGATATACAGCCTCGGAAACCTTGTACAGGGTTGCTATGAGTCGGAACCGACTCCACGGCAAATACCAACACACAACAACAACAAAAGAGCTTTGCCTGAACAGGGCAAAAGCCAAGTGGCCACATGGCTGAGAGGTTAAAGACAAGAGTGAGGCATGCTGCAGTATGGCAGAGGCGAGGCATTCCTGACTGGAAAACTACTGCATGCTGACTTGTTTCTGATCCTGAATTCTACCCTGTTCAGATCTCTGATAACCTCCATAATCCTGAGTGCTGTTATGAATTCTGTGTGGCCATTACAATGGACTATCGAACCCAGATGCAAAGCAGAGGTTGTTGTGGGAGAGATGGTTGGTATCAGAATAGGGTAAAGAAGGCTGTAGGGTGGTGGCATGTCTAACTTCTGCTTCACAGGAATCTGCCTTGGGCTGGTTTTGAGTTTGATTCTCCTTTCCCCCTTGTGAAGCCAGAAGAAGTCAGACATGGCCTCCACATGTTTTTTGAGTCCATCATAGCAATGAATGTGAGGCTAGAGAATGACTAGACAGTGTTTCGTTCTCTTGTACATGGAGTCGCTATGAGTCAGAAATGACTCCGCAGCACCTAACAACATTTGTTTACTAAGGAGGTTTGGTTGTACAGAGGTTTAAGTGTTCTAAAAGGTCAGAGGCTTGAACTACTAAAGAAAAAGACTCAGTGACCTGCTCTCATAAAGATGATTGCCTGGGAAACCGTTAACGGCCATTTTTCTCTGTTATATGTGGTTTCTATAAGTGAGAATTGATGATGCACAACAAAGAGCAACATTGATTTATTAGTTGTACCACTTTCATTTTATTTTTCTTTACTGATGGTTACTCTAGTCAAAGTATCTTCTGAGGATTCCTGGGACATCCTTGGCATTCTTTTAGAAGTCCAGAAAGTTAAAAAAAAAAAACACCAGTATTTTTGGTAATACTAAGATTCTTTTTTCACCTTTTTAAATTTACTTTCTTTTAATGAGTGTATAAAGGAGTTTGCTAGAGGCTACATGATAATAAATGAGGATCTCATTGTTCTATTGGTTAATGGAATGTGTGGTTTTTTGCTTTTTTAATTCTGAACAGTTTATTTTTTAAGGGAGGGTGGGTAGGAGTAAGGAGTAAGGGTTAGGTTTGGACTTATGACTAGGTCCAAGCAAGGCCTAGGTCTTCATTAAATTTTAGGATTATAATTAGGACTAGGGCTAGGTTAGGGGTGAGGGTTGAACTAGATTAGGAGTAAGGCTTAGTCTAGTTTGTAGGGTTATAGTTAGGTTTATTTTTATTTATTTTTTGGAAGTTCTGTAGATACATTATTTAAATTCCTTATCAGGTAGTTCTGATACCATTTCTAGTATTATATTTTCTGACTCTATTTTTGGTTACTTGTTTGAGCCACTTTGTCTTGTTTCTTTGTGTAAGCTGAAATTGCTTTCTCTGAGACATTGTGACATTTATTTATATTTAATTCATTATTATATATTTATGTGTGTTCTCAGGCACTCACCACCTGTCTCCTGGTGGATGTGGTAGAGATTCTGAAGTATGCATGCAGTTAGTTCTCTGTTCATTGTTTGTGTATTTTAATTCAGGATGCAGGCACATGCCTCCAGAGACAGGGGCACTATGCCAGGCGTCCATCACCAGACGGAGCAGAGGCTGTGCAGGAGGGAGTACCACCAACAATTAGGTTGGTGAAGGTAGGGACTGGCCCCACCTCTGGATAGCAGAAGGGCATGGTAACAAGGGAGAATTGTACCCTCTTGCTGTCAATTTCCAGCCTTGTCCTGTCCCTGTAGGTCACTGAATCAACAGCCACTCACAAAAGCTCATGGTGGCTACACCACTCCATGCTAACGCATACTCCACCCACTTTTCTTCTCTCTTACTCCTCCAGTCAGCACTCATTCTACCTCTCTGCCCTATCGCTGATGCTCAGGATTCCAGGATCATCTTCTGTATGTGTTTTACACAGTACCCTATGTCTCTTACTGTGGGTTGGTTCAGGCCATCTGCTGACTCTGCCATCTTGCCCCAGATTCTTGTGTTTTGTGTGTTTTAAGTTTCTCAGTTTTAATTTTTAGTAAAGTAAATATTGAGAGATATTATCCATATAAACAAAATGTCTTTAAGATATTTTTAAAAAATGTTAAGAATTGAAATTTTCCTGAGACCCAACAGTTTGAAAACAATAGCTCTCAGTTTTACAGTATGCATATTTAACTTGTCATTTTATACTACAAATAATATTCTGTCATTTCATATAAAATGTAAGAAATTTACAACAGTACACTTTCATTTCCTTTCATATTTGTCCTGTTTTTTCATAAAATTTATTTTTACGTTATAAATCCCATAAAATAATACTGTTATTTAAGAAACTGCATAATAAGCATAAATGTTATGTTAGATTAATATATATTAAGCCTACTGCCACTGAGTTGATTCTGACTTAGAGGGACTCTATATAGGGTCCTTAGACTGTAAACCTTTATGGGAGCAGACAGCCTCATCTTTATTCTGTGTATCAGCTGGTGGGTTTGAACCATCGACCTTGTGGTTAGCATCCCTATGCCTAACACAGATCAGGATTCCTTTTAATATATATTGTTGTTGTTAAGTGCTGTTGAGTCAGTTCCAACTCAGTGACCCTATATGGGGTTTCTGAGAATGTAGTCTTTGCTGAGTAGAAAGCCTCATCTTTTCCCCACTAATATATATTGTTGTTGTTAAAATGCTATCAAGTTGGTTTTGACATAGCAACCCTGTATAGGATTTCCAAGGTGTGGCTGGTGGGTTTGAACCACTCACCTTGTGGCTAGAAGTCCAATGCTTATTCTACAGTGCCATGCCAGAACTCCATACATTAGGCCACAGTAATTTGTAATATATTGAATAATTTTTCAACAGTTTTTTTGTACATTACTTAATGCAAAACATAAATGTTAAGCTGAATAACCCACTGTATGTTTTCTATTGCTACTTTAATAAATTAAGGAGCTCTGGTAGCGTAGTGGTTACGAATCGGGCTGCGAACCGCAAGGTCAGCAGTTCGAAACTACCAGCTGCTCTGCGAGAGAAAGATGAGGCTTTCTGCTCCTGTAAAGATTTAGAGCCTCGGAAACCCTGTGCAGGGTCACTATGAGTCGGAACCGACTCCACAGCACTTAACAACAACAACAACTTTAATAAATTATCATAAACATAGTTGTTTAGAACATCACAAACTTATTCTGTTACACTCATGGTAGTTAAAAATCTGAAATTGCTTTCACAGGTGAAAATCAAGGTTTTGACAGGGTTGCACACCTTCTGGAGGCTCTAAGGAAAAGTCTAGTTCCTTACTTTTTCCAGCATCCATAGCCCACTACATCACTTGACTGGTGACCTCTTCCTCCATCTTCAAAGCTAACAATGTCAAGCAGAATCTGTCTTTTACTGCCATCACTTTGATTCCCTTCTGCTGTATTCTTCCACTTTTAAGGATGCTTGTGATTACATTGGGTCCACCTAGATAACCCAGGATAATGCATTTAAAGTAAATTAATGCTATTTGCCATGAGTTGATTCTGATTCATGGCGATCTTGTAGGGCAGAGAAGAACTGTTACATAGGACTTGTAAGGTTGTAAATCTTTATGAAAGTAGAGTGACACAGTTTTCTTCTGGGGAGTGCTTGGTGGGTTTGAACCACTGACTTTTCGCTTAATAGCCAAGGGCTTAGCCACTGCACAACCAGGGCTCTTTCAACTATTATCTTAATTTTCTCTGCAACTTGAATCCCCCTTGACCATATCACCTAAAGTCTTCACAGGTTCCATTGATTAGGATGTGGTCCTCATCATTGTTGTTGCTGAGTGCTGTCAAATTGGTTCCGACCCATAGAAACCCTCTTTAGGGTTTCCAAGGAGCAGTTGGTGAGCTTGAACTGCCAACCTTGCAGTTCAAACTGCTTTGCAATCTGGCGCATTAACCCACAGCACCACACCAGGACTCCGTGCTCATCATAAGGGGCTATTATTCTACCCACCACACCCATTCATAGGAAAAGTATTTTATAGGAGTCCTGGTGTGGTGCTGTGGGATAATGTACTGGACCACAAGGTTGGCAGTTCTAATTCAGCAGCTGCTCCTTGAAAGGCACTTAACAACAGTTTTATGTTGTTGTTGTTGTTAAGTACCATGGAGTCAGTTCCTAATCATAGCGACCCTGTACAGGGTCTTTGAACAGTTAGTGAGTTTGAATTGCCAACTTTGTGGCTCAAACCAACCTTGAGGTGGGGTGCCCATCCTACAACGTCATACCTCTATAAATTGTTGTGTGGCGCTTAGCAACAACGACAATAAATTGCCATGGAGCCAGTGGCTCCACACAATAAGTAGTGGCCTGTGAGCCACAAGGTCCATTGTTCCAGCCCACCAATCGCTCTGTGGGAGACAGATGAGGCTTTCTGCTCCCACGAAGATTTAAACCCATAGAAACACTATACAGGGTCTCAATGAGTTGGAACCAACTCCACGACACTTAACCACAACAACAATAAATTGTCAAGTAGTTCAAGAAGCTATTTATATTCAACTTCCTAAATGCTGCCTAACTTCAGATCATGCACAAAGGAAGAAAGCATGTCAAATGGGGAGGGAAAAAAAAAAAGCAAAACCATTTAACCTCTTAATTGTGGTCCGAAATTTTCCCAAGGATAAAATAAATTATTGCATATTTTTGGATCATTTCCAGTGTTGAAATGTATGTGCTCTCATTAATCGTATTGATAAATAGAGATTTTATATTTTTTAGAAATTTACAATAGCTGAAATGTTTTTACATATTTTACCTATTAAATTGAGACTTGAAAGAATTCAATGTAAGGTTATTACTTAGCATAGTTGCTTTTGCTGTTGTTGTTAAGTGCTGTTGTGTGGGTTCCGACTCAGAGCAACCCTGTATAGGGTTTCCAAGGAGCAGCTGGCGGGTTTGAACTGCTGTGGTTAGTTCATAATCAACAGCTTTCTGGGATAGTGCAATTGTTTTTCACAAAAGTCAATGAGATCCAGAATTGACTTACCTACTGAAGTAGTAGAATCATGTGCGTTTTGCAGTGAGTTTAGATTGGAGAGAGCATTATTTAAAAACTATTTTTTAAAAGCAACCTAATACTTTTCTCTACCATTAAACCCCCAAAGTAAACATTCAGATCATCTTTAATTCATTCAGTGCTTGATACTGTAAGAAGAGACGAATATGCTCTGGATACATATTGCTGTAGTTGACTTTTAATGAAATCTGCTGGAGTATTGGAAATAAAGTCTTTTATTGAGAATTGGGAAAGGTAATTTGTTCTTTCTAGGAAGAATGATTATATATATAGATGTATGCTGCTGTCCTTATAAGTCTTGAAATCTGTGGAAACCACAACTCAAAATGACTCATCAAATGCCATGGAGACAGTGAGCAGAAGTATTTTGAAAGATATTACCTGAGGGGTTTTGTTCTGAGCCCAATTAGATGCAGACAGGCTTGGTCTAAGCCTTGCAGTGCATTCTTAAGATTTATGGCAGTACAAGAGCCTAAAATATCAGTAAATCTGAGAGTACATATATTCTATTAATTATAAAGCAACACATATTAAATAAATGCTCATATGAAAGTAAAATCATTTCAATTTTCTGTACATGCATGGTATATTTTTTGTAGTTTAAGATAATTTTTAATGTCATGATTATAACCTTTTACTAACTTTTACAGAGAAATGGATCCTATTCCTAAGGTAGTTTACTTTATCAATCATGTGAAATAAATTTAAGGAATTCCAGTGGATTCATATAAAACATTTGTAAATCAAGCATGTGTAATTCTTAAGTTACTGTTTATTTCTGGCTAAATGTCCTGCTTAAAATCACTAGAATGAATAATGAAAAATCTACAGTTATGTAACCACTTTACTTATTCTTTTAAGATTATTTAAAAAACAAAAACCCTTTGTTGTTCTTAGTTGCCATTGAGTTGGTCTGCATCTAGTTGGTCATTATACAGAGAAGAGAATATAATGCTCCCCAGTCCTGTGCCACCTTCATGATCTTAGTATGGTGGAGGGCATTGTTGTGGTTATTTTGTCAATCCATCTTCTTGTGGATTTCTCATGTTTTCACTGCCCTTCTCCTTTACCAAACATGACATCTTTTAGATGTTGTGTCAAAAGTAAATGAATTTAAGTCTTGCCATCCGTGCTTCTAAGAAATATTCTGATTGTATTTCTTCTAAGACTGATTTGCTCATTCTTCCAAATTTTTTATTTTTTTACCAACAACGTAGTTCGTATGCATCAGTTCTTTTTGACTTCCTTTTGCGTTACCCAGCTTTTGCATGCATATGAGGTGATTGTAAAGCTTGAAGTAAGGCACACTTTAGTTATCAAAGTGACGTCTCTCTTTAATACTCAGCCATTCCTCGGAAACCCTATATAGGATCGCAATGGATTGGAACCGATTCGATGGACTCATCAATAGCAGCAGCAACAAAAGGTCTTTGCAACAGATTTGTCCAGTCCAGTGTTTTCACTATTAACTGCTGCTTCCATGGACACTGCTTGTTGATCCAAGTGGGTGGTGGCGGATGTGTGCTGTCAAGCCGGTTCCAACTTATAGCGACCTTGCATAGGGTTTTTGAGGCTATAAATCTTTATGGGAGCAGAAAGCCTTATCTTATTCCCATGGAGCAACTGGTAGTTTCAAACTACTGACCTTGCTGTTAGCTCCAAACTTAGTAACCCACTAGCTACCAGGGTTCCTGTTGATCCAAATTGTTGTTGTTAAGTACCATCAAGTCGGTTCTGTCTCATAGCAACCCTGTATAGGGTTTCCAAGGAGCATCTGGTGAGTTTGAACTGCCAACCTTTCAACTTAAATGAAGTTGCGTTCTAGTATGTTTCCTATAGTGCCACACTAGGACTCCAGGTGGTGGTGGTGGTGTGCCGTGAATTTGGTTCTGACTCACAGCAACCCTGCATGGGGTTTTGAGACTGTAAATCTTTATGGGAACAGAAAGCCTCATCTTTCTCCCACGGAGCAGCTGGTAGTTTTGAACTACTGACCTTGAGGTTAGCAGCCCGAATCATAACTACTACAGTACCAGAGCTCCAAGTAGATCATGTTAAAGAAAATAAAAATAGTCATGTGGTTGACAAATGGTACTGGTGGTCAGGTGGCCAATGGCTGTAAGATTTGTCTTCACTGAAACTTGAGCTTAGTTTTCCTGTAAATCAGGCCACCCTCACTGATGAATGAAATCCTGACAGCACGCACACCCTTGATGACCAGTGACATCCTGACAGTGCTTCAACAGTAAATTGTATAAGCCAATCAGAAGTAAGCTTATTTGCCTCAGCATTTTGTCAGTAAAAAGTCAGTCACTGCTGATACTCACTGGAAAGTGACATGCATCAAAGTACCTTTCCACATGTGGTTTATTCTACCTGAATAATTGGCACTGTAGGATAAGCACTGGGCTGTTAACTATGAGTTTGGCGGTTCAAACCCACCAGTTGCTCCTCAGAAACAGGATTGCTATGAATGAGTCAGAACTTACTTGATGGCACCTAACAACAACAAAAAATAGATTGCTTTTAATATCGACTCACTTTCTTTTAATATTGACCAGTGAAATAATTGAGGACTTCATTTTTTTCCCCCTCTATTTACCATAATGTTTATTGGTCCAGTTGTAAGGATTTTTATTTTCTTCATGTTCAGGTGTAATCCTTACTGAAGGCTGTAGTTTTGTTTTGTTTTTTTAATTTAATCATAAGTGCTTCAAATTGTCTACATTTTCAGCAAGCAGATTTGTGTCAAATGTGTTGCACAATTTAATGACTCTTCTTCCAATCCTGATGACAAGTTTTTATTTATACAGTCCAGCTTCTCAAGTTTATTTATTTAGCCTACATAATAAATACATAAAGTGGAAGGGTGCATCCATCCTGTATGCTTTTTCCAATTTTAACCTACACAGTATCCTCTTCTTTTAGAATGACAGCCTCTAGATCTATGCACAGGTTTTATATAAGCACAATTAGATGTTGAATTCTCCTTATTTGTGATATTATTCACCATTTGTTATGATTTATATAGTCAAATACCGTTGGTAGTCAGTAACATGTAGATAAATATTTTGTTCTTTTTTCAAATATGTCAAGCCAAGACTGGTCTAAAGAATGGTACTGATTTTTCTAGCTGTGCATAGAGTTGCCTGGTTAGCTCATTTTTGAGTCCCCGTAGTTATTTCCCAGACGTAAGCCAACTTCAGTCTTCACACACACTTTTCGTTTCTTCCTTAACTAAGCACTGGGGATTCTATTTACTCTCCTTTTCCTCTCAACTTTGCTGCCACTCAAGCTGTGCCTTAGCTTCCTCTCAAATAACCATTGGTGAAGAGGGACATGATGTACTAGGTCCCTCTAGCTTTCTGTCTCCTAACTTAAGGCTCTTAAATTTTCAAAGTCTCCAAAACTCTGAGAAAATTCCTTAAGGCATTGATGCTGAAACTTTCCTTCTCACTCTTGGAATCTTCTAGTTTTCTAGATCTGACTGGCTTTAATAAGGAAGCTAGAGATTGAGAAAGGGTCCTTTTAGGTGCCCACTTCTCTCAGGTCCATTTGCATTTTTATTTTGAGCCTCTAAACTACTGTTTTCCAACTCCTGGACACTCTGGACCAGGTCGATTTGAACCTCAAGGTTGGTGATTCAAACTCACCAGCCTCTCTTCAGAAACCCTATACTGGGTCACTAAGAGTCAGAACCAACTTGGCATTTAACAATAACAACAAAGAGATAGGACACTAGGATTTTTATGGCATACTATGTTGTTTTTGTTGTTAAGTGCCATCGAGTCAGTTCCGACTTGTAGTGACCCTGTATAGGGTTTCCAAGGAGCAGCTGGTAGGTTTGAACTGCCGACCTTGTGGTTTGCAGTCCAGTGCTGTTCCTACTGTGCCATACCAGGAGTCCGTGGTATACTACAGAATTACTGAAAAGGATATGATTATCCATGTCTAGGGACTATACGTGCCCTATTCCCTATCCTTTTTAACTTTTTCCAGTTAAATTCCATTTACAATGTTGGGCACCCATCGGGTCTGGAATGGAACTCGCCTCTTTCTAGCCAAGTGGTTTATAGGTATACACAGGGGACAATAACATTAGTAAGGTATGCTCACCATGGAATGGTCAGCCACTCAAGATCAAAAGGGAAACATTTACCCAAGGACAAATTTCAGAAGGGTTGGGAGGGAGGGTGGAACAGAAACAAGAACCAAAGGGAGGAAGTGGGATAACTTGTTGCATGGAGGGATTGCAATCATTGAAATGAAGCACTGTATGGTTTGTTGAATGTAAAACTGATGATCTTTTCTGTAAACCTTCACTCAATTTACAATAAAAAATTGTTAAAAATAAATGAATTAATTTGCTGTCAATTTCTATATGGAAGTTTAAATTTACTCAATAATAAAAGACAGCAACACATTATCCACATTTATCTGTGTAGTTATCATAATTTGAAAACTTGTGTTTTTTGTTTTTCCTCATACTGACTTGAAACCTGGCAGTTTAGGATTAATTTACAAATTAGTAAAGTAGCACAGTGGTTAAGCACTTGGTTGCTAACCAAAGGCTGCAGCTTTGAACCTTTGTTTTCAGTAATTGTTGATCATTTGGTATAATATAGATGGTGTATCCTATAGAAACTCACAGGTTTGAGCCTATAAGCCTGCTTTATAGAAGAATGATACAGCAGCCTACGATTGTAACGATTAAAGCATTGCACAGCATAGTTCACAAAAATGAAGTTCTACTTTGTGCTTTTGCTGGAGAAAGATGAGACTTTCTGCTCCCACAAAGATTTAAAAGCCTCGGAAACCCTATACAGGGTGGCTTTGAGTTGGAACCGACTCAAAGGCACTTAATAACAACAACAGCAAGTTTCTACTTTGGTGAGTAGCAACTGGGGTCTTAAAAGCAAGTGAGTGGCTGGCTACCTAAGTATAACTGTTGGTCATTCCTTGTCTGAAGGAAAGAGTGATGTAAATCGAAGGAACATGGAAACAATCAGTCTAATGGACCTTTGTGAGCATCAGTCTTCATGACCCTGAGACAGAGGAACTAGATGATGCCCGAGTATCATTACCAACTGCTCTGAAAGGAATCATATTAGAAGGTCCTGGATAGAGAGGGAAAGAAATGTAGAACAAAATGCAAAATCACAAAGAAGATCAGGCTTATTGGTTGGTTCAGCTGGTGAGTCTGAAGACTATGGCTATGGCTCTTAGTCATCTGTCAACTGAGTTCACCCCTATGGCTCAACTTTCAGCCAAACAATAGACAGGTCTAAAAGGGGAACAATATCACTAGTGAGTTATGCATATGTAGACTACTCAACCATATGAGATCAAAAGAGCAGCATTTACTCAAGGACAAAGCTCAGAAGGGTTAGGAAAGTAGGAGAAATGGAAGCAGGAAACACAGGGATGAGGTGGGATAAGTGATGTTACATTGAGGGAACTGCAATCAATGAAATGAAACACAATGTGTATGAATTGTTGACTGTAAAACTGATGATCTTTAAAACACCCCATTTACAATAAAAAGTTAAAAATTTTATAAAAAGAAAAAGATTCGAACCTTGTGAATCTTATGGGACAGTTCTACTCTGTCCTGTAGGGTCACCAAGAATTGGAATACACATAACGGCCATGATGTTGTTAGGTGCCATCTAGGGTGCCTGTATAGGTTTTCCAAGGCTGTACATCTTCGTGGGGGTCCTGGTGTGGTGGTTAGGTTAACGTGCTATACTGCAAAGTTGGTTTGAAGGCAAGATCGGCGGTTCAATCTCTCTAGCTGCTTATATAGGGTTGCTGTGGTTCAGAACCGATTTGATGGCACTTAACGACAACATCTTTGTGTGAGCAGAAAGCCTCATCTTTCTCGCGCAGAGTGGCAGGTGAAACCACTGACCTTGTCATTCCCAGTCCAGTGTTTTCCAGAGCTACTTGCGCTCCCCCTTAATTCTGACTCAAAGGGTTTCCAAGGAACAACTGTTGAGTTTGAACCGCTGATCTTGTGGTTCAAACCGACCTTGTGGTCCAGTGCTTTATCCCATAATGCCAACGCCAACACCTGTTGTTGTTAAGTGTTGTTTAGTTCGACTCATATTGACCCTATATAAGGTTTCCGAGAAGCAGTTGGTGGGTTTGAACGGCTGACCTTGTGGTTTGCAGTCCAGTGCTGATCCACAGCACCACACCAGAAGTCCTTGATGGCTTTGTTGTTGTTAAGTGCCGTGGAGTTGGTTCCGACTCACAGTGACCCTGTACAGGGTTTCCGAGGCTGTACATCTTTACGGGAGCAGAAAGCCGCATCTTTCTCTCGCCGAGCAGCTGGTAGTTTCGAACTGCTGTCCCTGAGGTTCGCAGACCCACTCGTATCCACTATGCTACCAGAGCGCCTTTGTTGTTGTTGTTGTTGTTAAGTGCCATCGAGTCGGGTCCGACCCATAGCGACCCTGTACAGGGTTTCGAAGGTGGCACAAATGTAAAGTTGTACCAATAAACCCTTTCTCCAAAAACGGGATTTACCTGCTCTCAGATTAACAGCCTTGAAACCCTATAGAACAATTCTATTCTTTACACATGGTGGTCTCCAGAAGTTAAGCAACTAAAAATAGCAACAGAATATAACTGTAAAAGGAACCAGTGAAGGTACTCATATTTTCACAATTTAATTCCAAAGATCCAAAGATCATTTCTGCTAAGGGTTTGTCTCAAAAGGTGCTTTTCTATGGTTTCTCTAGTGAAGTTGGTTGATTACCTCGGAGTAAAGAATATAATGTTCATTTTCTTAGTTTGGGTCAGGCTTACTTTCCAATTGTTAGGTTCAACTTTGTGTGCATGTGAGATTGTGGACTCCTGGGTGTGCATTTGGGGCGTAGCCGAGCCGTTTAAACTAGCGAATCCGCATTCACAAAATGCTCCACCTCGGCTTCATCGAGGGTGATGCTGCCAGAGATTGCACGAACTCCTGAGTCCTGACTCACCTCTGACCCTCTCCGTACTGTCCCTTCCCGTCCGCGAGGACTGGGCAAGTCCGGGAGGCTACTTCTTTCTAGAAGGGGTGAGAATGGAGCTGGAAAAACTAAATTAGGTCAAGAGCAAAGCAGCAAAATGCAGTTGGAGGGAGGTTTCAGCGCGCCGGAGAGGGAAGAGAGTTGCAGCCTTGCGAAAGGGGCGGACCGGCTCGGGCCGTTCGCATTTCCTGTGTCGGGGGCTACCCTAGCCTCTCTCTCCCGCGGCGGCGGGACCATTTCCTGAATCGCTGAAGCGGAGGGAGGGCTGGGACGCGGCTCTACCATTGGCCCAAAGGGGTGGGGGAGCCGGATACAGAAAGGTTGAGGAACGCGGGGACGATCAAGAACAGGAACGTTGTGTCTGGACTCTAGTTCCCAAATAACACGCCGAAATAACACTGTCACGGGTCAGAGTTTCTTCTTTGGGCCAGGCGGGCTAGTTGTTTGCTCGACACTGGAGCATTCCCTCCCTTCTTTTCTGAGGTGGTTCAACCCGGGAGGCCGGCCTCTTTCCCCAGTTTGCCGTTCACCCTTAGCGCTCGGGACTTGCTGATAGTGGTGACGGCGGCAACATGTCTGTGGCGTTCGCAGCTCCGAGGCAGCGAGGCAAGGGAGAGATCACTCCCGCGGCTATTCAGAAGGTGAAACTTCGTGGGTCGGGATGCCAGGCCCACTCCGTCTCTGGCAGAGACACTGGGGCAGTGCCAGCCGGGAGACGGCCCGCCAGGGGCGTAGGCGGGCCTTCTGGGAAGCAGTTGTGTGGGATCTAGAACCGCGGGGCTGTGCCTGAGTGGGTGGCGAAGAGGGCGTACCAGTTTTCTCTGGGAGTCTTTCTCTTGTTTAGGTTCTTTCCTCCAGGCACAAAAGCTCAATTAACCGCCGCCTGATTTCTCTAGGGATGGGGCGGCGTTCGGGCAGCGGGGCGCGTGCGCCCGGCGGCGGGGCCGAGCGTGGACCGGCTGTTTCTCGGAGTCGGCGCCCGGGCGCGTCGTTCCAGAGTTACTTTGGCGTCGCCCCGCCCCGCGCCCGGCGGCTGCTTCTTGCCGACCCGATCTCTGGGTGCAGGAGGCGGAGGGAAAGTATGAGCGTTGGTCGGCCTCCCTGGCGCCCCCCAAACTCCAGCAAATAAGTTGGGAAGCTCCCAAGAAAACTCTTGGGGGTCCTTAGGGCACCTGAGGCTGATCTGATCGGTGGGCAAGGGAGAACCCTAAGAACCTCGGGGTTACTTAAGGAGTCCCAGTTCCATTCCTGAATCACCCGGTAACCCTTTACATCTGCAGCAAACACTTACTTAGCGCTGAGGCTACATTAGTGAAGAGTTGAGCCCTGCTTTCATGGAGTGTACAGTCTCGTGGTGGAGACACTCAGATAATCTTGACAAATCATACTTTATGAAAAATACACAGAAAACTGTGTCCCCATTAGAGGGTAGTGCTACCGCTGTCGATGTTGTATTGCTGCCAGTTGGAGACACAAAGGTTCTTTATTGTGCTCCAACCCTTGTTGTCTGTGAGCAAGGCAGCATTCTATTCTAAACTGTACTCAATCAGACTTTGAAAAATTACTTCCTGAAGCTGTTAACCTTAACCATTTCGGTTTGGTTTTATGCACTGAAGCACGGATGAAAATAGAAGAAAAGTCAACTTGTAGTGCCATTTGGAATTCCATCGTATTCCCAATATACTGTGTTATTCAGCTTCTGTTTACTGTCGGGTCTTTGTAGTGTGGCATTTGACATTTGCCCAACTGTTGCTTTATTTTATGAATACATTGGTTTGGCAGTGAGTGAACTGACAGTGCTTCGTATAGGGCGCTGGGCTAAGTCTGCAGCCTGGCAAACATATGCTTTCACACACATACACCATGTTTCTGAAGGAATCCTTTTTGTGTTTTGAGGATACAGGAGGCGTCTCAAGTTTTTTACATATTTATTTTTTTCCTATAAAGAAGTTTTCCTTAGATGTTTTTCACAGGTGTTTAGAGGATGGTGATCAGTTTTTTTAACCTCAGATGAGAAGAGAAAATGGATTCCAAATTAAGTGCTTCATTCTACAACGTGGGAGGGATTGACTTTAGATACAAGACAGATCTTGTTGTAAGGGTGAATGAAGTTCATTAGGTTGAGGAATATATTGAAAAGATAGGTGTGAAATTGTTAGGTTGGGGATTAGATTGTGTATTTTAAGGACAGCTTTCTTCTGGTGGTCTATGACAAGGTATCAGATATAACTAGGTATTAGAAGGGCATATTAAATTTTTTTTTCTAGCAAGAATGATTCATGTGCAGAAAAAGTTCAATTAATGTTAAATGAGCCGTTTTGAAAAGAGTTCCATTGCTACCTAAATTATTGAAAAAAATGATTATGATGTTACACCCCATGCTTTCACTGAAAGGGGAGAAAATTCAAGAGGAACAATTACTCATGTCCGTTGATATTACAGATAATATAAGTTAGAATAATGACTTGGTAGGCTTTTGTTTTTAAACTTTTGCGACAGCCTAATTATAAGGTAAGTTCATAAAATCTTAAATCCACAAAAATTATTGCATCTGATTGTTAGGCCAAATTTTGGGAAATGACTAAACCAACTAACCAGTAAACACATCAAACCTCCTGGACTGAAGTTTTCCTGAATTTATTGCGGAGTCTACTTGGACTCTTAACTTTCAGTCATAGCTAGCTAGTTTATATTGTGTATTGGAAAAATAAATGTTTGAATAAAAAAGAAACTCCAAAACTTCTAGGCTAAAGTTAGATAAAAATGCAAAGGGAGAATATTGAAATAGAGGTATTAAAAGAATGTTGCTTAAACAATTCCAAAGGTGAGCTATATATTACTTGTTTAAAACACCTACATATATTTAGTTCTTATCTGGTAGCGTAGTGGTTAAGAATTGGGCTGTGAACCGCAAGGTCAGCAGTTCAAAACTTCCAGCTGTTCTGTGGGAGAAAGATGAGGATTTCTGCTCCCATCAAGATTTAAAGCCTCAGAAACCCTGTACGGGGTCGCTATGAGTCGGAACCAACTCCACGGCACATGACAACAACAACATAGAGTAAACATTTCAAGAAATCAGAAGAAAAAAAAAATCAATTATTGGAAGAATTGTACCTATGGACAGTGTGTTTGATTTTTTTTTTTTTTAGTAGTTTTTTAAGGAGTTTAGTACATAATGGAATTTTATGAGGAGGCTGAATTTACTAATCTCTATGGAATTATACTTGTTATTACAGTGAATTAAAAATAAGTGTTGTAGCAGCAGGTAGCAATGTTTAATAAAAAATAGTTTTAAGGGAATTTTGTTTTTTATATTACCATGTTTACTTAATGATTTTTAAAATAATATACAGTGATTGTTTTGTGCTAATAGTATTTTATTAAAGGTGCTTTAAAGTTCTGAAAACACTTATTAGTCTCCTCCACCCCCTAGTTTTTTAGTTTTTGATTTTATTTGATGTACTAAACCTGTAATAAACCTTTTCTAATTTTATTTCAGATGTTGGATGAAAATAACCATCTCATTCAGTGTATAATGGACTATCAGAATAAAGGAAAGACCTCAGAATGTTCTCAGTAAGATTGCTATGAAACATTTTTATATGGATTCTTCTCTGTTAGTTATTTTTTGCTTTACGTTTTTTAGTAAAAATAATTTAATTGAGATATAGTTCACATACATATAATTTGCCAGTTTAAAGCATGCACCTTGTAGTTTTTATCATATTCACAGTTTTGTAACCATCGCCACAATCAATTTTTGGTTATTTTCATCACTCGCTACAAAAATCCCCAACCCATTACAGTCATTCCTCATTCCATTCCCTCTACCCCTCATCCTCAGACAACCACTAATCTGTTTTCTGTGTAGATTTATTTATTGTGGACCTTTTATATACAAAGATATAAATACTATACTTTGTATAATATGTGGTATTTTGTGTCTGATTTGTTTTACCTAGTATAATGTTTCCAGGATTCACCCATCTTGTAGCATGTATCAATACTATATTCCTTTCTATTAATGTTTTTATGATATATGGGCATAACACATTTTATGTATCAGTTGGTAGACATTTGCGTTATTTCCACTTTTAGTTCATGAATAATGCTGTCATAAACATTTGTGTACAAGTTTTTATGTGACTTCACTAAATTTTTTACGGAAGAAAAATTTGTTTTTTAGGAGGTGGATGGAGAAGGTGTCAATTTTTTTCCTTATACTTCTTAACCTATACTAAAAAATAGTAACTTTAAGTTGTATATAGTTTTATGTGTGGAAAAAATTAGCTCTTCATGAGTTACATCCTATGTGATATAATTCAAAGCAAAACTTATATCTAATGAGTTATGGAATTGGTTATCACTCTTAGGGACCAGATGTTCTTATATTGACGTTGTTGTTGTTATGTGCCATCGAGTTGGGTCTGACCCATAGTAACTCTGTACAGGGTTTCTGAGGAGCAGCTGGTGAGCTTGAACTGCCGACCTTGCAGTTCAAACAGCTTTGCCGTCTGGCACACAGTGCGACACCAGAACTCCTATATTGATGTGATGCGTCTGAAATAGATGGTATTTCTTAATAGAATCTGATGTTATGGAAAAGGTGACTATTTTGTCAAAAGTCATTAAAATAGGGTTGCACAACAGAAATAGAATGTAAACCACGTATATAATTTAATTTGTTTTAGTTCAGTTGCTGATAGCAATCAGACTTTGATTGATTCATGGTAGCCTCATGTACAATGGGATTTTGCCTCGTTTTATTTCCCATGTTTATTTGTGGTGTGGACTGTTTTGTTCCGTAAGATTGTTACTGGCTGATTTTTTGGATTGCCAGGCCTTTTTTCCTAGTCTGTCTCCATCTGGAAGCACCTCTGAAACCTTTTCAGCATCATAGCTACAGTTAAGTGTCTTCTGAGAGACAGGTGGTGGCTACACAGGAGGTGCATTTGTTCTGACTTAAACCCAAGTCTCCTGCATGAAAGCAAGAATTCTCCACTGAACTTCCACTGCCCCCAATTTTCTGATACATTAAAAAAGCAAAAAAAATAAATAAAAAATAAAAACAAAAAAAAAGACAACAGTGAAATTGTTTTTAATAATGTTTTATTTAACTCATTACTTCCAAAATAGTATTTTAATGTGTGATCAGTCTACTATGAAGGAACCACTGGCGATGCGGTAGTTAAAGCATTTGACTGTTAACCAGAAGGTTGGCATTTTGAATTCACCAGCCGCTCTTCAGGAGAAAGCTGTG
>NW_006408533.1:4200988-4215851 GCF_000296735.1 Chrysochloris asiatica | reverse complement strand
CAAAGATAATTCTACTAAGTCTTTGGAATCCATTGTGTACTTTTATATACCATATCTTATTTTGGACTAACTATGTTGCTGGTGCCAAGCAACTCTGTCTGGTGGCTCCTATATTGCACAGTACTGCTATAGAATATTTTATTCGTACTGTTGCTTTGGGACACATCTGTCTTTCCTAGAGTTCTCACTGATAGTCTGCTTTCAGGCCGATTTTGCCCAGTAACTGTCTTTTGTACTGCGTATGACTTTCATGGCATGCTGGCTGCTGCTCTCTTACTATCATTTACTTTATTTACCTTTTATCTCATATGCACCTTGGGTAGGCGTAGGTAAAGGTCAACATGCTGAGCTGCTTAACAAAAAGGTTGGAGATTTAAATCCAATTAGAAGTACTTTGAAAGAAATGCCTGGTAATCTAGTTCCAAAAAAAATCAGCCATTGAGAGCCTGTGGAACATAGTTCTACACTTACACACATGAGGTAGCCATGAGTTGGAGATGATTTTCAGCAACTGACTGACTGGTTATCTCATTTAGAATCTCTTTTCATTGTTTTGTCATTTCCCCCTTTATTTAAGTCATTTTAAATTGATAAATACTGGACTGTTAGCCACAAGTTTGGCAGTTCAAAGCCACCAACCACTTCTTGGAAACTATACAGGGTTGGGACTAAATTGACGGCACTTAAGAACAAGAACAACAATGGTTTGTATGGGAAACAATGAATGTTTCCTGGTTTGGTCTCATATATTTGGTTATTTTAGGGAGTCCTTTGTATGGTGCTGTTAGGAGAAGTGCTTTATTGCTATCCGCAAAGTTGGCAGTTCAAACTCACCAGCTGCTTCTTAGAAACCATATACAGTGTCGCTATGAATGTAAACTACTTGGCGGCACTTAGAACAACAACGCACATTGTTTAGTGACATTAGCTACATTTTTTATGTAGCTAATGTGTTAACATTTTCTTTAATTGTATTCTGTTTGTTCTATTTCCATTGGAGGTATGCATTGCATTACTTAAATGTTTGGGCAACGTCTGACAGTGTGTAAGTCTGGTCTCATAAAGTGTTTGTTTTTGTTTTTTAAAAGAAAACAGTTCTTTGTTAATTTATTATTTCCCCCATATGGTTTTATTACAGTGCCAACCCACAATGTTAAAACTTTTAGCAAAAAAATAACAAAAGGCGAGCTACTTTCCCTTTTAAAACGACTAAACAAAGAATGAACTGAAGCATAGCAAGGATTGTGAGGCTGGCAGTGTTTGGTTTGTTTGTAAGGTTGCTTTGAGTTGGAACCAAATGGATGACTCCAGGCCCCCCAGAGCAAATGAGCATCAGGGCTGCAGGGTGCATCCCAGTCCCTGAAGCAATGCTTCGTCTGCTCCTTTTCCTTCTGGCTTTCATTCAAACACCGTCCAGCCTGTGCAGCCTTTCACAGAATGTATTGTGGCTATGAAGTGACACATACTGGCACTTTTATCTAGTTTCCCTGACCCCTTATCTTCTCATCGTTTGTTGTTGCTGTTGTTAAGTGCTGTTGAGGCAATTCTAACCCATAGCGACCATGTTTAGGGTTTCCGAGGAACAGTTGGTGAGCTTGAATTGCCGACTTTTCAGTCTAGTCCAACTTTGCAGCCTAGCGCATTAACCCACAGTGCCACACCAGGATTCCATCTTAACTCTAATAATGGTCTCATATAACTAGTTTTTTAATGGAGCACTTTACTCACAGGTAATACCATTTATTTTGTGTGTGAATCTTTGTTATTTCACTGAAAAGTCACCTTAGGATAGTTTTGGCTCAAGGTTTAAAGAGTATCTCAGATCTGTGGTCTCAGGGAATCCTCTAGTCTCAATCAGTCCCCTAAGTCTGGTCCTTTTAAGAATTTGAATTCTGTCTATGTTTTTCTCCCTTTCTATGGAGTCCTAAGGAGCTCTGGTAGCGTAGTGGTTACGAATCGGGCTGTGAACCGCAAGGTCAGCAGTTTGAAACTGCCAGCTGTTCCGTGGAAGAAAGATGAGGCATTCTGCTCCTGTAAAGATTTACAGCCTCGGAAAACGCTGTACAGGGTTGCTATGAGTCAGAACCAACTCCATGGCACATTAACAACAACAACAACAACATGGTGTCCTGGTCTGGCTATGTGTAGGATAAGCACTGGACTGCTAACTGCAAGGTTGGTGGTTCACACTCACCAGCAGCTCCTGTATAGGTTGACTGTGAGTCAGAACTGACTTAATGGCACTAAACAGGATTAACAACATCAGGATCTATCTGCTTTTTCCTGAACAGAACGGACAGTAGTGGTAATTGGGCACCATCTAGTTTTGGTATAGAGTAGGTGAGGTTGTGAGTCATGTAAGCTATTCACGCTGTAGATTAGAATTTTTCTCTGAGACTTTGAATTTTTTCTCTTTTGCTCCTTATAAGACCAATAGTTGTATCCTCTCTTTGACCTTAACAACTCTAGTGTGTGTTTCCTAAAAGCAAACACATATTCTTAAATACTCATAATTGTTAAAATTGAGACTGCAGTACACTATCACACCATCAGATGTTTTTTAAAGTTGATCAGTTCTCCCATTAATGTATTTTTCTGGGATATGATCCATTACAGGGTCAGATGTTACATTTAGTTGTTGTCTCTTAGGATCCTTTCATCTCAGTCTTTTATCTTTTATGATATAGACTTTATGTGGGATGCATTTCATTTTGAATTTGACTGGTGCTTTCCTATGGTGAGATTCAGATTGGCAGGCATGCCATAAATGCCATACGTCAGTGCATCCTCAGTAGTCACGTGATAACAATTTGTCCCACTATTTGGTGATACTTTGATCATTAAAGTGGTGCATTGTCAGTTTTTCCACTGTAAAGTTACTGCTTTTCCCATTTTAATTAATACATATCTTAGTAGGGAGGTACCTTTATCAGGTCTTTGCACTGCTTCAGACCACTTCAGTCATGGCTAACAAAGCAGAACAGACCCAGATTCTTAACATTTGGGTGACAGAAGGACAATTGGGATGGGGAAGCTCTACAATGGGAGCCTCAGAAGAGGTGTAGTGAGCCCGTTCATGAGCCTCATGAAGGAGTTTGGGATATTGGCAGGACTGTGGAAAGCGACACACTGCTAGAGCAGCGTATACTGCTGTTTCTGGCTCTGCTTAAAATCCTATAAGCAAGAGATTTGGTTACTATGCAATGTGTATGCTACCCTAGTATTTTAAAAAGGAGATATAAGTTTTTGGTGGGGATTTGACCCATAAATTTCCCCCTTTTCAGTTACCATTCTGGTTCACCCAGATTTTTAAAATTCTGGTTTGTTCCAGTTTTGTTTCCTCCACCGTGTCTGAACCAGGAAGAACTGGCTTGAAACCATGTTAAAACTCACTGTCATCGTACTTTCATACCAATTTTAGTATCCAATAATAATTCTTGCCTGAAGCAATTATTACTGTGGTACTTGCCAGATGGTAACTATATCTACCCTTCTGTCTGCATTGATTTGGAATTAGTACTATAAAGATATTTCCCTTTCTGCTCCTTCTACTTACTTAGTCATTCATTTATTTATTTATATCAGTTTGGAACTGTAAATTCTTACTATGTTATCTGGGTTAGTCCATTATTTTCTTTCTCAGAGTGTTCCCAATTTTGTCTCTTGGAACCCCCTCAAGCTTTTTGATGTGTCCCTGTAATGTTCCAGGCTCACTTTATACTTTTTCCTGCTTCAAACTGGAATCACTCATTTCTCCAAGCCCTGACTTTTTTTTTTTGGACAGTGCTGTTTAGGAGCCCTTGAAGCATAGTGGGTTACAAATTGGGCTGCTAACTGCAAGGAAAGCAATTTGAATCTACCAGTCACTCTATGAGAGAAAGATGAGACTTTCTGCTCCTGTAAAGATTTACAGCCTAGGGTTGCTTATGAGTCTGAACTAACTCTACGGCACACCACCATTGTAACTACCATTTAGAAGCTAAGATTTTAGTGCCAGGTTACATTTTTAATTGCTTGTGTATTTTGTATTTTATATGACTATTTCTATCAGATGTATATTGTTTCTTGGAGACCCTAGTTGGTACTAACAGTTAGTACTCATCTATTAACTGAAAGTTTGGTGACTTAAACCTACCCAAAGGCCTGGGATCTGCTTCAGAAAGGTCACAGTCATTGAAAACTCTCTGGAGTGCAGTTCTACTCGTCAGCACATGGGATCACCATGAATCAGAAACGATTCCATGGCAGCTTGTTTTATGCTGTGTCTTGCTGAATATTGTTTGTTTACATTTGAATATATTTTTTACCCACTTTTTTAGTATAACTGTAGGTAGTTATTAGTGTTAAAGAGATCACTAACTTAAGTTAGCCATGGAATGATAAACATTTCTAGGCACTTATCTAGAGTAGGTGTGGTGCTGTAGGATCAGTTATGGACTGTGAACCACAAGGTGGGCAGTTCAAACCCATCAGCTGCTCTTCAGAAAACCTGTACAGGTTTGCTATGAGTTGGAACCGTTGTTAACGACAACAACATCTAGAGTAGGAGTCCTGGTGTGGTGCTGTAGGATAAAGCACTGGACTGCAAGGTCGGTTTGAATCACACACCAGCAGTCACTTGGAAACCCTACACAGGATCGCTATGAGTCAGAACTGACTCAGCATGCTAATTTCCTGGTTATAATGATTGCACTCTGGCTATATAGGGAACTCTCTTGGTTTTGGAGTGTTGGTGTGGTGCTGTGGGATAAGCACCAAACTGTAAACTACAAGGTCAGTTCAAACCCAGCAGCTGCTCCTGGGAATCCCTGTACAGAGTGGCTGTGAGTAAGAACTGACTTGACAGCACTTAACCAAACAACCCTTGTTTTGGGGAAGTTGACAGTGAAATATTAGAAGTAATAGGACTTTCAAATGGTTTTGAAGAAAAAAATATGCGTGTTGATGTATGTATGTAGAGACAGAGTTATAAGATGGGGTTGAATGCAAAACGAAATCACAATGAGATATGCCATTCCACTCCCACTAAGATAGTTAATAAGGAGCTCTGGTAGCGTAGTGAAAGTTGGGCTGCTAACCTCAAGGTCAGCAAGCCGTTCGAAACTACCAGCTGTTCCATGGGAGAAAAATGAGGCTTTCTGCTCCCGTAAAGATTTACAGCCTTGGAAACCCTAAGGAGGGTCTCTGAGTCAGAACTAACTCCACAGCACACTGCTACAAGAAAGAAAAGGAGTCCTAGTGTGGCGCTGTAACGCAAGTGCTGCACTGCTAACCTCAAGGTTGGTGGTTCAAACCTACTAGCTGCTCCTCAGAAACCCTATACAGTGTTGTTGAGTCAGATCTGACTCTACAGAACTTAACAGAAAGGAAAAGGTTGTGAAACCAATTGTTTCTAACAGGAAAAAAAAAAAAAATACAGCATTGCATTTACTGGGATCCTTTCTGGTGTTCATTTTAGAAAATTAATTGGTGTACAGTCTGAATGTTAGACCATTTATTTAGCTGACCCTAAGGTGCTTTTGACTTCTAAATTACTTTAATTTGCACTTACTATCTTTTAGTAAATGAAGACCTAAGACAACCAAACAATTTGAGACAGGTTTTAAGTTTGTATTTAAGGCGTTTTCTGTACGCATTCTGTGAGTTTTACAATGAATTTTACCCAAAGAATGATTTTTGTCCTTTCTGAAACCTTGGAATTTCCCCAGTGATTGAAGTTTTTCCTATCTACGCATGGCTCCCGGCCACACCTGAGAGTTTATACTAATGAGGTGTTTCTTGCCAGACCAGAAAGACCTACCATGTGATTGATATTGACCCAACAATGGGGACCAGAGGATGGCTATGGAGCTAAACCATGTGGGCGATAATCCGATCTGTCAGGTCTACTTAATAAGATCCCCAATAAAAGCTCTGGATACTGAAAATCTGTCGCTTCCTGTCTGGTGGAGGACATGGTTCTAGGAGGGTAATGTGTCCCTCTTTTGGGACATGGAAGCTCTGTGTAGGGAACCTGCCCAGGCCTTTCTCTGTGTATCTCTTTATTCTTATTAAAGTAAAGCTGTAATTGTTTGAATATAGATTTCCTGAGTTATTCTAGGAATGTGATGAGCCTGAGGAGGGTAATGGGAATCCATGAATTTTGTAGCCAGCAGGTCAGAAATTATGATCCCTGGGGCTCCCCATTTAATGACTGACTTCCTGAAGAGGTAGGGGGAACCCTGAATTTGTACCCAGCCGGTCTGAAGTGAAGGAATCCTGAAGACCTTTGAGCTTCAGACTGGCGTCCTAAAGGGGTTTTATTGCCCTCAAGTCAGTTCAGACTCATAGTGACCTGACCCTGTGTAGGGTTTTCAGGAGTAACTGGTGGGTTTGAACAGCCAACTTTGTGGTTAGCAGTCCTCTGCTTATCCTGTAGCACCACACCAGGAACCATGAATTTGTTGTCAGAAGGCAGGGTGTTGTAGGGACCCCAAGTTTATGATTACTCTATGAAGTTGGCAGACTTGACCGTCTGAAAGACTGCCTTTTTACTTGTGAGAACTGGCCTAGTTCTAGTGGTTGGGGTCAGAGAAAGAAGGTATTGCATTTGTAGTCGGTGGCCAGAGCAGAATTGGGTTGATTCTTTTCTAAGTGCTGAGACCACACTAGTAATTGGGCCACTACTAATTTTAATCTGGTTTCATCTGGTATTGTTTAAAATCCTTAAGAAAGATTTGTTGCTGTTAGCTGTCATACACTTGGCCTCTGACTCGGGGCTACTCTAGGCTTCGAAGGAAGGCTTAAGTAAACTACTGTAATGTAATGTGTAAGATTACAACAATCATGTTTTACCACTTGAATAATGAAGATTTTGCTTTATGTTTTTTTTTTTAGTGAAGGGATGTTTTATCTTTTTCTCCATCTCTTTACTTTAACTCACAGTTATAGTTAGATATTTTTGGAAGTGGAGGGGATTACCGATTCATTTATTGCCTGCTCTGTGTGATGAGTCCTAGTAGAAACACAGTGTTACCTGTAACAGACAGATGTAAGTTGTTGATGACCGCTGCAAAGTGAGAAGGAAGAAAGTGCGATTTCTCATTAGCTTAGAGGAACATGTTGACTATACTTGGGTTTGAGATTCTTAATAGCATGAAAATGACAGTATAAGGGGATGAGGGTATCGGTTTTAATTTCTTCATTTTATTTCTCTTGGGGGGAAAAAACACACAAATGTGTACTGTGTTTGGAGTTAGTACTTAACCTCAGTTTACTGAGAGTATAGGTCTCCTTTATTAGTTATGAAATCTTGGACAATTAGATTTTCTGTTAAATTCTAGACATGATTGTATTTAAGCAGATAGAAGAAAATGATTTTAAAATTTTGTTAATAATTGTTATTTTCTGTTTTATTTAATAGGTATCAGCAGATGTTGCATACAAACTTGGTCTACCTTGCTACAATAGCAGATTCTAATCAAAACATGCAGTCTCTTTTACCAGCAGTAAGTATTTTTGAAATAGTGTGAAGCTGTCAACATTTATAGAGTTATATTGTATGGAATAACACATTTTTTATTTAGAGGTTTTTGACTTTTGTGTAGTATATCTTCTCTACTCTTCCATATGCAGGTTTTTTTTCCTATATTACCTCCTTATTTAATTTGAATTAATTCACCAAGAATTGATTTCCTCCCTGAAGACGTTAAATCCATCCATTCACTCATTAACCCACCTACCTACCTATTTATGAACTTTTGTTTTTTGATTGTGTAAGTAATTCAAAGCCAATCCCCAACATCATCTGATTTCACTGGTAAAAGTTTCACCATGTATCTCTAGCAGGTAGGACTATATAATTTACCCTCATCACAGTACTGTGATTCTCCCTGACAACATTTACCATGATTTCTTAATATTTAATAACAACCAATTGATTTTTAATTTTCTTTGATTTTATAAAAATACAAAAGCATTTTAATTGCCTAAGGATCCAGGCAAGGTCTTTGTATTGCATTGATTGATGGTTGTCTTTAATCTCATTTAATCTTTATCTAATTTTCCATTTTTTTTGAAGAAACTGGGTCATGTTTTTATAGACTTCCTCACATTCTGCATTTGTTGGTTGTATCCTCATGATCACTTAATGTGTTTTTCCATCTCTTTTATTTTCTGTAGACTGATAACTTGAGAGGCTTGATCAAAGTTCGTTTTAATTATTTTGTCAAGAGTATTTTGTTAGTGGTGCTGTACATTTCCTATAGTAGGAGGGACTTGCTTAGTTCTGTTCTCAATGATGTTGCAACTGATCATTGGGTATAGGTGATTTCAGCCTGATTAATACATTATCAAGTTCCTCTTAATGATTTTAGCAGTTATTAGTGATTGTTGACTAGATCCACAGAGTTCTACTTTTACAATTCTTGCATTTATTAGTTGTAATTTGTTTAAGAAGAAAAATTTTTCTTTAATCAAATACTTGATTATCTTGAAATAGAATCCTTACTGGAAAGTCCAAATAAAGACTTGATTCTATCCCTTCCTTTTTTAAATTTTTCAGAATAACAAGTTGGTCTTTACAAACCTGCAAAGGTGACCAATCATTGTTGTATTTTTAACTATCATCTCAATTTACAGATGTTTATGTTTGATTTTTTAAAAATCCATTGCTGCCATCCTTTATGATGCTAAAATTGACTTATCTTAGGTCAGTGGGAGTCTCTTCATATGGCTTTTATGTCCTTTGACGTGATTTTAGAATTCTTTTTACAGCTTTCCTTTCAGGATTTGAGAGCGATAGCAGGCTCATTCTGTGTATTTTCCGCTCCAGATCAGAAATCAACCATTTTTCTAAGGGTTATATTTTTGTGGGAATTGGTATTATGAGACCACAGTTTGGGTGTTTGGCACATTTATTATTACTGGATTTTCATTGTTTCTAGGCCTTTCATTGGACAAAACTAATAAACTTTTTTTTTTAGAAATAAAATAATTGAATTTTTAGTGATATTGCCATTGCAAATGAAACATTAAAGGGTGCTTACTTAACTTGGATTTTTAAAATCTTACTTTCTCTCTTTTTTTAAGTTTTTATTGTGAATTGAGTCATAGTTTATATGGAAGAACATCAGCTTTACACTCATCGCATTTCGTTTCATTGCAATGATTACAATCCACTCCATGCATCATCATTCAACAGTATTTGCTTCTATTCCATCTTTTCTTTTTTTTCCTGAATGTACACTGAAGCATTCAGAAATACATAATCATTCAAACAACCACAGAGCATACCTTTCAAGCCTGCCCCCTGGCCGCCAGCACACAGCCCCTCTCCCTCCATGAGTCTAGAATCCCCAGCCGCTCTATCTCTACACATCATCTCTGCCTCCGTCTCTGGCATCGCTGCTTCTTTGGTTAGGGTCCCACACCGCTCTTCTCCCTTGATGGTCCCAGGCTCTTCTGTTCCTGGACTGCAAGATCAACCACTTATTCTTACAGAACGTCTACCTTTACATTTACAACAATCGCAATCAGTCCTGATAACAATTATTTACTATTGAACCACAATAGTCTTTTCCGCATCTCCTTTCACTAGCCCCATCTAGACAGGTTGGAAACCACTCACTGTTGATTCTACCTTCCCCTGCATCCTCTGAAACTAAACTCCCTCATGAAAACGTGTAAGCCAGTCACTTTGTGCCTTTGTAGCCCCTAATTTAGGTAGCCAGTATCAAAGTTGCCAGTCCCTGTCAACCCTGTGTATAGAGGAGATGGGAATGATCCTTGCTGTGAAGATTCCTTCCCTCTTTTAAACTACTAAATCTGTAAGTATAGGTCAAGTTCATCAAATTTTAGTGGATTACAGTTTTTTTCCTCTTCTTTCTTCTTCTAGTTGAGTTCTGATCGTTCAGCTATGGAAGCTAGGTCAAATGGGTACTATATGCAAGTATGGGCGTTCTTGTGCATTTCCCCTCACTTCACATCAGCTGGATGCTTCACTCTCCGCTCTAGCCCTCTATGGCTGTGTACCTGTCCATGGGCTCAGGAGTCCTCAGGTCTCACCATACTGCTGGCCAACCATGTCTCACTTCAGGTTGACAGGAGTCTATTGAATGTGGTCAGACTCAGCCCACATCTTCATCGCTGCTTTTCCCCCACGTCCCCTTATCGGTAGACCAGTGTGGTCGCCAGCAAGATTACGTGCCTGTTCATGTATTCCCTTTGAGTTTTCACTCTTGGAAGGGGATTTATGTTAGTATCTCCGTTTTCTTGGTCTAAAAATCATATCATAGTTCCTTAATGACATTTCTGTATGCGGTTATTTGCTTTATTGTTGTTAAGTGCCATTGAATAAGTTTAAACTCATTGTGACCCCTTGTAGGGTTTTCAGGGAGTGACTGGTGAGTTTGAACTTGACAACATTTTGGTTCAAACCGACCTGGCTGTCCAGTACTTTACCCTACAGTATTACACCAGGACTTTTCTTACTTGTTTTTAATATTGGTATCGTTATAGCAGAATGCTTTCTTATGTACATAGTGTAGTGTACGTTTGCTTTATGCTATTATGTACATAAGAAAGCATTCTTCTATAGCAATTCCAATATTAAAGAACACTTGCCATTGTATTTGACCCCATGTATTTGTCAGAGTCGAACTGTGCTCCATAGGGTTTTCAGTGACTAAGTTTTAGTAAGTAGATTGCTAGGCCTGTTTTTCAAGGTACCTCTGGGTGGACTTTGAACCTCCAGTGTTTTTGGTTAGCAGTTGAGTGCATTTACTGTTTGCTGTCAATAAAGATATTGATAATCAATATCAATAAAGATATTGATTATGTCGAGATACATAATCAATAAAGAGTTTTAAATTTGAAGTAATTCTTTTTTATGTGCTTGTTGAGTTTGATTATCAATAGTACTTCTTATTATGTGCCATTGAGTTGTTTCAAACCTCAGTGGAGCAGGTCACCAGATATTGTTTTTTTTTTTTTTTCCTGCAGAGACACTGATGGGTCTCTGCTAGCAATTTGTCAGTAACCAAACACTTACCAGTTGGGTTGGACTTACTTTTTGTGACTGGTGTGAGATATAAGCTCAATTTCATATGACTCCATAGTTAACTTGATCTCATTTCAGCATTATTTTTTGGAAAAGCAAGACAAAACATCCTTTCTCTTGAATCCATGTGACGAGATCTCATTCTAGCATAATTTATTGGAAAAGCAAGACAAGGAACATCCGTTCTCTATTTTGCCTTGACATCTGTGTTACGTATCAAATGTCCCTACATGTATGGATCTGTGTTGGGTCTGTTCTGTTCAGTGGTTTTTTAAAAAATAAATTCCACAATCTTGTCACATTTTTTATAATCTAATAAGTCGATGTATTTTTGAGAAGTTTCTTATTTTTTCCACCAAGAATATCTTGGCTTAACAGTCCTTTGCATTTCCATATATACTTGCATACCTTAAACACCAGCAAGTCAATTTATACACACATACAGGTTATCCTGTTTTTTATTTATTTTTTTCTCATTGATATTACCTTAACTAAATCTAAATCAGTTTGGAGAGAGTTGATTGGTATCTTTACTATGTTGAGTCTTCCAAATGATCATTGCATGTTTTCTCATTTATTTAGTTTTTAGTGTCTGTCAGTAAAGTTTTATGATTTTTCTCATCAGAGGATTTACACAACTACCATTGGATGTATTGTTAATAGGTATTTTGTATTTTTTTAAGCCATTGTAATTGGACTCTTAGTTAAGTTTCATTTTTTAACTGCTATTGCTGTTAATGTGGAAATGCAATTGATTTTTAAATCTTACAGTTTTTCTGTGGATACTTTCAGTTTTCTATACTCATGATCATATCATTTGTGAATAAAGAGTTTTGTTTCTTTCTTGCCAATCCTTACACCTTTTATTTCTTTCTCTTGCCTTACTTCTCTGGCTAGGACCTCCAGTACAGTCCTGAATAGAAGTGGTGATAGAGGACATCCTTGTCTTGTTCCTGATCTCAAAGAGAAAGCTTTCAGTGTTTGACCATTAAGTATGATGCTTGTTGTAGTTTTTTGTAGACACCTTTTTTAAAAATCAGATTGAGGAAATTCCCTTCTTTTTTGGTGTGCTAATAGATGTTAAATTTTATCACATAGTTTTGTTCAATCTAATGCGATGGTACTATATTTCATTTTTAACTTGTTAATGTTATTTTCATTGGTTTGCTTTTTAATTCTCAGCCAGCTTTGCATTCTTGTAATTAACTCATTTGGTCAGTCATGGTGTTTTAAAAATATTGCCGTATTCAATTTGTTAATATTTTGTTAAGAATTTTTGCATATTTGTTCATGAATGTGAATGACCCCTAATTTTCCTTTCTTATAATGCCTTTCTTTGTCTAGTTTTTATTTTCAGTCTGTGCTGGCTTCATAAAATGTTCTGGAGGTTTTTCCACTTTTTTCTTATGTGGCAGAATTTGCATGCTATTTGTATAGCTGTTACTGCTTTCATTATAGATTGGTATGATTCATGGGAAAAGTCATCAGAATCTGGTTTTCTTTGTAAGAAAGCTTTTTACTTTCTGTAATAGTTATAACAGTTTATATACTCCAACATTTTATAAAGAGATCTGGTAGATAGTGGTTATGAATCCGGCTGTGAACCGTAAGGTCAGCAGTTCGAAACTACCAGCTGTTCCGCAGGAGAAAGATGAGGCTTTCTGCTCCCGTAAAGATTTACAGCTTCAGAAACTCTGTACAGGGTCGCTATGAGTCGGAACTGGCTCCACGGCACATAACCACCACCACCACCACATTTTATATACTGCCTATTTCGATAATTGCATTTTTTAGCATTCAATCTAAATTTTCAAATTTATTGGCATAAAGCTAGCAAAACAATCTTTTATTCCTAATGTCTACATAGTCTGTAGTGATAATTTCTTTTTTACAATTTCTTATTTGTGCCTTCTCTTTAATATTTCTTTTTGACCACTCTTGGTAAGTGTTTATTATGGATATTTTTATTTGCAAAGAATCTTATTTTTGGCTCTGGTGTTTCTCTATTGCAGCAGTTTTTAGTCTTTGTTGTCAGTACCCCTCCACATTCCTAAAAATTATTGAAGACTCTAAAGATCCTCATGTAGGTTGCATCCATTGATCTAAATTATACATTTTTCTCAGTTTACAAATTAAAAATTAAAAAAAATACTAATTGATTTAAAAATAACAATAAACCCATTGCATGTTAAATAATATTTATAATAAATAACTCTTTGAGAATAAGTTTGGTGAGATGAATGGCATTGCTTTACATGTTTGCCAGTCTTTTAAATGTCTGATTTCATAGATGTCTGGATTCTCGCATATGTTTCTGCACATGTATAATCTTTAGTTTTGTTAAAGTAGAAGAAAACTTAGTTTCTTACAAACATGGTATTGAAAAGGGAAGACTATTTTCAGATTGTTGTAGATAATTTTTTTAGATACTACAAATCTTAACAAGTGCTTTTTATTTTTATTATTTGTAGTATGAAATCTGGAACTATCTCAATAAATTTTTGCATTCTGGTACATTAAAGTGCATGGGTCTGTCTTGCACTTTGGATCATTTACTTTTGTGTGATTTTGTAGTATCGTGCTTTGGTCATTTGATCAAATACACTGAGATCTGTAGCTCTTCTAAATGTTGACATTGTTACTACATACTTAATTGCATGATGTCAAATATCAAATTTGTTAACATAACCACTAATCTCATCAGAAAAGTTTGTACTTAACGGGGATGTCTTCAAGCCGTAAGTGGTAGATAAAAGTTTACCAAATTTCCAAATTTTGCATGAAGACTTGAATTTGATCATTGATAACGAATACTATCAGCTGTTTTCCTTGAGATGGCAGCCCCGCTGTATTTGATTTTGAGAAAATATCTGTAAAATACCCAAGTCTAAATAAGTATAGTTAGTCTAGTAATTTTGTTTTTCAAGTAAAAATGGTGTATTATGAAAATAATGCCTAGTATTCTTAGCAAAGTGCTTTACCTTAAGCATCTTAACTTTGATCTGCTGCTTCATGTTTGTCACAAATATGTTTAAAATACGTAGAAAATTCAGTAAATTATTTTTCCTGCTTCATCAAGAACCTTCTTAAATGAAAGTAATTATTTATAATGTATCAACCTGTGATATGCAGATGATACAACCTTACTTGCTGAAAATGAAAAGGACTTAAAATACTTAACTGATGAAGGTCAAAAACCACAGCCTTCAGGATGGATTGTACCTCAATGTAAAGAAAACAAAAATCCTTATCACTTGACCAATAAATGGCATTATGATAAATGGAGAAAAGATTGAAGTTGTCAAGAATTTCATTTTGGTTGGATCCACCATAAAAACTTGTGGTAGCAGCAGTCAAGAATTCAAATGACATATTGCATTAGGCAAATCTGCTGCAAAAGACCTCTTTATTATAAAGTGTTGGAGAGCAAAGATGCCAGTTTGAGGACTAAAGTGTGTCTGACCCAAGTCAAGGTATTTTCAGTAGCCTCACACACATGTGAAAATTGGACAGTGAATAAGAAAGACCATAGAAGAATTGATGCATTTGAATTATGGTGTTGGAGGAGAATATCAAAGTTACCATGGATAGTCAAAAGAACAGACAAATCTGTATTGGAAGAAGGTGAATGCTCTTTAGAAGTCAACGTGGCCAGGCCAGACTTCATCTCTCATACTTTGGGCATAATATCAGGAGGGACCAGTCCCTGAAGAATGACATCATGCTTGGTAAAGTTGGAGGGTCAGTGAAAAAGAGGGAGACCACCAGTGAGATGGATTGGCACAGTGTGGCTGCAACTGTGGGCTCAAACAGGAAATATTATGA
>NW_006408533.1:4186892-4200092 GCF_000296735.1 Chrysochloris asiatica | reverse complement strand
AACTTGAGGGCACTTAACAACAGCAATCTATAGTTTTACTATGGTATATACATAGTTGTGCTTTTCTGATATGTGAAGTTTGATGTGCTCTATTAGTTTTGGGAACTTCTTATGTACAGAGTGACCTTTTGTCTCTTCAGGCAGATAATTATTTCTTATCTGAGATGCCACTTAAATATATGTTAGGTCTTACTGTGTCTTTGGAATCCTGGTGTGGCACTGTGGGCTAATGTGTCAGACTGCAAAGTTGTTTGAACTACAAGGTTGGTGGTTCAAGCTTACCAGCTGCTAGTTGGAAACCCTATTACAGGGTCACTATGGGTTGGAATCGACTCAGTGGCACTTAACAACAACAACAACTATATCTTACCCCTTCCAGATTTTCCTAACGTTTTCTCATTCTAGATTTATTTTCCCTTGGCCTATCTTTCAGTTTTCTAATTGACTTTTCAATGGGCTTCATTTGATATTATGCCTATCTGTTGTGCTTTTAATTTCTATTGCTAGGCCATTCAGTTCTATTTAGTTCTTCACATCAAAATTGAAATAAAAATAATTCTACTTTTTGCTGAAATTGTGACCATACTAAGTAAGCATTGGTGGTTTTTAAAAAATACTGTATTATAAAAAATTTCAATTGTACTGAAAAATTCTAAGGCTGTTACAGAGACCATTTAGATACCCCCTGGATTTCACAATTAACAGTTCGGTGTACTTGCTTTTGTTTTCAAATTTTAGAGGGAGGCACTGTTATTTTAAAAGTTTATATTTGAGAATTCTAATATTTGGAGTTGTTTTGAGTCTTTCACTTTTTTCTTATTTCTGCTGGTTCTACATTGTGATTATATTGCCTTCTCATGTATCTGGTTATCTTGATAATAGTTAAGTCAGAAAGTATTCTTGGTAATTATAGGAATAATTTGCCACCTAAGTTTGTATTGTCTTCCTTCAGGGAGCATTGTTATTCCTTCTGCTACTGGAGACACTAGCAGTCTGGGATCACTTTAACTGCATTTCAGGTATTGACATTTTCTTTGTTTCCCAGATGAATGCAGTCTGGAATACATGGTTTGTTATGCATATCATTATATCTGTGTCTTACCAGGGCTTCTGCTATTGTTGGCCCCTTGACTCTTGACTTTTTTGCCCTTCCAACCTATAGATAGCATCTTCTCAACTTCTAAGCTGGCTTTCAACACACTATAGCAAATGTACCTCCAACTTTGGGCCTACCTCTTTAGATTGGCTTTGTTTTCTTGGCTCTTGGCCTGATCACTTTTTACTATGTTGTTAGCTCTTCTATAACTTCAAGCATATTTTAAAAATACTTTGACCATCTTTTATTGCTGTTCATAGTAGAGGGTTATGTGAAACACCTGGTCTGCCATTGTCCTTAGATGATTCTTTAAGTATTAGAATTGAATTCTGTTTTGCTAGCCATAGAATACTACTTTTGTCGCTTCTTAAATATAACTACTACTTAGTATAGAGAACTAACACTTGACAAGTGATTGTTATGTATTCGTTCCTTAAAATAATTTACTTTAACCTTGGAACTCTATCAGGTAATTAGTCCTGTTTTGTGGTTGAGGAAACTGAGTCTTAGGTCAATTAACTTGCCATGGGACTTGTAGTAGGTGAGTGGTAGCAATGAGGTGTGGAACAAGGCCTTCGTGAAAGTTTGTATTTTATACTGTCTTATCATATTGCTTTTAGGATGGAATAGAAATAGAAGCCTAACCTAGTGGTTCTTAAGTTTGTGTATTAAGCTAGGAACAGGCCAGATCATCACAGAGCTTGAATCTAAATTTTGCAGCATTGCTTTATTTTGATTACCCTTTTGTGTTGTTTTCTGAGCAAATAATCTGAGAAGCTGGGTTCTATGAGGAAAAAATGTGGCATCAGGATTGGAGGAAGACTCTAACAACCTGTGATAGGCAAATGATATAACCTTGCTTGTTGAAATTGAAAAGGACTTAAAACATTTACTGATGAAGATCAAAGAGCACAGTCTTCAGTATGGATTACATCTGAATGTAAAGAAAACAAAAATCCTCACCACTGGACCAATAAACAACATTCTTATCAATGGAGAAAAGATTGAAGTTGTCAAGGACTTCATTCTTCTTGGTTCTACTATCAGCAGACACAGAAGTAGCAGTCAGGAGATCAAACGACGTATTACATTTGGCAGATCTGCTGCACAATACCTTTTTAAAGTGTTGAAGAGCAAAGATGTCAGCTTGAGGACTAAGGCACGCCTGACCTGAGCCATGGTGTTTTCAGTAACATCATATGCATGCGAAAGCTGGACAGTAAATAAGGAAGACCGTAGAAGAATTGACACATTTGAGTTATAGTGTTGGAGGAGAATATTGAAAGTGCTGTATTGCCAAAAGAACAAACGGATCCATTTTGGAAGAAGTGCAGCCAGAGTGCTCTTTGGAGGCCAAGATGGCCAAACTTCTTCTCTCATACTTGGGACATGTTGTCAGGAGGGACCAGTCGCTGGAGAAGGATATCATGTTTGGTAGGGTGGAGGGTCAGAGAAAAAGAGGAAGACCCCCAATGAGATGGATTGGCCAGGTGGCAGCATCGATGGACTCAAGTGTGGCAACAATAGTGAAGTTGGCCCAGGATCAGGCAGTGTTTCGTTCTTTTGTGCTTAGGGTGGCTAGGAGTTGGTACTGACTTGATAGCACCTAACAACAACAACATAGGTTTCCAAGGCTGTAAATCTTAACAGAAGCAGAAAGCCTCATCTTTCTCCTGTGATAATAGTTTTGAACTGCAGACCTTTAGGTTAACAGCCCCACTCGTAACCACTATGCTACCAGAGCTCCTTTCCAATGAGTATAGGTTGTTAATTTTGCAAGTTTGTATCTGCAGCTTCTTCACCAAGGCCATATTTTCCAATGACTGATACTCTTCAACCAACTTTTTGTTGTATTATTGGTTTAGGGGGACATTATGAGTAAACAATTTAAATCAAGAAAAAAGTTTTCCGTTTAATTTTTCTTTAGGATAAAATTTGGGGAAAGTAGACTTTCTAGTTTAGTTCATATTGTAGTCATGCAGTTTAAGGTATATAGTTAAATATTTCTATAGTATCAAACATTTTATAGCTGGCAAGATAATATAGTTTAGTGTATTTAATTGTTGGCTGCTCACCATAGTCTTCTGGAGAACTTATAAAACATGTCAGTAACCAAATTGATCTAGGGTGCAGGGGCTATGTCATAGTATTTTCAGAGCCTCCCAGGTAAATACAAGGGATAACTTTTCCATGCTTTTCAAATAAACTATCTAATATCGCTGAGGATATGCAAAATCTCAGAAATTGAAGTTGACTATCATGAAGCAGTTTTTTTTTGTTTTTTTTTTTTTGCAAAATGAGAAAGATAAGACTTATCTTACAATGTTATGAGATCAAATGAAATAATCCACAGTGCCCAATATGTGGAAGGATTTCAGCAACTGTTAATGATGATGAGGGTAGTAGTGCATAGTAGAAAATATAAATGGAAAGAGGAACCAGATTCAGGAGTTATTTGAAGTGGAACTAGCAGTATTTCAGTGTCATTGGAAAGAGTTTGGAAGATTGCTGATTGTGTTGACATCCACTAACATTGAAAAAAATTTAGAAGGTACAGTGATCAGTTTAGTTTTGGATATATTAGGTTTGAGTTGCCTGAAGAACATGCAAGGATATCAAGGGATAAACAAAGGAATTGCTAAACAGCTTTGAATGACCAGATGAGACTTGAATTTACTACTTGTTATCACTATGATTTTTTTTCTTGCAACTCTTTGTAATGGATTTGTAGAGGCAGAAAAAGCAGAAGATTGTATTTCGGTTGTATTAGGACTTGGTAGACGAAAATCACAAATTATGATTCCTTTCAACAATTGAGTCATGAAATTGGTGCAGGCCATAATACAAGTATTATTAAAGAATACTTCCTTGAAATTTGAAGAATAGAGCATATGGGTTTTGGATTTCATGATTGTGTATAAGAGCATTTAAGTAGTAGTGAAGATATAGTGGTATCATAATGAAAATTCTCTGAAAAAGTTTTACTGCATAAATTTTAAGGAATCTTTATGGAAAATCATTCATGTTAACAAGAAGTCTTTTTGAGAGGTGCATATCAATGATGGCCAATAGTGTAGATAGAGAACTAACATTTTGTACTTACTTGCCAGTTGCTGTGTTAAGTGTACATCATCTCATCTGATTTTCTGTTCTTGGTTTCTGTTTATGTCCTTAGTTTGAAATGAGAAAACAGAGACTTAACGTCCTTAAGTAACTCAAACCCCTCTACCACTGTTGGTTTTCTCTTTTTTATTTTTCTGATTTAAGTTTACTGATTTGGAAATAGTAGGTACTATGTGATTTTAATCTGGGGTTTCAAATATTAGTATGTATTCCTTAGGTGATTTTGTTGCTTTGTACAGAAGAGCACTTTGAAGTAATATATTGCTTAGGACTTAGGCTTTGTTGTTAAAACAAGACCTAAAACAGTAGTTACTTTAGATGGAATGGAAGTTCATCTATAAATTATTGTTCTGAGTCTATGCAGTATAGGGTTGATATGGGACTCTGTGGTGATGACTACCCAGTTGCCTGTCTTGTTTACTTGCTGTATCGTTTGCATGGTTGAAGATCTGTCACCACCAAGTCCACCATCTTAGTAATGTAAAGGGGAAAGACCAGAAGTAGAGGCATTTTGCGTGTTTTTAAGGGAATGGCCCAGTCGTACACATATCACTTCTGTTTACTTCCCATTAACCCGAATTTTAGCTTTACATTTGATTGTTAAAAGCTTGGGAAATAATACCTTGATCCTGGATGACTGTATGAATAGTTTCAATTTGGGAGTTCTCTTGAAGGAAAAGTGAGACTGATTATTGAAGGACAGTGAGTAGCATTTGCCGTATAGTAGAAATAACAGGTCTGATACTATAATCTTAAAAAAAGTCTTAAGAATTTTCTTTTGCTAATTAGCAGCATAACTTTGGGAAACAATTTTCATTCTGGGCCTTGAATATAATGTTAAACTAACATTATATGATCTGCATAAGAGAAAGATTAAACACCCAAGAAATAGATTTGCAGTGCTTCCTTAGCAAACAAAATTGCAGTGAAAAAATCTGCTACAGCCTATTCTGAATACGTACATGTGTTAATCTTAGAAAAAGGCTGAGAGCTGATTCTAAGTGTTTATTTTGCTTTTTGCTTAATTTGCATGGATATAGAATTAATTCCCTAATTTAGCCAGATAGTCCTGAATTTTAAATTTATTAAACATAATAATAATTTTTATTTAGTGTTTATTCTCCACAAAGAATAAAAGTCTAACCTGTTCATGAAAATTTATTTAGTTAGTATGTTTATATACTGTTTTTCATTTCCTAAATGATATTTTTGAGTAATTAAGCACTTGATGTTGAACTGATCGATACACAGTCTTCAATATAAATTATATTAGTTTTCAGATTTAATAATTTCACTGGCAGAACATCTGTTAATATACTTCATTGAGTAAAATTTTTTATGAAAGAACTGAATTGAATTTTTGCAGTTGTAATCTAAATGAAGTGAAGGAACATATGCTTAAAGCTGTGGATAGCAATTTAGAGATTATTACCAGGATACATTGCATTTATAAATTTTAGCATAATTTCTAGGCTAGAAATTTGATACAGCTAGAACATCAAGAATGACAGAAAACCCTAAGAAAGTATACTCCTTACCTCTTTCACCTGCTTTTTCTGCAACTAAAGACAATATAAATACACATTTTCCTTTCTTTTCTATCCACATACACTGTTCTGTATGTTGTGTTTTTATTACATTTTGCTTTTTTTTTTTTAAATGAGAGATGTCTCTATTTTCATTAGTGTTATGGAAAGAACTTTTCCTTAATATTAGCATCATTTTACTAATATTTAAAATTTTATTGTTGACAGAATTTCATAAATATGATAATGTTGATTATTTTCCCATTGAGCTTTTTGTCTTCTGAGATATTCATAGTTCTCTTTTTACCTCTTTAGCTACTCCATTCAACATCCTTAAATTGCTCATTAAATGCTGAATTTTGTTCTTAAATATTGTCTCATTCTTCCTTGGAAATCTCAAGTTCATTCCTGGTGCCTACGTTCCTGACTTTAGGTTTCAGTTATACAGTGATAATTCACAAATGTGTATCTCTATACCTGAGTATAAGACATTAATCTGATTTCCGCTTGACATACCTCTTTGGTAATCCATAGATCTCTCCGGACAATATGGTCAAAATTTGTTTCTACTCACTGCCTCTTCATTTTCTTTACTGTTAAGAAAAAGTAAAGGAAAAATGTTGTTAGCATACATTTCAGTGTTCCCATGTCAAGTGAGTAGTATGCATGCATACTTAAGTTTTTTTGTTAGAAACCTTGGACTCTTCTCCTTGTTCACCTGCTGTAGCTTGGTCCCCAAGTTTTTTTTCTTTCTCTAGAACAACAGCAACAATAAAAAGTGTCTAGTTAAAACATTTTGGTCTAAAATCAGAAATAAAAAGTTTAGGTGAAATACCTTTGAAATGTTTGTTTTTTAGGAGATTCAGTACAAATTAAGACGTCAGTAAGTTGAAGTGATGGATTGTTGGTAGTAAAGTTGAGTAAAAAGCTGAAGTAAGGTATCACTTTTAATTCCTTTAAAAATGTGTAACAAAACCTTTTTGCCAAATTTTTATAAGGTTGTTGTTTAGTACCATGGAGTCGGTTCCGACTCATAGTGACCTTGTACAGGGTTTCCGAGGCTATAAATCTTTATGGGAGCAGAACACCTCATCTTTCTCCCGCAGAACTGCTGGTAGTTTCAAACTGCTGACCTTTAGGTTAGCAGCCCGATTCGTAACCAAAATAAAAGGAAAATTAACATGCGTTTTAAAACCTCTGTGTATTTAAATTATATTGGAAATACAGTAGAATAAGTGATTAGTTCTGCTATTTAGGATTGGTGAAAGTTTCACAAATGATGTAACACTGTTTCATAGAGAATTGACCCATGGGACTACAGTCGTCTAGATTAACAATATAGAGAACATTTTGTTACCACCATTTGTTTACCTTGCCTTTCAGACATTTAAAAATAATTGTGTTACCTATTTGCTGGACAGTATGTATAAAATTGGGTCCTTGTGCAGTGCAGTAGGATAAACACTTGACTGCCAAACACAAGATCAGCAGTTCAAACCCAACAGCCGTGCCTTAGAAACCATAGACTAACTAAGTCAACAGCACTTAACACCAGCAACGTATATAAAATTTAGTGGACTGAGTCGAGATATGTAGAGATTGAGTATATCCTACTGAAAGAGATATGTTAGCATACAAACACATATACTCACATTCATTGTTTTTGTAGCGCTGTGTAGTATTCTGTTGTGTATATTTACTAATTTATGTATTTGTACCTGGTGTATATTGTGTATATTTACCTGGTGTGGCATTGTGGGTTAATGCGCCAGACTGCAAAGCCATTTGAACTGCAAGGTTGGCAGTTCAAGCTCACCAGCCGCTCCTCGGAAACCCTATACAGGGTTACTATGGGTTGGAACCTACTCGATGGCACTTAACAACAACAACGACAAATATTTTCTAAAGTTGTGTAAGCCTTCTATTGGTGGACATTAGGCTGTCTCCATTTTTTTTCCTCCAGTTTAAAACAGTCTGTTTTATCTTGAAATCTATGTGACTTACTTGCCATTTTAAAGAGAATCTACACTATTCCCTCTTTTCATTATAAGTTGACCTCTCTGGTTCCTTTTTTGTAATCTTATAGATTTATTTTACTTTAAATCCTTCTGTATCTGAATTGAGTTCTGGGTAGTGCCATCATGTATGGGAATCTCAGGATGCTGTCTGCGGTTACTGGTTCTCAATCTTAAGAAACCTGTTAGCTTTTTTTGTAAAGTTGGTTTGGCTATTAAAAATACTTTAAATACATTTATTTATTTTTTAAACTTCTTTTTCTGAATTCAGTGAAGGTTTACAGAACACATGAGTTTTACATTCAACAAATCATATTTTTTGCTTCATTATATGGCTGCAATCTCTTCCATGTACCAACAGTTAACAGTATTTACCTCTATTCACTTTAACTCTTATATTCCTTCTGCTACCTTCATCTCTGCTAACCTCTCCCATGTTAACATGTGTCTACTTTCCTAGCCCATGATAATTTTCCTTTTCCCCTAACCCTTGTAACCATTATAGATGGTTTCTTGTATCAAGAAACCTTTTTTTTTAAAAATAACTTTTTACATTGATATCATATAATGTTTGCCCTTTTATTATTGACTAATTTCAGTTGGCATAATGTCCTCCAGTTTTAACCATGTTGTGAGATGTTTCACAGATTTATCATCATTATTAAATTTTTTGTAGTAATCCATTGTGTATATGTATGAAAGTTTGTGTAACCATTCTTGTATTGCTAAGCATTTAGGCTGCCTCCATCATTTTGATATGACTTTCGACAGACAGCATATTGAAGGATCCTGTTTTCTTTCCCATTCTGTTTATATTTTGACTGCATTTGACTGGTATATATAATCCATTTACAGTCAGTGTAATAATCAATAGGTATGAGTTGATTGCCGTCATTTTTCATATTGTGTTTTTGAGATGCTGCTGGATTCTTTGTTTCACATAATTTTCTATGCTGAGTTAATTTTGTTGGTGGGTTTTCTTTTGATTTCTGTTGTGTTAATCTAGCTGATTTTTGTCTTTTTTTATTTTGATGTGCAATTGTATTGTATTTCTTGAAACTTATCCTGTAGGAGTCCTGGTGTGGCATTGTAGGTTAATGCGCCATATTGCAAAGCTGTTTGAACTGCAAGGTCGGCGGTTCAAGCTCACCAGCTGCTCCTCGGAAACCCTATACAGGGTTACTATGGGTTGGAAACAACTTGATGGCACTTAACAGCAACAACAATATCCTGTAGTTAATTAATTTTTTCCTTACTTAATGGTGATGGTGGTTATGTGCCGTGGAATACAGTGTGTTTTATCTTGAAATCTAGTTGATTTCCTTGTCATTTGGAAGTTTTGTATTGACACTATTTCCTTTTTTTTTTTGCTTTATAGTTGACTTCATTGTACATTGATATATCTCTGGTCTGATTTTGTCTTGTTAGTTTGTTTTACTGATCTATTTGGATTGATTCCTGGGTGTTGTCATGTATAGTAATCTCAGGTTGTCTGCTGTTGTTGATTCTCAGTCCAGATGACATTCTTTAGCATTTTTTGTAAAGTTGGTCTGATAATTACAAATGCCTATAATTCATTTTATCAGGAAATGTCCTATTTTCACCATCATATTTGAGGGACAGCTTTGCTGTGTATATGATTCTTGGTTAGCAGTTTTTTTGCTTTCTTGATCGCATGGTTTCTGCTGAGAAATCAGAGCTTAGTCTTATTGATTTACCTCTGTAGGTAACTTTTTGTTTTTCCTGAGCTGCTTTCAGTATTTTTTCCTTGCCTTCGATTTTGGAAAGTTTGATTATGATATGTCTTAGTTATTGTCTTTTGGGAACTATACTGTTTGGGGTTTGTTCAGCTTCTTGTATGTTTACCTTCTAGCTAGACACATTTTCTTACAACAACTCTTAGACAGTTTTCTCATTGCTTTTAATTGTATCTTCCTGTTTTGGAATTCCAACCAACCCTAAGTTGTTCCTCTTTATATTGTCTCATGTAATTGTTAGGCTTTCTTTGTATTTTTCATTATTTTTTCTGATTGTTCTAGCATACTTGAGGGATTTATCTTCAGGGTCATTAATTTGGGCTTCCATTGCCTTGAATCTACTCCTTTGTCTCTTTCAATGTATTGTCTATATTTGAAACCTTAAGTTTTAATCTTCTGAATTTCTAATTGCAGGTTTGTATTGTTTCAAAATGTGCATTTTTTTTGTTTGTTTGTTCTTGTAGTGTTTTCCTGATTTCTTCCAAAGTTTTTTCTGTGTTCTTGCTTTCCTTGATCTTTGTGTCAGTCTTTTGAATAGTATTTTTTAAAATTATTTTTTCATTTAGTTCCATTACCTGTTTTTCCTCAGAAATGTTTTCTGGCTTTGTATTTTGTTCATTGTTTAGTAGTGTGAGCTAAAGTTTCCTGTTTTCTCAAGGATATTGTGTAGTTGTGTTTAATTGATGATTGTAAGTTGATGTGTAATTTAGCTCTCATCCGTGTCACTTGTGGGTATAGTTAGAGAATAGAAGCTTGTGCTCAATTCTTGTTTGCTGTTTGTGCACACCAGTTTTGGGTGGGTTTGGTTGCTGCCTATCATTGATCAGGTGGTATAGGAACTGGTATTGACTATTGCCCAGTGGGTGGAGTTGCAAAGGGTATGACTGTATCTTTTGTCAGGTGGATATGAGAAAACCGCATGTCATACACACACAAGACAACAAAACAGAATAAACAAATAAGGAACCATTAGCGAATAGAAAAAATAATAGAAGAATAAAATAAAAACCGGCATCAAAAGAGTGCGTGGAGTGAATTGTAATCATTACATTGATTTGCTGAACGTAAAACTTATGATCTACTCTGCTCTGTAAACCGTCCGTCACTCACTCAATACACAATAAAAGCTTTTAAAAAAACAAACAGGCAGCAACCAGACAAAAATAATATAACAACTACAAAGACAAAAGACAGGGAAGTAGAGCTATAGAAGTGAAAAGAGGAAATAAAAGGAAATTTAAAACAAAACAAAAGCACTTAGACAAATAGGAGAAGGAAGATGAACAGAGAAAGAGAGTAGAGTGTAGTAAAGAAAGATCAAAAGGGGGGATGAAGCGGGGAAATGAGAAAGAGAAGGAAAAAAAACAGCATAGCGTAAAAGTTAAAATTCGAGGGAATAGAGAAAGAAGAAAGAGGAGAAAGAATAAACAAAAACAAAAGGAAAAAAAACCAAGCCCCCAAACAAAAAAAAAAACAACCCAGTGCAACATTGGGCCCAGAGAGGAGACAACTCTTGTGAGGGGGCTCTTATAAGACAGGTAGGTCACTAGGTAGGCATGGAAGTGATGTAACATTATAATTCCTGGCTCTGGAGTTCCTATTGGCCTTGGTGTTACTATGTTCAGGGTACTCAATCTAGAAATACTTTGTGGAGGCGCTTGATGGAGCTGGTTTCACTGTCTGTTAGAACCACAGGGAAGATGAGGGCAGGGTGACTTGGTTAAATGCTGGTCTGTTGGTTCTGCGGGTTATGTATGTCTAGAGCTGAGCCCACTTGAATCTAGGCACCAGAGTTTTGCAGCTGGGCCCCCTCCTCACATTGGTGTGGCTCCCAAGCACATGTCTTAGATCTCCCAGAGAGCAGAGTTTGTGCTGGATATGGATGAGGGTAGGAACTGTCCACACTGGTCACCTTGGGAGCGTAGGGAAAAAGATGGACCCACACCTTTCTCTGCCTGTGTGAATCTGCTCTGCCGGGCTGTCTTCTGTTGCCAAAGCTTCTCACATCAGTCAGTATCCCTCTCTCGCTGTCACTGCTGTTTTTTCTTCCCAGCAAGCCTACTACTGTAGGCTTTCCTCTGAAGTTTTGGGTTCCAGGATTTTAATTTGTGTCTGTTCATTTTGCCTCTTTTTATCTTTGGAGTTCTCGTGTGGTGCTGTGGGTTAATGCGATGGACTGCAAAGTCAGTTTGAATAGCAAGATTGGTGGTTCAAGCTCACCAGCCACACCTCAGAAATCCTATATAGGGTCATGCTGTATACTGCAAAGTCGGTATGAACTGCAATGTCGTGGGTTCAAGCTCACCAGTTACTCCTTGGAAATCCTATACAGGGTCGCTGTGAGTTGGAACTGACTCGATGGCACTTAACAACAACAACAATCTTTGTTTTAAAGCGTCTGTGTAGTGCACCTGTCTAGTCCACAGTCTTGGCTGAAAGTTCCCGAGACTGTAAATCTTTAATGGAGCAGATACACCCCATCTTTCTATCATGGAAGAGCTGGTTGGTTTGAGCCACCGACCTTACAGTTAGCAGGCCAATGGTTACCCCACAGCACCAGCAGACGCCCTTGCTATATAGAATGATGTTTTTAAGTGCCATTTTGTTGGTTATAACTCATAGAGACCTTATATAGAGTTTCTGAGGTTGGAATTCTTTGTGGGAGCAGAATGCCTCATCTTTTCCTGATGAGTGACTGGTGGGCTTGAACTGCCAATCTTGTGGTTTGCAGTCAAGTGCTTATCATATAGAGCCACCATATTGCCTTGCTGGTGAGTCAATTCCTACTTATTAGCGACCTTGTAGAGGGTTTCTGAGGAGTGGCTGTTGGGTTTGAACCGCCAGCCTTATGGTTCAAACCAATCTTGGCCCAGTTATTTATCCTCAGCACCACATTTATTGTTGTTGGTGTTAAGTGTCATAGAGTTGATTCCGATCCATAGTGACCCTATATAGGGTGTCCGAGGAGTGGCTAGTGAGTTTGAACCACCAACCTTGCAGTTTAAACTGAATTTGCAGTCCAGCACACTAACCTGCAGCGTCACATTAGATACTTGTTATATCTGTAAATAATCAAGCTATTTCTGTTATACTTATTAAATGGCTGGAGGTTTGAGTGTACACCTGTGATGGCTGAAGAACAATGTATAAAGTATGCCAGAGGGAATTATACTCACAGATCTGGAAAAGTACAGGCATAATGACAAAGGGTCCATATAAAAATATAAAATGAAGAGTATGACTGGAATTGTAGGAGTGGATATTATGTTCAGAACAGAGAAATAGAGAAAGAAGGCAGAAATAGATCTATGAGAAAAATAATGCCTCCCTATCCTCCTGCAGACTTAAAATGGGAGTTTGGAAAGAAACAAATTATTTTGCTTTTTCTGACAAAATGTACCAACAAGAGAGCCAGGTAATGCAGACCACCTTGTATCTGTGTTTTTCCTTTTGCCCTTTTTTGAACTCTCAAGGTTAGTCAGTTATTCACAATTTCATTAGGAAATTTGCCAAAGGCATCCTTTGGAGGCAGCTGTCTCTGCACCCTTGGAGGCCATCATTAATGTTTCCAATCCATAGGAATATTCGGCACAAAAATATTGGACTGAGCTCGAGCTTGCTCTTATTGTTTTAAGCACTTTATTACCACCCCACCCCCCCATTAAGCAATTTAAATGCAGATT
>NW_006408533.1:4184448-4186788 GCF_000296735.1 Chrysochloris asiatica | reverse complement strand
ATTCATTAAGACTCCTTAATATATGAAATAAATGAAAATCCTTTATACAGAATGTCAAAAATTTTATAAAATTTAAAACTAAGATTCTATAAACTAAAACCTGCTTTAATTGTGGTATTCTTTTGGTCTAAGGTGCTTCGATTCTTTGCTCATTTTGACTGTCTTAAGAAGTCTGGGAGAATACTAAATAATGATATTAATAGTCCATGATTAAAATGCATTAGAATACATTGAAATGCATTTGTGTTTTTGTTCCTACCCAATTTAATAATATAGGCAACTGTTACACCATATGCATCTTTAATGTATTAGTCTAACTGTTTCTCTTGTTTTACTAAACTGTTTCCTTTCAGCCACCCACACAGAATATGCCTATGGGTCTTGGAGGGATGAATCAGAGCGGCCCTCCCCCACCTCCTCGCTCTCACAACATGTCTTCAGATGGAATTGTAGGTGGGGGTCCTCCTGCACCACACATGCAGAACCAGATGAACGGCCAGATGCCTGGTAAGTTTTTCTCCTCTAAGACATTAACACCAGAGTTGCTTAGCAACTGAAACGACATGGGGGCTCAAGGGATACTAGATTGTTGATGACAAAACTGCTTTGAATGCCCCCGAGTACAAGCTCTCTTAGAGTTTGTTAGCTACAGAGCTACGTGACCTGTATTCAGTGTTTATCAGGCTGCCCTTGGGCTTTCATGTAGCTGACACACAGCATTCCTCTGATGAACAGAACTGGCTAAATTTAGTCTGTCTGAAACTATACAATACAGCTGGCTTTAGAAGGTTTTTGGGAAAAAAAATCGTAGTACCATGGTATAAGATTTAAAATCTGTTTATAGAAAGGTATTGCAACATTTCCCTTAGTTTTAAACTGTATTTACTTAAACATTTATTGATCTCAGAAGCTCTGTCATTGGAAAACATATATGAGGAAAAGAAACAAAATGCTCTCTAAAGTATTTATTTATTTAGTATTTCCTCATTGATATCATTGAAGAGGGGTATAAATTCTTATGAACAAATGTATTTTGTTTTTATAAAAACAGCAACAACCTGTACCCATAATTTTCAGTGTAGGCTAATATACAGGGTCAGTATGGGTCAGATTCGACTCGACGGCACTTCACAACGACAATATGAGAATAGTTTTACCTTCTAAAAATAAGAATTATTTTTGTTGTCAAAAAGAATAGTATATGAATAACAATAATGGAAATAATTAAAATGAAAGAACGCTTTGTTTCTAAAATTAGTAATGAACATTCATAATGAGAGTGTCTTCTAGATGATTGTATTGAGTTGGTAACATTGGTGTTCAGGGATGATGGATATAGAAGAAGAAGGAAAGAGCACAGTCTCTGGTTGGAAGCATTCTAGCCTGCTTTACAGAAGACTGATGTGGTGTTCGCTGGCTATTTTCTGTTTCTTTGTAAGGCTTGCAGCATCTGGAACCCATACCCAGTATGGAATTTAAACATAACAACTTTCCAAAGATTCTTGCTGAATCCACATTTGGAGCACATCAGGACATGCCAGTTTTTAAAACTGAAAGGTCACTGCCAGTGCAGGTTAGCAAGTTAGGTGCTGTGAAACATTTTATGGTAGTACCTTTAACTTCTCCATGCAACACTTGAACTGAAGACCCAAGAAAGAGTTGAGCAGCGATACAGTTTTTGGTAACCTTTGGCTATTAGATAAGGCATCTGGAATAGTTAAATATTTATATAAATCAGAGACTATCAATCAAGTTGACCCAGCTTGTCTAGAATACTGTATAGCTTCCAAAAGTTGGCGAATAAGAATCCAAGTAGTAGAGCAATTCATAGATGTTTCATCTTGGGCAGATAATATCTTAGTTTTTGTCTTTTCAGAACATAATTAAGTGATTTTTTAAAAACTAGATACTACATGTATATGATACTAAAACTAAAATGTACCAAGTAGTATTTAATACCTCCTAACTCTCCAGACAGTAGTTCAAGTCCAGGTAGTTCAAGTTTACCAGCTGCTCCTCGAAAACCCTATACAGAGTTGCTATGGGTTGGAACCGACTCGACGGCACTTAACAACAGCAACAACTCTCCAGATACTTGGATTTAGAGAAACATTGGCTTCTGGTTACTCTTCCAGAGATAATTCTCTCTGGAATGTGTATACATTTCTTATCTTACTTTTCCTTCTTTTCTTACATGTTGTGGCTTTTTTTTCTTTAACACAAATAGTTGTTGTTGTTAAGTGCCTTTGAGTTGATTCCGATTCATAGTGACCCAGTGTAAGGTTTCCAAGGAGTGGCTGGTGAATTGGAACTGCTGACTTTGTGGTTCTGCTGACCTTG
>NW_006408533.1:4147768-4184303 GCF_000296735.1 Chrysochloris asiatica | reverse complement strand
CCGCGGGAGAAAGATGAGGCTTTCTACTCCCGTAAAGATTTACACCCTCGGAAACCCTATACAGGGTCGCTATGGGTCGGAACCGACTTGATGGCACATAACAACAACAACAACAATTAAGTACCTTGTATCTTTTTTCCCCTCTTAACATATTTTGAAGTCCTGGTAACATAACATATTGTGAGCTGGGCTGTTAACCTCAATCATCAGTTCGAATCTACCATTTACTCCATGGTAGAAAGATTTTTTGCTCCTGTAAAGATGTACAGCTTCTGAAACCCTATATGGTGTTGCTATGAGTTGGAACCAACTTGATGGAACACAACCACCACCACCACCACTACCAGAGATACATTTTCGAGACCATCATTTCCTGTTTTTTTTCTGCATTACATTCATTTTTTTCTGGGAAGAGTCCTGGTAGAGGGCTATAGGATAAGTGCAGGACTGCAACGTTGGTGAACCACAAGGTCAGCAGGTCAGACTCACCAGTCGTTCCGCAGAAAACCTAAACTGGGTTGCTGTGAGTTGGGCCTGACTTGATGGCTCTTAACAACAACTCTTAATTTAATTGGGCAGTCTCCGTATGATGGAAATAGAGGTTGTATCCAGTCTTTTGTTACTGTAAATTATTCTGCCATGGATATATATGTGTGTGTGTACTATACGCATCCATCCATACACGTACATGTATATACAAACGCAAAAATATGTATTTGTCTATCTATAGGGTAAATTCCTTCGTAGAAGTATAATTACTGCATATGGATATATCCTTCTAAAATTTGATAGCTAATTTACATTTGTATTCCCTTGACAGTATATCAAAGTGCTTTTTTCTTCATTATATTTTTGAATCAAAACTTTTGATCTTTGCAAATGTGAGAAATGAAAAGATGTTTTCATTTAATTTGCCTTTCTGTTACAAATGAAGCAATCAGTTTTTTCATGTACGTATATGAGCTCTTTTGCAGTTTGTGTGTGAACTGGTCTTTCATGTTCTTTGTTCATTCTTTTTACTGGTTGTGGTCTTTTTATTTGATGCTTGTCTTTTTCTTTTATATTACTTAATTAGTTTAGTTATATGTCTTATAAATGATTCCCCACTTTGTCCCCCAGATAATCTTCTTCGTCTGTCTCCCCACCAGATACTCTTCTTCGTCTTTATATTTTGTTCATGTACAAATGTTTCATTTTTATATTATCTAGTTTATCAATCTTTTATGGCTGTGAGTTTTCTGACTTAGTTAAGGCCCTTCTAGTCTAAGATTATTAAACATTTCTCGTATAGATTGTAGTACTATTATGGTCTCTCTTTTTTGGTGTTTTAATTTTTTATACATCTGGAATTGGTTTTGTTGGAATTGAAGATGATAGGAATCCAACCTATTTTTCTCCAAATGGCTACTCATTTGTCAGCATTTATTGAATTGTCTTTCTTTTGACCCTTGATGTTTAATATCACCACTGTTATTATCTACTAAATTAGCATTTGAGTCTAGTTTGTTACACTCTATTTGGTCCATTGATCTCTCTTAATCATCCCTTGTATGCTAGTACTACACTTACCTTATTTCAACTTTATGGTATGTTTTCACTCTTATAAACTGGTCCTCCCTTATTACTCTTCTTTTGCAGAATGTTTTTGGTTTTTCAGCATCAATTTCTTAATCTGTAAAATGTGAATAATAAATACATCTATCTCACAGGTTTGCTGTCATTCATGTTTAGCATTTACTTTGCTATTGACTAAATATTCAGTTATTGTTAGCTTTTTTAAAAATTGTAGTAATACAAAAAATAGAAAGTTTCCTAAGGTACTTTTGTACAGGTGATCTATTTAACTTTCATATTTTGCTTCTGATCATTTTTCTTCAAAGGACCTAACCATATGCCTATGCAGGGACCTGGACCCAATCAGCTCAATATGACAAATAGTTCCATGAATATGCCTTCAAGTAGCCATGGATCCATGGGAGGTTATAACCATTCCGTACCATCATCACAGAGCATGCCAGTACAGAGTCAGATGACGATGAGTCAAGGCCAACCAATGGGAAACTATGGCCCCAGACCAAATATGAATATGCAACCAAACCAAGGTAAGTAATTCTCATGTCAGGCTCGACTAGTATGTCTCTGAAAGTTAGACAGTTCTACCAAGTTGTTAGTGGATATGAAAACAACACTTTTGAAATGAGTTGATGGTCAGACCCATTTAAAGGGAAAGTTGAATTTGAAATTAGCTTAAATTGCTCTCTCTGTTTTTAAAAAATAATACTTAGAAAACTGTTTTCTCAACTTTTTACCTATTAAGCAAAACATTGCATTCTTTGATTACCTTTAAAACAACACTTCAACAATACAGATCCCAAATAAAACTGTATATAAGCCAGTTGTCCCAAAAGGCATAAAAATAACGTGAGCTTAGACACAATTTTCAAGTAAATATTTGTTTATATACTACCTTTGTAAGTAAAATCTCTATATAAAACAACTACTCTATTGTTAATTTATTAAGATTATATTAATTTATATACTTTTCCCTTGATTTTTAAGTGTGTTTTTGATTCTAAGCTTCAGCACTAAGAGGTAATTCTAATATAATTTGTTGTTAGAATGTGCTGTGAAGGTAACTGCTGTACTCATCTTCTTAGAGTGGTATGAGTCTATTAAAATTTACTACTCATCTCTGAATGAAATTGTTATCTTGTTTCTCTTTTAAGTATTCATGTGACTAATAACTAAAAACCAGTAAGTGGCGCTCTGTTCTGCTAATTGCTTGTTAAAACATTTGGCATATTGCCAGACTAAATCTATTTCAATTATGAAATGTGGTAAGGTTAAGAGTATAAAATATAATTAAATGTATTTGCAATACTGTTGTAGATTTTGCTTTTGAAAAACAAATCACTAAAGTGTGCACCCAGATAAAAGAAGATGATATTAATCTTTTGCTAATGTTCACGGTAATACATTCTAATTTTAAAATATTAATACAGATTTCCCCCTCTAGTTTTTATGCTATATACTGAAAATAAGGGGAGAAAATAGAGCAAATTGTTGTGAATGTAACTTCACAAAATTGGCGTTTGCTCCATATTTTCTCCAGGTTTTTTTATCCATATAATTGCAGTGTTTCCTTTTTGAAAGCTAGGTCAATTAATGGTTCTAGTCAGTAGGATCTAGTCAGTTCTAGGTCAGAAGGGAGTTCAGGTATTTCTCTGTACAGTTTGGTTATCAAGAAAATTGATAATGTGTATGATAAGCAGCTTCCTCTGGTAGTATAGTGGCTATGAGTTGGGCTGGTAACCTCAGTGTCAGCAGTTCAAAACTACCAGCTGTTCCACCAGAGAAAGATGAAGCTTTCTGCTCCGGTAAAGATTTACAGCCTCAGGGTCGCAGTGAGTCAGAACTGACTCCATGCCACACCGCCACCATGTATATCAGTGGTCCACTTCTTAGAATCTCAGAGCTAAAGAAAAGGTAGGGTATGCATAAAAATGGATTCTGTTGCTCCTTTGTTGTTGTTGTTGTTATGTGCCGTGGAGTCGCTTCCCACTCATAGTGATCCTGTACAGGGAGGGTTTCTGAGGCTGTAAATCTTTTTGGGAGCAGAAAGCCTCATCTTTCTCCTGTGGAACAGCTGGTAGTTTTGAATTTCTGACCCTGAGGTTAGCAGCCCAATTCGTAACCACTATGCTGTCAGAGCTCCGTCTGTTGCTCCATGGTATGATTTAATTCATAATAAGTCATGAAGAAGAAAACAATAAATGCAGCAGTGTCCGTGGTAGAAAATAGTTATTGTGTCTAGAGAAAAGGAATTGTGTTCTGTACAAGAATTTTTTGTTCTAAATTTAGGATCTAAGTATTAACTGTGTTTTTAAATGCTGTATTTTATATTCATGTATAGTTTTTAGTATTGCAGTTATATTACTTTTTTTGTTATAATCTTAAGATTGATGAATTACTTAATAGAAAATAAACACTATACAGAAAATTAACATGTAGAGATGTGACTCAAAAAAAAAAAAAATTGATAAGGCACTTTTCAAATTTGATAGTTGAGTAGAGCCACTAAGGAAATTTTTTGTGTTTTAAAAAAATCTGTCCAGGAAAATAAAATTAATTCATTAAATTTAGATGTTTCAGGCTCAGAAGAAGAAAATTATAATGAAAAAAGTGACAGTTATGCAATGTTCTGTCAATATCCAATTTTTGATCATAACATAAAATACTTTATATGGTACCTCTTGTTGGGTGAAAAAAAAATGTATGTTTTATTTGAAATTTTAAGATTCCTTTCCATGATAATAAAGCATTAAAAGTAGTTTTATGAAAATAAGCTACATGTTCTGGTGTGGCGCTGTAGGATCAGCACTGGACTGCTAACCACAAGGGCAGTGATTAAAGCCCACTGGCCACTCCCTGGGAAGTTCTATACAGGATCTTATGAGCGTGAACCAACATGATGGCACTGAACAATAACGAAGAGTTTATTAGTCAACGAAGAGAAATACTTACATATTCCTTAAACTTAAATTTGTCAAGTAACAACAACAACAAAAACCCAAAACCTGAGAGAATTTTGTCTTAATAGGAAAATTTAAATAGCAGTATGTGATGGTGGTGGTGGTTATGTGCTGTGTAGTCGGTTCCAACTCCTAGCAACCCTATATAGGATTTTCCAGGCTGTAAATCTTTACGTAAGTAGAAAGCCTCATCTTTTCTCCTGCAGAATTGTTGGTCGTTTCAAATTGCTGACTGAGAGATTAGCAGCCTGACTCGGAACGGCAATGCTACAAGAGCACCTTGAATAGCAATATGTAGGACATTCTAATTTAAGTGACATTTTTTAGAATTTTTACTAATCATATGTTGTGGGTTAATGCACTGGACTGCACTATAGGTTTGAACCACAATGTCAGCGGTTCAGACTCACCAGGCGCTCCTTGGAAACCCTATATAGGGTTGCTATGAGTTGGAACTGACTCTATAGCACTTAACAATAACAGTGACATATGATATTTGTCTTCCAAATGAAGTGTTTTAAGTTGAAGTCTTGATGCATTCATTCTGGTAGTTTTGGGGTGGTTTCACTATGAGTTGGAACCGACTCCATGGCACATAACAGCAACATATATCCCCCCAATTTCTACCCTTACACACACACACACACACACACACACACACCCCATTCTCTTCCACCCTCGGTGCCTGCAAATTGCTCTGTGAACTCCCTGTCTTTTTACCCTTCTTGCTTTCTCTTAGCTTTAAATGGTGCTGTAGGAGAAGCACTGGGCTGCTAACCTCAGGTCAGCATTTCAGACACACCGGCCACTCCTCAGAAACCCTTTATAGGATCTCTGTGAGTTGGAAATGACTCAACGGCACTAACCAACATTGACCTCTCTGAAATCTTGTCATTGTGATTTAAGAGTTTGATTGAAATTAACTCATAGGACAGATATTCTCATATATTTAGTTTATTATTTTGATTTTTTTAGAGAAATAGTCTGCTAATTCATAATATTACCTCTACTGTTAAGGCACATTGTGTGTTAATACTACTTATTAAGGATTAGAAGTCTGAAAGCTTTGATGAGCTCTGTGCCAGTGATAAAGTTGTTAAGTACCGTCCAGTCAATACCGACTCTTAGAGACCCTGTAAAGGGTTTTCTGAGGAGCGGCTGGTGATCTTGCTGTTCAAAGTGACCTTGCAGTCCAGTGCCCTAACCCACAGTGCCACACCAGGAGTCCAATGATGTAGCAGTTGGTACTTAATTTTAGTTGATTTGTATTGTTTTATGTATCAGTGAATTGAGAAGTATGAAATTTTTTATACTGCAAATAAGCAAATGTTATTATAGCAGAATCTTTTCTATCTGTGGTTCTTTAGGGAATCTACTGCTTCTAAGTGAAAGATTCAGTAAGTTTTTAAAGTTGATTTGTTTTTCAAACTGCTTTCAGAATTGTTGCTTTTTAATTATGGTAACATAAACTCTAATATGAGTTATTTTCATTATTATCTGGAGAAAGCTCATCAGTTATCTCTTTGAACTTTAGTAGTAAAGCTTGCATTCAAAATGAACCATTTTCCTACATCTCTTGTTTTACATAAATAATGTCCTCGCCATATTTTTTTCATAATGTTTACCTGCTATATGTTATTATATAAGCATACTGTAAGATTTAAAAAGTCATGTTGATGATTCCATATCTTTTTTTGTTTTCTTTTCTGTCCAATGGATTTAATGTTAAGTCTTCATCTTGGTGACTGTTGACATAGAAATTTGGTTTTTAGCAGCATCCTCTCATCAGTTTAACCCTCCAGTTTGTAAAGTAGCCCCTATCCTAGCAGGATTCCTGCTCTGCAATTTGCCTTCCCTCTTCATAGGGTCACTATGGATTAGAGTCGACTTGATGGTAACAAGTTCAGGTTGTTTTATTTTTACAGGTTTTCACATCTACAAGTACAGATTTTGGATGGGGGTGCAAATACCATTCAATCCAAACAAATCATTTCAAATACTTTATTCCATAAAAATGTCATTTACTGTCCTGTTTTGAAACGTAGTGGGTTTGAATGAATGAGAAATGTCCATGGCCTCATCTTTGTTTGCTGTTAAAATTGGTAATTGATAAAATATTGCTAATATTGCAAGTTTCTATTATAAAGTGTTCTAGGTATATTCCCAGTTACCTGCAAGTTAATTCCAACTCATTCTCCTGAGTTAGAGCTCATGTATCTGAGTTTAGAACCATAGGGTTTGATTGACTGCTTTTTTAGAAGTAGGTTGTCAGGTCTTCTACGGTGTCTCTGGGTGTACTCAAACTTCCCATGTTTCAGTTAGCAGCCTAGCATGTTAACAGTTTGTACTGCCCAAGGACTCTTGTGTATAAAAATAATAATGTTACGAAAAATCTGGGAAATAGAGGAAAGCATAGAGTATAAAATAAAAAAAATCTATAACTTTGCTTTTCCACATTTTAAATTATTCCACAGATTAAGTAGAGGGTAATCCACAAGGTACAAACATTTTGTTGTAATTACATAATAATTTATAAATATTTGTTTAATTGTTTTTCTTAAACTATAATTTCTCTGAAGTTACGAACTTGTTTTGTTTACTACTTTATCATATTTGTTGAATGACTGATTTAGCTGGGTATATTTCTTCCTGTCATCTCAGATGTAAACCTAACATCCTTCTTTGTGGTTTTGTCATCTATCACCTGTCATTTCAAGATGGAACAAAGAAGAAGTTGACAGTTACTGTTCAATAAAACAGATGAATGTCAGTTTTAGCAAAACGTTTTGAGTTTGGGAAGCAACATCCAGATTAATTTCTGTTCAACAGATTTAAAGTCTTAGTTTTATTAGGTTTCATTTAAATAAAAAACAAAAAACCTTAAGAGTTTTGAAGAAATTATAGAAAGTTACAAAGATAATAAAGATAAATGCTGTGTATCTCCCCTTTATCTCTCATACCTGGAAATGACTGTTTCTGTAATTTTGTCATGTTGATAGTCTTACTATGAATGGACTCAGGTGTTATGGGTTCATTGTTATTTTCAGATTGTCTTTTTTTTTTAACTAAGCATAATGTCCTTGAGATCTGTCCAAGTTTCTGTGTATAACAATTCATTCTTTTTCATTGCTGAGCAATATTCCATGGAGTTTGGGTTTGGCTCTTTTGGATAAGCACTGGATTGCTAACCACAAGGTCGGTGGTTCAAACCCCCCAGCTATGCCTTGATGGAAATCCTATACCAGGATCACTTTGCGTTGGAACTGACTTGACAGCACTTAACAACAACAGTAAATTCCATAGTATAGGTGTACCACATTTCAGCCATCCACCTATGTGTGACATTTTGCTTGTTTCCAGTTTTTGGTACAGCATATAAAGGTATTATCATGTTCATATTTTTATTTGGATGTAAGTTTTCATTTCTTTGGAATAAATTCTTAGGGGTGTGCTTGTTGCATCATATGATAAGTGTATGTTTTGGTTTTTCAGAAAATGCAAACTGCCAGAGTGACAATAACATTTTACAATCCCATTAGCATTGTAAGAAAGATCCACATTCTCCATATTCTTGCTATAATTTTTTATTGTCACTACTGACTCAAAGCACTGTGGGGTTTTTAATGGCTAGTGGTGTTGAACATCTTTTTGTGTGTTTATTTACCATCTGTGTATCTTCTTCATTCTCTCTTCATATCTTTTGCCTGTTTTCTATTTGTATTATTAATTTTTTTACTGTTAAGTTTTGAAAGGTATTTATATATTCTATATAAAGGTTTACAGCCTTGGAAACACCATACAGGGTTGCTATGAGTCGGATCCAACTCCACGGCACATAACCATGACCTACCACCATATATGTGAGTTTTAGGGTTGAATTAAAAAATTTAAAAATATTTTATTATGCAAAATTTCAAACAAAAACATAGAAAGAATTGTGTCTGTACACTACCTACCCATGTATTTTGCAGTAAATAGTTTCCTAAATTTACTTTGTCATATCTGTCTATCCATCTACTCATCCATCATTGAGTACATCTTCTTATTTAAAGTGTATTTTGTTGTAATTTACAGCATCCTTGCCCCATAGGCACACAGCTTTACTCAGTCTGTTGGCCTGGAGTTTGCAGCTGCTCTGTCTTTCCATGCCACTCACTGCCTCTGGTGTTGCCTCTTTTCTAGGCAAGGGACCCCATGCTCGACTCCTGCTCTTCTTCTTAATGGTCCTGAGATATCTGTTTTTGAAATGAAAAGTCAACCTTTCTCTTGTTGTATGTTGCCTGCTCTGTCACCCATGTTAGCATGTGTCTACAAATTTTTCTTCCCCCACACCATGGCAACCTTCATAGATTATTGGTTTTGTCAAGAAAACCTTTTCATGTATTTATTTTTTAACTTTTTACAACATTGATCTCATACAATATTTGCCCTTTTGTGATTGACTAATTGCACTTAGCAGAATGTCCTCCAGGTTCACCCATGTTGTGGGGTGTTTCATAGATTCATCATTATTCTTCAGTGTTTTGTTACTACCATTGTGAGTACATACCAAAGTTTGCTTAAACATTCTTCTGTTGATGGGCATTTAGACTGTTTCAGTCTTTTTGGGATGGGTCTTTTAAATAGCATATTGAAGGATCCGGCTTTCTTACTCATTTTGCTCTTTATGTCTTGACTGCTCATGACTGGTAATATTTATATTCAGTGTAATTATCGATAGGTATGAATTGATGGTTGTCATTTTTCTGTGTGTGTTTTTTTGTGTGGTGCTGCTGGATTCTGTGTTCCACAACATTTTCTATGCTGAGTTCATTTTGTTTGTGGGTTTTCTTTTTCATTTCAGTTGTGTTTAATTTCTGTTTATCAGGATTTTTGCTATTGTATTTGAGGGATAGCATTTCTGTGTGTATGATTCTTGGTTGTCAATCTTTTTCTTCCAGAGCTTTGTGAATGTCATCACATTGCCTTCTTGCTTGCATGGTTTCTACTGAGAAATCAGTCATATTGTTTCTCCTTTGTAGGTAACTTCTTGTTTTCCCCCAGCTTGTCTAAGGATTCTCTCCTTGTCTTTGATTTTGGAAAGTTTAATTATGATATGTCTTGGTAATTTTTTTTGGGAATCTGTTCTGTTTGGAATTTGTTCAGTTTGTATGCTTATCTTGTCATCTTTCATGATGTAAGGGAAGTTTTCTTCCAACAACTCTTGAACAATTTTTTCTCTGTTTGTCTCTTGCTATTCTGGAATTCCAATCACCTACAGGTTTTTCGTCTTCATGGTGTTCCACAAACTCTTAGGCTTTCCTTCATAGTTTTTCATTCTTTATCTGATTGTTTTCCTAGCTTACTGGTTGTTGTTGTTAAGTGCCATCTAGTCACTTCTGACTCAGTGACCCTGTGTAGAGTTTCCAAGGATCTTGAACTGCTGACGTTGTGGTTCAAAAAACTGCAGTCCAGCGAATCAACCCAGTGCCACACCAGGACTACAGCATACTAGTAGTGAGAGATTTATCTTCAAGCTCACTAACTGTGGCTTCAATTGCTTTGCATCTGCTACTGTGCCCTTTGAGTGTATTGTCCATCTTTGAAACCGTAGTAGTATTGTTCTGTATTTCTAATTGTAGGTTTTGTATTGTTTCAGTATTTGCATTTATTTTGTCTGTTCGTTCTTGTAGTGTTTTCTTGAATTCTTAAGTTTCTTCTGTGTTCTTCTTGCTTTCCTTGATCTTTCTGTGGATCCTTGAAGGTACCTACTTATTCTTTTTGCATTCCTTTTCAGTTAGTTCCATTACTTTTTCTTCCTCAGAATCATCTTCTGGCTCTGTATTTTGGTTATGTGTTTGAGTCATTCTCTCATGTTTCTTCGTGTGAGCTAAAATTGCCTGTTGTCTCTGGGGCATTGTGTCGTTATCGTATTTGTAAAAATAAACAGTGCACTTGTTTTCCCTGGAGGGGAGAAATCTCTCAGGGGCTCCTGCAGCTCAAGAAGCTCATAAGATAGTTACTGAAGGGATGTGACAGCAGAGTTCTGGCTCTAGCTGGAGTTCCCATTGGTCTCAGTTTTATCCATGTTCAGGGTACTCAATCTGCAGGTAGTTCCTGGGGACCCTTGCTGGAGCTGATTTGGTGTCTGTCAGAACCACAGTGAAGTTGGGGCAGTGTGACTTTTTAAATGCTGATTTGATGACTGCAGATTTTGTGTATCTGGAGCTGAGCCCACCTGAATCTAGGCACCAAATGGTGTGGCCAGCCCCACCTCACACTGGTGTGGCTCCCAACCACCTGGCTCCAAATTCCCAGAGAGCAGGGTCTGTGTTGGTGATGGATGAGAGTGGGAGCTGGCCACACTTCTAGATCATCAGAGGAGCATTGAGAAAGAGAAGAATTTGTAAGAAGAAATTACAACTTTTCAGTCACCCATGTGACTCCTCTGCCACGCCTCTCTCCACTGTCAAAGTTGCTCACAAGATATTCGAGCTGTGTCTGGTCAGCTGTTTACCAGTCATGTCAGTTTCCTTCTCTTGCTGTCTGTGTTTGCCCTCTCCTCCCAGCAAGCACTCCATCCATCTCTGTAAACTTTCTTCTGAAGTTCAGGGTACCAGAATTTTCATCTGCATCTGATTTATTTTCTCTCTTGTATCTTTGTTGTGGCGGATTGGTATAGTGCATCTGCCTAGTCTGCCATCTTGATAAAAGTAATTGCCGAGATCCAGGTGCCCAGTTGAGCCAATTTAAAAGATTTTGTATGAACTGTAATCTGATATACTTTTTAATGGTAGAGGGGTAACACTTTCCTTTAGAACACTATTTTTCCATGTGTGGTCCTAGGTCAGCCTGGGTCACAATCACCTTGGATGATTTGTGTGTTCCACTTCATAACTGCTAAACCAGAATCTCTAGAGGTAGGTTTTACAAATTACATTTTAACAAATACTCCAAGTGATGTTATTCATAGTTCATTCCCTCAGAATTGTTCTGGACAAGATAATCTCTTCTGTGCCAGGTGGCTCATTATTCCTCACCTTTCGTGCTAAGGGACACAAAGCTGGACATTCTAATGTAGTCCATCTCCATGGCTTCCTACCTGGGCAATTAGGGTTTTGATTTTCACAGTTGATTGTTACCTGTGCTACATAAATTTCATAGTTCTTAGGCATCCCTCTCAGTCTCCAATAGATGTTTAGCAATAACTTTTTTTTAAAGTTATTTTTACTGTATAAAGGAAAAACAATTGCTAAATTAGGAGGTATTGTTTAAGAAATAATTTGTTTTGCTGCATTAATTAAGCCAAATTTCTTTGTATTTCCTTATTTCAGAAAGCTAAGTTCATAATAGAATTCCCTGACTAGTTTGTAGACAATGCCTTTGGTTTAAAACTATACCCTGAAGAAATCCAGGGTCTCTCAGTCATTTTGGGCAGAATGACTTGTTAGGGAAGAGGGAGTAGTATCCTATGCATTGTAGGAAGTACTTAGCAGTCTGTCTGAACTCTTCCCACTAGGTGTCAGTAATAACTCTCAGTCCTGTTGTGACCACCAAAAATACCTCCAGACGTTGCTAAATGGAAATGTCCTATGGTGCAGACAAAAGCAACCACAGTTGAGAATCACTGCTTAATCATCGAGTAATATGAGGAAAGGCATATAAAAATGTGTTACAAAAGAAATTATAATGACAAAAGTGTTATTATATGAGGGAAAGTAAAAAAAATATTGCTACTAGAGTTTCCGTTCATAGGTACTTATTTTTTTTAAGTTTTTATTATGAATTGTGTGATAGTTTACATGGGAGAACAGCAACTTCATCCTATTGTAATTTTGTTTCATTACAATGATTATAATCCCCTGTATGCATCGTCATTCAACAACATTTGCTTCCATTCCCTCTGGTTTTTTTTTTGGATGTACACCGAAGCACTCAGGAATATATAACCAATCAACAACCAAAGGGAACACCCTGCAAGACTGCCCCCCACCCCACCCCTGCTGTCAGCACACAGCCCCTCTCTCTCCCGGAGTCCAGAGTTCCCAGCCACTCCGTTTCTCCACATCATCATCTCTGCCATACGTACCTTTTAACTAAACATTTTTAAACATGTCTTGGCAATCAGTGGTTAGCAGCAGACACGTTATCTCAGTAACTACTTGTCTTAATCTCATTAGGGGACCTTCAAAACAAGGTCCATTCAGAACAGTAGCTTCTGAGGGGATCTGCTGGGCCAATTTCAAGGTGGAAAGGGCAGCTAAAAGTTTAGGAAGACTATGTATTAGAACCCAAAAAGGTAATTTGTATAGATTTTTCTAAGGAACACAGGGGTTTATTTATAAAAATGGTTTAAGAAAATTGAAAACTGCTTTAGTCGGAGAAAGTCCTGGACAAGTTGTACCAAGGAGCCTCTTTTCTGTCACAACAGTGCACATGCTTATATTTCAAGAATAGCAAGGGCTACTGTATCCACCTATGGCTCTGATCTTGCCCCTTTAGACATTTTATACCTAAAGTTAAAGACCATTTCAAAGAGCATGATTTGAATCCCTTGACTTAAAAACTGATGTTTTAATGTGGTATAAATAATAGTATGCAGGTTGTTCTGGGAAGAGTTAGAGAGATTGAGGAAATGTTGAGAAACAGTTGCTTCACATTTTCATAGTTTTGTTAATAAAACGTATATTTAAAAGTATAATTTCCATTTTGTTTTTTACAGGTTAGGTTTCTTCAGCCTGTTAAGGACTCAAGTCTTTACATGGGCTCTGGTAGTGGCCGTGGGGCAGCACCTGCAGGTCTAAATTGGGGTGGGGGTGTTCGATCCTTCCGAGCTTCAGGAGTACGGTTCCTGACCATCTGATTGTGAATGGCACAGCTCACACAATAATGCAGTTTCACATACAGCTTGGGACGCAACGTACGCGTCAGATACTTGCTTTGGCAATATCTCTGACGACTGTGGCCTCTACTTTGTTTCAAATTACGAACTTCTTTATGGCCTTGTCTTTGAAAGGCCTGCAGCGGGTATAGTTCATGCAGTGAAATAGGCAGTACTTGGCCATGACCCTTTTTGGCACGACCATGGTTTCTCCATTTCTTTGTCATCTTTTTGGTTTATCTGTGTGTGTGCATAGATAAAAAGAAAAGCACCTTTTAACAGTGCTGCCATACCCCATTCTCTTTGTGGCTTCAGGCTTGATCTGGAATGATCTCAGGGGATACTTTGAGGGAGGGAGAAACGCCACACTTGTGTTTCTACAGAGTCTGTACCATTTTGCATTTCCACCATCAGTGGATAAGTGTTCCAGTTTCCCCATGTTCTTGCCTACATTTGTTATTTTCTAGTTTTGTTTTAACTGTCTTCATGTTAAGTGCCACCGAGTTGGTTCTAGACCCTGTTTAGGGTTTCTGAGGAGCGGCTGGTGGGTTTGAACTGCTGACCTTGAGGTTCAAACTGATCTTGTAGTCCAGTGCATTATCCTGTAGCGCCATACCAAGACTCCATTAACTATCGGTGGTGGTTGTTATGTGCCACAGAGTCAGTTCCAACCCATAGCGACCCTGTACAGGGTTTCCGAGGCTGTAAATCTTTATGGGAGCAGAAAGCCTCATCTTTCACCTGTGGAACAGCTTGTAGTTTCAAACTGCTGACATTGAGGTTCGTGGCCCAATTTGTAACCACTACGCTACCAGAGTGGGAGTGAAATTTCATTATGGTTTAGAGTTGCACCTTTCTGTTGTTTAACAGTGCTGAGCATGTAAAGGTCTGTTCGAGTCCAGTGCCTACTTTTTATAGCTTATTTTTGAGTAGAGGTAGTGAATAGGAGAATAGACACGTGTTTTAAAATCAAACTTGAGTTTGTTTCTCAATATATATTGTTGTTGAGTGCCATTGAGTCAGTTCTAACTCACAGCAACCCTATATAGGGTTTTCATGGAGCAGCTGGTAGGCTTGAACCACCAACCTTGCATTAACAGTAGTGCTTATCCTACAGATCCACATCAGGACTCCATTGAATATATATTGTTATTGTTGCTAAGTGCCATCGAGTCAGTTCCAACTCATAGTGATTCTGTATAGGGTTCCTGAGGAGCTGGTGGTGAGTTTGGACTGCTGACCTTGTGGTTCGTATTGACCTTGAGGTTCAGCATATCCTACAGTGCCACACCAGTGTTCCTTGGTTTTACTCAACAGTGTTCCTCGGTTTGCTCAACTGAAACCTTAAAAATAAGGATACTTATTTACCTCTAGTAGTTTTTAATTTATATGAAATAAATAATCTAACTAGTGTAGGTAAGTTTTCTTCTCTTTCATTTTATACTAAGCTACCTTACCTGGTTAAGAATACTCTTATCTACTATTAAGAGTTTGTTTTCTTGTTGGAAAAAGACTCCAGAGCAATCTTTGAAAAGTTCCTACTTAAGATAAAATTAGAAGTAAAAAGGAATATGAAAAGTAAGAAATAAAAAAGTGAATAGGAAAATAAGAGCTCGATAAAGCATTTCTTTTAGTTAAAGCAGTTCTTCACGTTGGAATGAGGTGAAGTCTTTATGCTTATATTGTGCTGTTGTAGCTCAGCAATACATTTAAAGAGAAGGGGACTTTAATTTTGTTTTTTAGTGTTGGTTTAAATAACCTTTTGGCTCATCTGGGTAGTTTTGCTTATAAAACTTTTCCAGTGTTTCTTACCTTTTTGCCTTTTGTACTTTTTTCTTCAATTGTCCCCAAGTCAATAAAAAGGAAGTATGTAACTATCTTATCAGGAAACAGGGAGATGACTCATACATACTTCTGAGACATTAATGGTTGCAGTGGCAGAATCATGAGTTCCCCACACAGTAGCTTGGCCCAGTGAATCTCTGAGGAGCTGCTTACATTGTTAGATGGCAACATGGAACTTTATGGCCATTGTTGATTATTTCATATGATATATATTTTACTGTTGCCAATGTGATACTTGTAGCAGTGGTAGTTTAGCTACTCTGATATTGTTCACTTTGGAAACTACATAGTGCTGATTTCTCAGTCTCTGGTTTTTGTTAAGGTGTTTTTGGTGTGTGTGTGTAACCCTTTTTAGTTAAATTTTAAAATTGTATAGTTTTGAAAAGGAGAGAAGGCCCTCTAAATTTTTGCCTTAAAATTATTAGGTTTATGAAATTCTGTTAATGCTAAACTATTTATAAAAGTGTGCGTGGTTTTCCTATAGCCCATTATGTAATGAATTGGTTTTGATAACAGAGTATAATAGAAACATATATTCAAGGTATTCAGATAGTGCATAGTTTTATGTGTAAAAAATGACTAGAATAATCTTCCAATGGTATTCAAATCATCTTACATGAATTAGTTGCTTTGCTTTTTGATTGCAGGTTCTTTTAGCAGTGTGAGATTTAATTATTTATTAATTAATTGATGAATTTATTTAATTATTTTATTTCACATTGATTTTTAAGTTTAATTTGCTTTTATCTTTTGGAGTTATGTGATAAAGTATTCTTCCATTTCTCTTAAGATTTTAAAATTGCATGCAAAAAAATGTATTATATTATGTCTCTTTTTCAGGTCCAATGATGCATCAGCAGCCTCCATCTCAGCAGTATAATATGCCCCAGGGAGGTGGGCAACATTACCAAGGACAGCAGCCACCTATGGGAATGATGGGTCAAGTTCATCAGGGCAATCACATGATGGGTCAGAGACAGATCCCTCCTTATAGGCCACCTCAACAGGGTAAGGTGCCATTTTGAAAGTTTCCTGTTTAATGTAAACGAGAATTTGAAGGTTCTAAATTGTATTACACTTTTGGTTTTTAAACATAATAAAGAAAAGTTGGATTTTTTTATTATCCTCTTGATTTTCCCCTTAATTCCTTAAAAGGTAATAAGTACAGTAGATACAAAGGATCATGTAGTGGTATGTAGTTTTCTTTTCTGGGGAAAAGTTACATCATAAAATTTTGTTTATCAGAACTCACTAATTAGTAGCAGAGGAGACTTATTTTGTTTTTGATAAGTTAATAAATGTATGAACAAGACCAATTTTATTTCAGACTACTATAATATCAAAATAAACCAAAAGGAAATTGTCTACCAGTTTGATCCTCGTTTTAAGACTTTAGTGTTTATTTCTCTGAATTGGTACTGCTTGTTATTGCATGTATGGTCTTCACATTAATTTTAGTGAAATGTGGTTTGCTATGTGTGTTTGTATGAGTATGTATAAGAATAGTTGAAAATATCTGAAATGCCAGAGAGTGGGAGGGGAACCTACAACTGAGAATCTCTCATAACATCAGATTAGAAAGCAAGTCTTTGATGACATAGAGAACAAATTATTTACATCTTGACTGGTTGTGGTTTTTCAGGCCCACCACAGCAGTACTCAGGCCAGGAAGACTATTATGGGGACCAATACAGTCATGGTGGACAAGGTCCTCCAGAAGGCATGAACCAGCAATATTACCCTGATGGTAATCTCTCCTAATGTTAACTTTCCCACTTTCTACCCCTGCCCAATATTAATGGAGATAGGTATTCAAAACATTTTAATGAGGATGAAGAAACGTAACAATCTGTTTCTTCTAAGTTTAGAAAAACTTTAAGTAATTTAAAGAATCAATGATAGCATTTGTTTATAAGCTAATTAAAAGTATATTTTTTTGTGGCTGTTCCATATTAGTACCATCAGGAATCATTTTCTGTCATAAGAATCCTCTCATATAAAAGAGGACCCTTTTATTTGTAGAATTGCTAATATCAACCAAAGCAAGTAGCATTGATTTATTCTATTTAAGTAACTGCTTTATTGAAAAATCGTTCACATACCATAAAGTTCACCCATTGGTTTTCATTTATGTGTTGTATAAATATAGAGAGAATATAATTCTTGGTTTCTGTTAGATACATCTCAAAGAACAATGGTCTATATACAATATCCATTTTAGAAAAAATTTTAAGGGTAAATTGTACTCATAATATAGCTTTTTAGATTTAATAGGATAAAAAAATGACATTTAAAAACCAGGTTTTAGTATTACTGTTTTTATGGTGTCCTGGTGTGGCACTGTAGGATAAGCACTGGACTGCTAACCACAAAGTCAGTGGTTCAAAGTCATCAACTGTTATTTGGAAATCCTATACAGGGTTGTTATGAGTCGGAACCGACTCAGTGGCACTTAACAACAATATTAAGTTTTTTAGAATTATTTTAGTGGTAAAGTGGCTTATGAAAAAGTGGGCAGTGAAGATGTGTACTGCACTTAGATAATCTAAATAGTAACAATCCAAGCATACATAGAGGTTTTTGCTGTATAATTCTTGACATTAAAAAATATATATACTTTTCAAAAATTTAAAAAGTTGAACAAAAAATTATTCAAACATATAAAACTGAAAGTTAACCCTTGATTATTCACTTTACAAAATAATTCTCATTGCTATGAAAGGTCTTGCCCTTGCCCAAAGCTTTATTGATACAATCCGTTCCCTAACAGAGACACTTGGGACACTAGGAAGCTATAAGAAAATGTAAGTCAGCAAGATCAAATATGGTGTCTTTAAAAAATCATTTTGCCTGCCATTTTGGTAAATACATAAAGAATAAAGGCAAGAATCAGTACTTAAGAATACTGGTGTTTTACGGAAGAGGCTCTGGCTGTATAGGCGGAACCAACACTCACCTCGTCTTTTACATACAATAAGTGTTTATCAGTGATAGTGGTGATGTATAGGGATAATTCTGGTTTGAAAATGATGCATTTTTATAACCACAGATATTCATGCACTGAATTATTCAGAATGTTTTTTCTATTTTTACTTTACTGTGTAACTATACTATTAAGATTTATTTTTTTAATTTAAAATGTTAGGAAGTTTATAGTGATGGTGGTGAGTAGTGGTGGTTTTGTGCCGTGGAGTCGGTTCCAACTCATAGCGACCCTTTATAGGGTTTCCGAGGCTATAAATCTTTATGGGACAGAAAGTCTCATCTTTCTCTTTTGGAACACTGGTAGTTTCCAACTGCCTGACTGGTAACCACTATGCTAACAGAGGTCCTTAAGTTTATAATAGACTGCAGATATTTTAAAGAGAGAAACTCTACTTGGTTAAATTATATGCATTAGGAAGTCTTCTAAAAATTAAATGTTTGATTTTTTAAAAATATGTTTTAAGTAATTGAGTTAAACGTGACTTTATTATTTTAATACTCCATTCTGAAATGTGAAGTTTGTATTATAAATATAAAAATATATTATTTTTCTGAATATAAAAAGTTTTTCAGGTTACTATAAGGAATTAATTTTTAATTCATCATAAAGTGGTATCATTTTGCTTTGGTGTGTATTCCTGTATGTGTCTGACATTTACTTATTGATTATATTTACATCAAGTAATTTTTAAAAATAGCACTGAATATTGCTTTTATTATATCTAGATATTTATGCTAGGCTATGGTAGGTTCTGCAGACTTTTTCTGTAGAAAGCCAGCTAGTAAATATTTTAGTCTTTGTGGGCCATATGTTCTTGGTCTCTACTACTGAAATCTGCTGTTGTTTAGAAGAAAACCGCTGTAGACAATATATAAATGAATGAGCATGACTGTATTCCAATAAGGCTTTATTTACAATAAGAAGACACTGACTATATTTCATCTTCTGGCTATAGTTTGCCAGCCCTTGATGTGTAGATATTTATAAGGTAGTTTGGTGATGTTGGCAATACCAGAGTATGACATTTATTTACTTTTATGACAATGTTCCTCATGGGAGTACCATGAGTCAGATCAACTTGATCTTTGGAGTTTTCTCTTAAGTATGCATTTTTGCTAAAGTTTATTCAGATTCAGCTAATCTAAAGGTTATTTCCCACATTTTCTCTGTAAAATTTAATTTAAAAAATGTATTATTTTTTATTTGGTTCCAGATAGCATGCAGGTGAAATTTATTATTCTTAAAACATGTATAGGTGGAATTTTGTTATGTGTTGTAGCTACCAAGCTAAAGGTGTACTTAAAATAGTATTAATTTTATAAAGCTGTATGATTATGATATGGCCTTCTAGTGTGGTGCTGTAGGACAAGTCAAAGGACTGCAAGGTCCTTTCATCCTCAGGGTTGGTGGTTCAAACTCACCAGCCACTCCTTGAAAACCCTTTACAAGGTTGTTTTGAGTCAGAACCTACTCCACCAGCACTTAACAACAACAATGCTTGTGATACTTTAGAAATACTTTCTAAAGAAAAGACCTAATATGGCAACATTAAAAAATAATTTTTGCATCTGAAAACACTTTGAGATACTTATACTTTTTACAGGTAAATAGAATGTGAAAAAATGTATTTCAGTTTCTTTCAGGGGAAACAACTTATGGAGCTCTTTTATATTTTGCATTGTTTTTAGCATATGCTGTGGAATTGGAGATCAGCAGAACAGGTGTTTGACAAAATGTGATAATTGCTTCCTTTGTTCATTCTAATTTAATTCAAGTTATTTACATGTGAAAGGCTAAATGCTTTAATTCTCTCCTTTTTAAAAGTTGAAGATAAACTTTTTTTTACCCTTAAATCAGGATTATCATAGTTAAGACAATAAATGTAATGTTTCTAAAACTACTGCTTTTTACTTTAAAAAAATGCACTTGTTAATGCAATATGAAAACAATCACATTGGTAAATATTTGGCTAATGCAATTGAAATTATTTAAATGTATTTCCAGTTCATTAAATTTTATCTGAAAGTTTAAATATTTTTAGGGTTTTCACTCAGTGGCCATTAACGTTTCTTCCTGTCTCTTGTCGAATTGATGTAGGTCATAATGATTACGGTTATCAGCAACCGTCGTATCCTGAACAAGGCTACGATAGGCCTTATGAGGATTCCTCACAACATTACTACGAAGGAGGTATCTATATACCTTCACACATATACACACACATATCCCTTGTAGAGGATGAAAATTCTTGCATAAGACAACTTCTGCCCATGCAAAGCTCTTGTAGAGAATACTAGCTGCTGGCTGTCTTGAAAGTTATAGAAAGCCCCCCAAAATTAAAATCATTGCCTTACAAATATTTAAAATGTATAGCCATGATTTGTCATTTCTAACAGTTAGTAAAAAAGACTAAAACATTTATAAATAATTTTCCTCAGTGGAAATTTTCTATTTGAGCATAGATGCATCAATCCAATTTTTTTCCTCATGTGTGTTTACATATATATAATTTTACATATGAGTATAGTGCCTATAGGAAACAGCTTGCTGATCTTGTGTAGCTAGTGTGTGCTCTTGTAGCTGTCTTTAATTTTGTCTTTTTTATTTTATTTAGCATAGTCATGATCTTATGACTGTGATGTTCCAGTAAATGTAATGCTCGTATGGCAGAGACGCTGAAAATGCTGCAGTTCAACCTTGCAAAATTGGCTTTAACTGCAGTTTGTTTGGCCGAAATCCTTCTGTTTGGTTTGAGTTTTTCCTTTGTTTTGTTAACTTAAAAAAAAAAAATCAATATGGCATTTCATCTTGTGTGTTGTTGGCTATGCATTTTAGAAGAAGAATGTTAATTAAAGGAATTTCTCAGGTTTTTTTTTTCCCTTTTCTCCAATTATCCTATAGGAAATTCACAATATGGCCAACAGCAAGATGCTTACCAAGGACCACCTCCACAACAGGGCTATCCTCCCCAGCAACAGCAATACCCAGGGCAGCAGGGCTATCCAGGACAGCAACAGGGCTATGGTAAGTAGCTTATTACAGCTGATTTTTGTCACAAGAATGTGGAGATAGATATTTAATGTATATATATTTTAAATGACCCCTTTTGAAAATTCACAATTTTAGCGGAGCCTACTTATTATTGGAGTGTTTCCTTATTAGAGCATTTATTTAAAATGCTGTTCTGAAATAAAATGGTAAGTCATTTAAAAAGAACCATAAGCTAGATGGTTCATTGATCAAAAGCAAGTTAGTTTAAAAGACAAAAAAATAAACTACTTGGCATTTATGACCCATTCTTACCTTTGTATGTGCATGAAAAGCTGATGATTTGGGTGATGATGATGATTAACCAAATCTACATAATCTGCTTAGCAAATTTGTTTCTAAAACAGTTAACCTTGATTGGGGGGATGTTGAATTTTAGAGTGTGAATAGAGAGATGTATTCAGAAAGCATACAATGTTTTTATATGCTTTAGTTAAGTTACACTATGCATCTGTTTGTTGTTGTTATTAAATGCTGTTGAATTGTTCTGACTTACAGCGTCACTATGCACAACAGAATGAAAACACTACTGTGCCATTCTTACAATTATTGTTCTGTTTGAGCCCCAGGTTGCAGCTACTGTGTAACTCCATCTCATTGAGAATCTGCCTCTTTTTCACTGGCCTCCACTTTATCAAGCGTTATGTCTTCCAGGGGCTGGTGCTTTCTAATAACACGTGCAACATTATCACCATCCTGGCTTCAAAGGAACTTTCTGACTGTAATTCCTCCAACACTGATTTGTTTGTTCTTCTGGCAGTTCATGGTACTTTCAGTATTCTCCTCCAACACCGTAACTCAGATGTACCAATTCTTCTGTGGTCTTCCTTATTCAGGGTCCCAACTTTCACATGCCTATGAGGCTATTTAAAATACCATGGTATGGGCCAGGTGTACCTTAGTCCTCAGAGTGATAGCTATGCACTTGATCACTTAAAAAGAGGTTTTGTGCAACAGATTTGCCTAATACAGTATGTCGCTTGATCTCTTGATTGCTGCTTCCATGTGTGATAATTTTAGATTCAATGAAATGGAGTCTTTGACAACTTCAGTCCTTTCTCCATTTATCATGATGCTATTTATTGATTGAGCTATATAATTTTCTGTTTTCTTTGCATTGAGGTGCAATTCATTTTGAAAGCTGTATTATACTGTATAATCCATAGTGTTTTATTAGAGCTATGTTTCTTGAGTTTGGGTGAAGTGTATATACAATATATTGTCTACTAGCTGGACATCTGACTTTATTTTTAAAAAATTTGAATGTATTAGGGTTGTTGTTGTAGGCTAGGAAGTGGAAAATGATGAGGACCTAAGGGAAAATTACTCTAGTGTCAACAGCTTTGGAAACCCTATGCAGTTTCACTCAGATTGGAACCAAATAGATCGCACTTAATAACAACAATACATAACCAGTGTAGATACAGGAAATGTGCTTTTAATGATAGCAAAAGAGTTGCTTACTAATATGGAAATCTTTTGCTAACTTGGTCTCTTTTTTCATATCATTAAGTCTAATTTTTCATTGATTTAAACTCTTCTGTCATTGGTGACACCTCTGCATACCCATGATAGCAAATGTAGGAATGAGTGTTAGGAATGTTAGGCTGAAATTATCTTACCCCTTCAGTATACACATTGACACTAAATAAGGTACCTCCCTGAAAATGATAAGTTCTGCATCTCTAATTACAGATACAACTTTAGAAAGATTTTATGGTTTTTTGGTTTCTCAGTAGATTTTGTGAATTCTTACTCTTCTCAAATAACATTTCTACTTCATGGCTATTTAGTATTTGTACTTTGAATAAATAGAATTTTCTGTTTTGTTGCATTTGCTTGAAAACAAGTATGATGTGACTAAATTAGGAAAATTCATTGGCTTAGGAGAAATATTTTTAGAGAGAAGAAAAAGGGTACATGAAAATTTAGTATTTTTTGTTTGAGTAGTTATGTTGTTTTGTGAAATATCTTAAATCCTGAAGGGGAGAATTTCCCATTTTTCCTCTCCATAGTTTGTTGACCTTATCTTGATAGAAACTGTAGAGTTTTAACAATGACTGATGGAATTTATTTAAGGTTGAAAATGTATCGTCCTATTTTGATAATTTCTTCTGAGATCAATGTTTTTATGTGTGATTTTGAATATAAGAGTTAGAGCTTTACAGCTTAGACTTTCTAAAGCTTTTTTCTTTTTTTTTTTCAAAATAGATAGTTGTAGAATAATTTAAATAAGCAAATATCACTTTGGAAAATAAATCAGTCCCTTGCAGTTTCTAGAATTTGAAATACTTTGTTTTGATGAATTGTCTTTGGAATTTGAAAAAAAAAATGTTATTAACTATTTTTGGTAAAATATTAACTTGAGTTCCCCGTGCATACCTCCATGCATCCATTGACTTTTCAAGTTTGTATTTTAAATTATTATTATAATAAGTCGGTTAATAAATTGTTAATGGCTCTGTGATAGCACAATAGTTAACACCATTTCTAAGTATGTTGGATGTGATGGTGGCATCACAATATTTCCATTTTTCTTATAACTTTGAAATTTATTCCCAAAAGTACTGTTAAAATCAAGATATCAAGCTATCCTTTTAAATTCATAAAAGTTTATGAACATGTAGTTCTAAATCCTTTCCCGAGTTCTTGTAAAAGATATTTTTAACTGGATTTTTGTTTGTGTTGGTTATTTTTCAGGTCCTTCACAGGGTGGCCCAGGTCCTCAGTACCCCAACTACTCACAGGGACAGGGTCAGCAATATGGGGGCTATAGACCAACACAACCAGGACCACCACAGCCGCCCCAACAGAGGCCTTATGGATATGACCAGGTCAGTTACTTGTCTTGCTCTGAGATTGTCTCATTGTTTGGTCACTCTTGATTGAGTAAAATACTTTTCCTGTAGAGCTCATTTTTCCCTCCTGCTGATGGTACCTGAATTAACAAAGTTTATTTTAATGGAATATGAGCACAGTCAGGCATAGTTGACCTCACATGCAAAATATGCTGTATCTCTAGGCACTAGCATTCATTCTCTCTCTTTTCTCTCAGCCTCTCGCCCTATTTTGTCTTTACTTGTAGGAATGTTTTCCTTAACTATTCTGAACATCAGAGGAGCTCTGGTAGCATAGTGGTTACAAGTTGGGCTGCTAACCTCACGGCCAGCAGTTTGAAACTACCAGCGGTTCCATGGAAGAAAGAAAATCTTTTCTTCTGCCATAAAGATTTACAGCCTTGGAAACCGTATGCAGGGTCACTGTGAGTCGGAACCGACTCCACGGCACACCACCACCATTCTGAACATCATTCCCTCTTTTAATGCCCCGACCTTCTCAGAACTCCCTCCTGTTTATTGCTGAACACTGTGCCTTGACTTACAGAGATGCAGAGTCCAGCCTGTGTCCGTTCTCTCATTTAGCTCTCATCTTCATTGGAACATATCTTCCAGCTGCTTTCAAATCTGTGATAACCCTGTCTGTAAATTCCCACTTCCCACCTGCCTCTGTTACGTCCTTCCATAGACATAAACATTATGTCAGGTATTATTAATCTTTCTTTCTCCCCTATTATCTTTCCTTCTTTCAGATATGTAGAAGTGTACTTCATCTTTAGATGGCTGTATTTCCCTGGACCTTAGTGCTCATTTAAGTTCCTTCCTTTCGTCATTAAACATCTCTGATTTATAATCTGTACCATAGTCTTTCTTTTATGAATTCGGTATACATACTTCAAGTTATAATGGAAATGATTTATTATATTGGTAATTCTTTTAGATTGACTTCAGTTTTGTCTCATGGCTTTTCAATGAGAGTAATCTAGTCTGTTTACTATTTAAGGTATCTAAGATAGTTTATTTTTACATAGAAGTATTCTTGATATGGAAGTTGGGGGTTTTAGGACCAATGAAGGTGATCTTCATTGTGGAACAGCTCATATGCAGCACTAAGTAGAATTTGACTTAGAACAGTTCTTTTATTCATCTTCTCCCTTCACTCCATTGTACCAGCACTTCTATTTAAGAGATAAAGATAACGGACATGTAAGAGATGTAAGTGTAAGTACAAACAGACAATGCATACTTAATACACACACACGTTGCTAAGTGCCATCAAGTCGGTTCCAACTCATAGCGACCTTGTAGAGGGTTTCTGGGGAGTGGCTGGTGTGTTTGAACCACTGCCCTTGTGGCTCAAACTGACCGTGTGGTCAAGTGTGTTATCCTGTAGCATCACACCAGGACGATACATATATCCACTAGGATAAATAAAACCAAGGATCATGCAGAGGTTTTGTCTAGATATAAAAATAAAATTAAGTCTTGACTATTGAGTATTTAGTGGGGTCCTGGTTTGGCAGTGTTGGATAAGCACTGGCAGTTCACACTCACTAGCCCCTCCTCGGAAATCTGCTGGGAGATGGCACTTAACAACAATAATGGTGAATTGTCTACATGTGCTGGATAATATATTATATTCTGTTGTTATGTGCTGTCTAGTCAGTTCTGACTCATAGTCATCCTGTACAAGGTTTCTGAGGAATGGCTAGTGGGTCTGAACTGCTGACCTTGTGGTTAGCAGTTCAGCGCTTACCCTTCAATGCTGCACCAGGACTCATCTGATGCTCTACATGGTAAAATAGACATTATCCATAAGGCTCGTGGAGCAGCGAACTATCTTGATCTTCATTAACTTAGTTTCAGCATTAAATATGTATTTCTTCTATTGTTGTTGTTAAGTGCCATCGAGTCGGTTCCGACCCATAATGTGTTATTCTGTTTCTCTTACTTTCTAGTGATTTTTTTTTAATGGCTTCCTTTTGTTTCATTACTTTTGACCCCTTTTTTCTTCATCTCTTGTCATCCCGTCTTATACTTTCAAAAGTATTCTTAGTTTTTGCTTCTCAATCTAACTTCCGTTTCCTTTTCCCAACTGTGTAGAGAACATCTCTTGGAACTCTTGCCATTCCTTCAACTTTAGCATGATACAGACTAAACTGACCATTTTTCTTTGTAAATTAGTATGTTTTAAACTTCCCTAGTCATTAAACAAATGTTTATTGAGCAGCAGTTATACCAAGTGCCGGGTTACGATTGGGGTATATTGGGAAAGGAAGATGTACATGGACTCTACATTTGTGAACATAAGTCTGGATGAAGATACATATAATAGATGATTATAATTTAGTGTGATAAATACTTAGAAAAAATGTTCATTTGGGAGAATTTTATGAGAAAAGGAGAGAAGGGTATTCTAGTCAGAATGAAGAGAACTCACAAAGGATTCGTGGTGAAACAGAAGCCTTGGGGAAAAGATAACAGACTAGAGAGAAATGTTAGAGTTAGATTTATTAAAGTTTTTATAAAACTGTTTTAAGGCTCTTAGTCTTTATCCTGTTGGTAGTGGTGGTGATGGTAGTGTGCCGTGGAGTTGCTTCAGATTCATAGCGACCCTGTGTAGGGCTTTTGAGGCTGTAAATCTTTACGGGATCAGAAAGCCTTATCTTTCTGCTGTAGAATAGCTGGTAGTTTCAAACTGCAGATCTTGAGGTTATCAGCCCAACTCATAACCACTACGCTAACAGAGATCCTTTATCCTGATATCGATGTGGAAATTTTTGAAGATTTTTAAATGATGTGCATCAGGTACCTAGCAGTGGCTGGCACTGGGTAGATGTGAGAGATATATGACTTAATTATTTTAATATCATCCTTATTCTATTGAAGTTTTTCCTTAAAGTTGTAAGTAATTCAGGACTATGCAGTAGCCAGAGAGACATGGTCCTTGAGTCTATCTCCTTCTCCCTTAGAAAAGGATTTGAGGAGAGAGCCATTGCATCTACTGTATTGTCAGTAGACTGCCCACATTGATATAGTTTATGTGTTGTCTTACACAAACACCCAATCTCCTAATTTTAGGGATAGTAATCCATCTTGAAAGGATCACTGGTAGCATTGTGGTTACGAATTGGGCTGCGAACCGCAAGGTCAGCAGTTAGAAACTGCCAGCTGCTCCGCGGGAGAAAGATGAGGCGTTCTGCTCCCGTAAAGATTTACAGGCTTGGAAACCCTGTTCAGGGTCTGTGTGGGTTGGAACCAACTCGATGGCACTTAACAACAACAACAATCTGTCTTGAAAGGAGCTCTGGTAGCGTAGTGATTACGAATCGGGCTGCGAACCTCACGGCCAGCAGTTCGAAACTACCAGCTGTTCCACGGGAGAAAGATGAGGCTTTCTGCTCCCGTAAAGATTCACAGCCTCTTAAGCACTGTACAGGGTTGCTATGAGTCAGAACTGACTCTATGGCACATCACAGCAACAGTCCATATTGAAGATGGTTTACAATGGAAAGTCACTGTGAATTTTTCCCCCCAATAGTTTTATTTTTTGTGGTTGCTGTTGAGAACATACACATAGCACAACATATCCAATTCAACAATGTCTATATGAACAATGCATTGACATTGATGAAGAGGGGACTTCAAAAAGTTCATGGAAAAATGAAAATGAAAGATAATGGAATTGTTTCACAAACTTTTTTTTCCCTTTTTTTGTGAATGGGGTGAACAAGTAAGATTTCCATTTAGCATTTTATCAAGTTTTGTCTTTATGTCATTGATTCTAATCCCCACAAGGCAACATCACTCATTCCACTTCCTCCCTGTGTTCCCTGTGTCCATTCTTCCTTCTCTCCTAATCATTCTTAAAGTTTATTCTTAGGTAATTGCCCTTTTAGTCTCAAATGGTTGGTTGTTCTAAAATGTGTACCTCCCTAGTGATACTGTTTCCCACATAGGTTTGTTTCTTATTATTTCACTGTACATTGAGTCATGGGGGTTGGAGTTCATTTCCAAACCTGAGGAGTGACTAAAGGCCATCAGTTTCTATCTGACCAGGAAGCCTGATCTTTTTTATGGTTTTGAGTTTTGTTCCATGTTTTTGTCAAACTCTATCCAGGACTTTTCCATGAACTTTTTGAAGCCCCTTTGTATATTTGAGTCATGCAACCATTTTCACTCTCCTTTTCTAAGTTTTTCTTCTGCCAGTAACCTAATCTCACTAACACCTGAGGTTCCTGTCTAATCTTTTGAGTTACTGTCCATTTGTTCCCATATAAGTACAAAAGAGCATAATGCTCAAGGTTGTTGTTGTTAGGTGCCATCGAGTTGGTACCGACTCATAGTGACCTTATGCACAGCAGAATGAAACACTGCCCGATCCTGGGCCAACCTCACTACTGTTGCCACACTTGAGTCCATTGATGCTCAAGGTAGACATCCTTTATTAGGTTAGCCAAACTGTTGTTTGGTTTTAAGAAGACTTCCGAGGATAGTTTTGGTTTAAGGGTTAAAGTTTATCTCAGGACAATAGTTTCAGAGGTTCATACCAATAAAAATTCTTAAATCCGATAGTAATAATAATTATAGTAGTAGTTAGGCAGATTAATTTTGCAGCCTTGTGCAGAATAAATGAAAAGGGAGCTAATTGAGAGAGAAAACCTTGTTAGGAGGCTACTTCTAGATTCTTCTAGTTCTTTAGGCTAAAAGCCTTTGAGTCATCCTTGACTCCTCTTTTGTTTTAAAATCATACATCCAGTAAGTCATAAAATCTCATCTCCTCTTCCAGAATCTAGCCATTCTTCACAACCTCCTGACCTTACCTAAGTCAACTTCATCAGCTATCACTCAGCTGAACAATTGTGATATTCTCTAATTGGTCTCCCTGCTTTTATCCTGACTTCGTTACAGGATATTTTCCACATAGGACGCAGAATGATCTTTTGAAAACACTGGTCAGATTATGCTACCCTCTCTACATGATTTCTCTATTGAGAGAATCGGTTTCTTTTTTTCAGTTTGTTAATATGTTGAATCCCATTGCTAGAATTTCACCTTTTTAAATCAATGTTACATAACTGGTATAAACTCCCTTTTGTATTAACCTTTTTATATTATTTGATATGCTAAGATTTTGTTCCAGAGTGTCACGTCTATATATATGGGTAATACTGGACTGTTGTTTTCATTTTCTTATACACCTGCTCCTCACATATCAACATAGGTAGGTTCCAAAGACTGGGTCATTATGCAGAAATGAAGAGTGACCACATCACATCACAAAACATAATTTCCAAGTTATTGGCACTCCATTACTGCCAAATTTCATCATTACATAACTCAAGTTGTTGTTGTTGCCAAGTGCTGTCAAGTCGATTCCGACCCATAGCGACCCTGTATAGGGTTTCCAAGGAGCAGCTGGAACCGCCAACCTTGTTTGCAGTCTGACGCATTAATTCACAGCGCCACATGAGGACTCCTATCCCAATTTACATCATTAAATATCTGTCAGACCCTTGGGACATGGTCCAGCCAAGTTGACCCTTAACCATCAAAGCCAGAGTTACTCTTTCCTTGTACCTCAGTGTTCGGTACTGCCAGGTGTGTGCATCATTAATGTGTACAATAGTTTGATAGTGAGTTTTTAATTATCTTTTTATAGTTGTGAAGTGCTGTCAATTCAATTCCGACTCATATCGACTGTATACAGTTTGAACCATCAACTTTGTATTTATCAGTCCAGTGTTTATCCTATAGTGTGCCACACCAGGACTCCCTTTTTATTATTTATCATGTTGTTAAGTGCCGTCAAGTTGGTTTCTCGCGACCTTGTATAGGGTTTCCAAGGAACAACTGGTGAGTTTTAATCGTCAGCTGTGTGGTTGGTTCAAACTGACCTCACAGTCCAATGCATTATCCCACAGTGCCACACCAGGACTCCACATAATTTCTTACAGTCGTTAGATAATGAGATTGTCAGTAAGTGAGGAGTAGGTGTAACGCATTTGTCTTATTTTGTTATTAAGATACTACTGACCTTATAGAGTGAGTTGGGAAGAATTCTTTCTCAGTTTTCTGAAAGATTTGTGTTAAGCTACTATTATTTCTAAAATGTTTGGACCAAAGTTTTTCTTTATTGGTTTGCTATGAGTTAAAATTGACTCAACGGCACATAACAACAAGGTGTTACTTGGAGTCCTGGTGTGGCACTGTAGGATATGGTTCAAACTTTCTAGCCCCTTCTCAGAAATGCTGTACAGGGTCACTATGAGCTGGAACTGATGCTATACAGGGTCACTGTGAGTTGGAACCGATGCTATACAGGGTCACTGTGAGTTGGAACCGATGCTGTACAGGGTCACTGTGAGCTGGAACCGATGCTATACAGGGTCACTGTGAGTTGGAATCGATGCTGTACAGGGTCACTATGAGCTGGAACCGATGCTGTATAGGGTCACTGTGAGCTGGAACCAATGCTGTACAGGATCATTGTGAGTTGGAACCGATGCTGTACAGGGTCACTGTGAGTTGGAACCGATGTTGTACAGGGTCACTATGAGCTGGAACCGACGTGATGCCATTTAGCAACAGCAGAGGTACTATTATGGTACAGAAATATTTCAACTCTAGACTATTTACTTGATATAAAACAATAAATGTAATTTCTAAAGGGAAATGTAGCCAAAGGAAACATTTTGCTAATTATGTGCTTCCAACGAGGACTATGTTGTTATACACAGAACTAGACAACATTTCATTCTTTTATACAAAATGTTACCATGAGTGGGACTAACACCAAGTTTTAAACACATTTACAAAATATTTTATAAAATGTATTTGTATGTGTGATTCTTTTATTCTCCTTTTGTCTTACAAAAGATGATATGCCTTCTTTTCCTCCATCTAAAAGCTAACTGTAGCATAGGCATACTGGGTATTATCCCAGCCACACACCTCAGTAGAGGTTTTGTTACTTCATTCACCATCTCTTTTTGTGTGTGTACTCTCTTTCTCTGTCACTCTATAGACTTCAAGTCTACTTATTAAAAATAGTAAAACAAACTTTCCCTGATTTTAAGACCTAAGTGTCTAGCTACATACTGGCCTCATGCTGGCACTTTGTTGGCCTCAGGTAAAGTCCCAAATTCTTTAACACGTATAAAAGGTCTTTACCCTCTCTCAGTCTCTTAATATCTTTCCATCCATACCACTTGTTATTGTTAGTTCTGAGTAGCAATTAGAACAAACATACCTAAAGTTTCTCCTGAACCAAAAGCCAAATCTCCTGCTGTTGAGCCAATTCTGACTCATCGTGATCCTATAGGACAGAGTAGGTCTACTGCTCAGGGTTCTGAGACTGCTAATCTGTCCGGGAGTAGACAGCCTATCTGTCTTCCATGGAGTGGCTGGTCGGTAACTGCCGATCTTGCAGTTAACAGCTCAACCCATAACCCACTGCACCCCTACGGACTCCACAAGATGTCATAGTAACATGGAACTGATATACTAATGTATACCATAAGGAGCTTTCATAGTGTAGTGGTTACCTGTTGGATTCCTAACCTCGAGGTCAACAGATAGAAACTACCAGCTGTTCTGTGGTAGAAAGCAGAGGCTTTTTGCTCCCGTAAAGATTTACAGCTCCGGAAACCTAATACAGGGTCACGTGGGTCGGAACTGACTCGAAGGCACTTAACAACAATATATTGCATATTACTGTTTAGAGATAGAACTTCTTATTTATTATTGTTCAATTCAAATAAAAATGCACCAAACATTTAAATTCCTACTGACAGGTCATTTACTAATCTTTTACGTATTTAGAATTTTTGAAATCGATGTACACTTTAATGTACTTGCACAAGAAATTAATAGAGTGATACTATATACCTAATAAATATATACGACTTTGTTTAAGTACAATAGCTTTTATATTATGGCAATGTTAAAAAATAGCTTATTTATAATTATCTATGCTAAGCTATTATGGTCAAATTATGATCAAACTACTATCTAATAATATTTTTAAATTATTTTTTAGGGACAATATGGAAATTACCAGCAGTGAACAAGTGTTTACATTCCAATAGCCAGTACTTCTCGGCAGCCATATTGTCACCTCAGCACTGTGGACACCTCCCTGTGTGAGACCCTTCCATTCCATCTAGTGTTTGCAAAAAAACTGTGGGTAATTGGCTGTTTCTTCAGTAAGCAGCCTTCATGGCTTAGTTGTAAGAGGCTTTAGTAGCTCAAAAATACTCTTAATTTCACATTTCTACTCTAGATGGCAACATTGGACAGAAAATACAATGACATAACCAATTTACAGTGATTTCAGAACTGTTTCAAATGGACTGTTACAGACTGAAAGGTGTGAACAGCTTTGTATGTTTATGAAGGTTAAGGGAATTTAATACTTTTCCACAGATTCTTTTGTAAGGGGAAGAGGGAAATGTACACTTTTTACAGCAGCAATATTTTGTATATTATGTTTATTTCTTGTGAATATGCAAGGCAGTACACTACGCACTGGGCAGAATCAGAAATCCTATGTTAATTTGCATTGGAGCGTGGTAGATGCTTGATTGTGTTAGTCTCAAAGTGGTGTGCTATGAAGGTAAAGGTGAGGGAAAACCAAGCGCACCATATGTCCACTGTTAGTTTTCTCAGATAGGACATTCAAATCCCTTCTATCTAGCAGGCCATCAAGGGCACTGTCTTACCGTTTTCAGTCAAAGGACATTTTTTTAAAAAGCCTTCCAGTTTTGTGGATTAAAATCTTTTTATAAGGATCATTTATAATACAGTTTTAAAATGTGAGGCAATAATTTCATGTTAGATCTGAAGAATCTTTGGTAACAGTTTCATGTAAATGAAAATGGTCCTCCTCCCCTAAAATAGCAATAACTGAAAGTGGAAGTCTTAATATTATTTTGAGTAATCAGGGAACTAAGTAAGTAATATCAAAAAATTTTATAAATGATGTCAAAGAAGAGTCAACATTGATCTGATAATTTTATTTTTTAACATTACAAGGATAATTGGTTTATTTAATTAAATAGTTCAGGAGACTACAGACCTTCATTTCAACTTTCTTAACTGGAAATAATGCCATTTATAAAGGGACACATTCTGGCTTCTCCCTTTTTTGTTACGTTGGTCCATATAAGACAGCTCTGCTGATGAGATTGTATTTTGATTTGTACTAAAAGCGTAGAGGTTGTATGCTAGATCGCCTTGTTTATTAGCATGGTGTAGTAATCATTATTGAGACTGCCCTGTGTCTGATTATTCTAACTAAATTCAGGGATGTTGTGTGAGGCAGGAAAGCATGCATGGAGACATCTTTAAACACAATTGTTTAGGCAATATCTGAAAACATTTAACCCAAAGGTAAGTTACTATTTTCATCACAGTTGCCTATGTCCAAAGAATAATTCTTTATAATTGAAAAAAAAATTTTTTTCCCCCACTTATAACTGGAAATAAACAGCAGGAGTACCATTAATTTGAATAAGTGAAACATACTGTTTTCAACATACTGTAATCAAAAGGAGGAATTTCAGTGTGTGTCTGTGTGTGTATGTGCGCATAAGAGAGTTTATGTATGTGTTTTAAGATTGGTATATAGGTGTGTACCGTCCCCACCCCCCCACCCCCAAGTTGGGCAGTAGAAAATGACATCAAGGTTTGAACAGAGAAAGCATGGACAGCCTTATTGTGATTGAAATCCTTGTAGGTTCTGTGCCAATTTTCCACCACTGTGTACTTTGTTGCTATTTAAAACTGTATCAACTCTAATGGAAGAATAAATTATTTGTGATTTTAATTTTCTCATTTGTTTCTTTAAATTAGATCGCTTTGACTTTATTGTTTTGTCTGGAGATTATGCTGTGGATTTTTTATTTAAGTTAAACAAGTATAAGCAGACAGTATTTGTATTCTAGGACTTTATCAAAATTCTCTTGCCATGCCCAAGTTAATTAGAATTAACTGTTCAGTAATCAGCATGTTGTGTAGGCTGTTTGTTACAGAATTCTTTCTCTCTGAAAATAAAGTCCATGAGGCTATAATCAAGATGACTGAATTAGATAAATGAGTTGAGGAGACAAAATTGTACTGAACCCAACCTGGTGTAGATATGTTATCTCATTTGAAATAAGCTCAACTGACATTAAGAAATAATTTGTCTTGCCAACCCATCTTCTGTTGTCTTATTCTCCTTTTAATGGAAACTAAAATTGCAATTTTAATAAGCAGAATTTCCTCTAGGACTTTGTTCCTGGAGACTAGTGTATTTGCAAGGTTTAATTGTTTTATAACAGTCCTATTTCGTAAAAGTTTTTAATTGGTGGTGACAAAAATTACCTTACTCCTTTGATACCTAGTAAGGAAATAACTTTGCCTGTAGCTTTCTGTTGAATTTGGCATTTTTGTCTAGATGATAATACTCTAAAATTGAAATCTTTCTGAAATTTTAATTTTACCAAAATGTTTTGGAGTAAGTGTGTCACCCCACAAAATTCCAGAAGTCAAATAATAAATTACTAAGAAAAGAGCCAGGGTGATTATTCAACATTTAAAAGTACTAAACTGTGCTTATGGTGTTAAATTGAGTCGGTTCTGACTCATAGTGACCCTTTATAGGGTAACTTTGCGATTCAAACCAATCTTGTAGTCCTTTATCCTACAGTGCCACACTAGGAGTAGGGCAGTATTATTCTTTAGCATTGTTGGTGGTGCATTATTTTTAATTTTGTTCTTAACTTTTTAAATGTTTATTTTAAACAGACACCAAAATGAAGATCCCCGTGTACCAGTTTATGTAACTTACCCACTTCTAACTTGTAGCCAATCTTTTATCATCTCTATACCCACCCCACAAATTAAACAGTGTGTCATTATTAATCCCTAAATATTTAATAAGGATTGCTAAAGATAAATATTCTTTAAAAACGATACCTTGGATGATCGATAAGGACTCTTTCTGCTCCTCAAATCCTGTATTTTCAATGTTAACATTGAACTAGAAACCATTCTTGAGATTTAGTGAATACTGGTTATCCCCCAATATTCCTTCTTTTTCCTTTTAAAAATGACCCTCAAGTTTTGGGTGGGTATTTGGCTGCCTACCTCAAGGCTCCATTTAGCATCCTCCTTTGCAGCTAGGCATGACTTTAATAAGTTCAGGTCAGTGAGTATTAGTTGACATGCTATGTACAGACTCTAGATTACACCCTTAAAAGTGTGCTCCATTGTCTTCTCCTTCCCATTTTGTGATCTGGAATGTGATAAGGTGATAAATTGACTATGTTGATTTGGCAGTGCAACTGGATAGAGTTAGAAAGTCTCCTGAATGACCTCATAAAATGGACTTCTTTGTCTTGTCTATCAGTTTAGACTTTATATTGTGAAAAAATAATGTTTCTTTATTACTATTGTTGTTAAGTGCTGTCTAGTCATTTCCAAACCAAAGCGACCCTGTATAGGGCTTCCTAGGAGCAGCTGGTGAGTTTGAACCGCGGACTGCAGTTCAAACCGACCTTGTGGTTGAGTTCTTGTCCTACAACGCCACACTGTTTATTTTACCAACAAAATCTGTATGTGAGGCCATGTAGTGGAGAACCATCTCATACTACCCAGATGATATATTCTGTGTGGCATCATACTGTTTACGAACATTAAATTAGTGTATTGTATAGTGAACATCACAATCATTCAGTTCACGTTCATGATTTACAAGTATAATACAATTCTTTAGTATTTCCTTTAAGATTATCTGCTTATTCATTACTTGAATTAACTGGAATGTCTTACTTAAGAATCACTTAATAAGAAACGTCTTGAAAAAAAGACCAACAGGAAAAATCGCAAACAAAAACGGCAGTATGATTGGCTACTTACAAGAACAAGCAAGTTGTTTGCTAAGAGAGCCATAAAGGCAAGCAATCAAGTCCCTTCAGGACAACCCCCCCCTCCAAGACGGAAACTCAAAGGAAGCACATGATCAGGCATGTAAGCTTGCTGCTGGTGACCACAATAGTCTCCTGGTGAGTGGAAATGGGAGAAAGGCAGCAATGAAGATATGGGCTGAGTTCAACCATGTTCCATAGACCCCCGTCGACCTGGAGATGAGAGAGAAAGAAGAGGAAGGACTGGTTTGTCCGAAGTGTGATGAGACCTGGGGACTCCTAATCTTGGACAAGGACATAGCCACATAGGACTAGAGCTGAGACTGAAGCATGCAGCTGATAAGAAGTGAGGTGAGATGTACAAGAATGTCCAAACTTCCAGATATTACCCATTTGCAAACTTCCAGATATTACCCATTTGACCAAGCCTCGATACAATTTGATGAAATTGAGTTATACTTATGGATGTAGTAGCTCAAAATGCCAACTGAGAGGGTAGGAATCTTCACATCAAG
>NW_006408533.1:4131765-4146611 GCF_000296735.1 Chrysochloris asiatica | reverse complement strand
CAGGTAAACATCCTTCTGATATTCTCTGCTTTCAGCCAAGATCCATCGGACATCAGCAATGATATCTCTCGTTCCACGGCCTCTTCTGAATCCAGCACCTAAAATTGAGAGGTTGCTAATAAAGACACAAAGTGACTGACTTACCAAGGTTTCAAGAGGGAGTTTAGTTTTAGAGTGTGCAGGGGAAGGTAGAATTCCCACTGAAGTTTTCATCTTGTCTAGATGGGTCTGGTGAAAGGAGATGGGGATAAGATGCTTATGATTCAATAATGAATAATTGTTATCAAGACTAATTGTGATGGTCACAACTGTAATGGTAGAAGTTCTGTAACAAAAAGCAGGGAGTAGTTCATTTTATATTCCAGAACAGAGGACCATTAAGGGAGAAGTGGACGAGTGGAATGTGGGGCCCTATCCAGAGAAGCAGCAACACCATAGATGGAGGCAGAGATGATGACATGAAGAGGGAGCAGCTGAGGACTCTAGACTCATGGGAAGAGAAAGGCTGTGTGCTGGTGGCCAGGAGGCAGGCTTGCAGAATGTGTCCTTTAGTTGTTTAAATGATTATACATTTCTGAGTGTTTTTGTGTACATCCAAAAAAACAAAACAACAGAGGGAATAGTAGCAAGTACTGTTGAATGCTGATGCCTGGAGGGGTTTGTAACCATTGCAGGGATATGATAGGATGAGGGTAAAACTGATGTTCTCCCATGTAAACTATCACTCAATTCACAATAAAAAGTTTTGGTTTTTTTTTTTTTTTTAAAAAACCACCTAGTAGATTTATCTAATTTCAAAGAATTGGTAATATATGTTTAATATTTTATAATCTTTTGGTATCTATATACTTACAAATTTTATACATGGCATGTTTTCTAAGTACTTATTTTGAGAAGTGGTTAAATAGGACCTTGTAAAATTCATGTTCTGAACTTTAATTTGACTTTCTATCATGTTTGCTCTTTGGGGTTTTTTTTCTCAAATGCTTCCTTGCTGTTTCTTAGATTTCTGGTTTTCACTATATGACACGTGTATTTTGAGTTTAGTTTCTCTGTTAACTTTTCTTTGGGGAAAAAAGAAATTGATGTACTAAAAGCATTTTTGATTTTATACCTATAGTGGTTCCTGTTATTCAGCTTGGATCAATATAAAGAGGTTTTGGTGGTGGTTTTTTTTTTTTTCTACAGGAGCTGTAAGGATATTTCTGAATAGTGATTATTTTTTATAATCTATTGTATATATGGGACTCCTGGTGTGGCACTGAAGGATCAGCATTAGACTGTGAACCACAGGGTCAGCAATTCAAACCCACCAGTGTGCCTCATAATCCTGATACAGGACTGCTGTATGTCAGAACTGACTCATGGCACTTAACAATAACAACATTGTATACATGTGGGAGCCCTGGTGGCTTCTAAGAAGGTCAGCAGTTCGAACTCAACTAGCTACTCTGGGAGAAACATGATGGCATTCAGCTTCCATAAAGTTCAGTCTTGGAAAACCCTTCGGAGACAGTCCTATAAAATTGCTGTGAGTCAGGTATGGATTCTTTTTGGTATTGTATATATGTGTTCAAATTTTGTAACTTTTCAGAATTTCTCAGATCAGTGCATTAAAATACTGGCTATCACTATAAAGAACCTTTTTCTTTTCTTCTATGAATGCAATGATACTAGAGAATAATTTCTATTAATACTTATTGGTAAATTAAAAACAAGGACGTATAGTTGTGCCTGTCTTTTCAGCACTAATGTCATCCTACCCATAGAAATCCTATTTCCTGTTCATTAATTTCAGTATTCCATTCTTTCCCAAGATCTTGCTTCACAGCAAGCTTTCATACTTCAAAACCCTACATGTTAGTGTTCAGTCCTCATTCCCACATAAACACAACCATTCTGAAAACATGAACTGATATTAATTACCCCCTTGGCACCAAAAAGTCAGGATTTCCTGATGCGGCACGCTAATGTAAAATGCATTAGTGCAAATGCTGGCTCCAAGGGGTAATACTCTCTAAATAAACACAGCAATGTTTTTCTTTATTCACAACTCTCAGGCTATTCTAAAAGTCATTCATCCTCCACACCCCCAAAACAGAATTCTGAGTTTTAATATGTTATAACTGGATTTTCAGAAGAAGGAATTAAGTTTCAAGCTGCAAATCAGTGGAACTTAAGTCTTTTGCGTTCTTTGAAATAAAATCTACCTGAATGTTCTGGTGACTAAATGACCTTGAACCATAATTAGCAATAGTCCATTGGAGGGGAATAATGTTTTATGTTTAATCATTAGTATCACTGTAAAAATGTATTACACATTTTTACTTAATTTATTTGGAAGTAGAAAATTAACTTTTGTTCAATTACTTAAAGCCAGAAACTTTGTGTATGGGTTTTACTTTGTTTTCTTGTGTGTGTGTGTGTGTGTGTGTGTGTGTGTGTTTGAATAGTCTGTGTAGACTTAAGGTCAATAAGATTTAGTGGATTTATGCTGATACATACCCTCTTAGGCTGGCTCTCTCGAGCAGCAATACAAGTGAAATAAGTATACACAAAAATGAGTCAGGTGGTTGTTGTTGGCTGGCAAGTCCCAAAGTCGTGGGCCAGGTGTTAGGCTGGAGGCTTCTCCTGTCTCAGCGAGCTTGTAGAGGCCGACAAACTCACACTTGGGAGGTCAGGTCACGTTGTTGGCTTTCAGGGCTGCAGAAGCTGACAAATTCCAGAAAGGACAGGTCAAATAACAAGCTGCTAGTTCAAGTCCCAGTAACCTGAGGTCAGACGATGAGCCGAATTCAAGATCCAGAGCACGGTGAGACTTGCCATGTCACAGTCCCAAAGAAACTCCTCTTATATGAGAAAACAGTCAGGGTAGACCCACCCCCACACTAATCCTGCCTTTTTAACACATACAGAGGGTAGGTTTTACAATGCAGAAAATGGAGGATAATTACAGCACATCACAGAGTGGAGGACAACCACAGAGTACTGGGAAGGCCAGTCTAGCCAAGTTGTCATACAACATTGACCAGTATACCACTTCTAGCACAGTTATAAAACAGATCAAACTAAAAGAGACCAAAACATAGGTTGTTGATATTTGGTGCTGCAAAGCTGGTTCACACTCTTAGCGACCCTATGCGCAACAGAACAAAACATTGCCTGGTCTTGTACTGTCCTCACAATTGTTGAATTTGAGCTCATTGTTGCTGCCACTGTGTCAGTCCATCTCCTTGGGAGTCCTCTTTTTCACCGCCCGACCCTCTAATTTACCAAGCATGATGTCCTTCTTTAGGAACTGGCCCCTCCTAATAATATGTCTGGCATATAACTGATGAAGTCTGGCCATCCTGGCTTCTAAGGAACATTCTGGATGTACTTCTTCCTGCACACAGATTTTTTGTTCTTCTGGCAGTCCATGATATTTTTAATATTATTCTCCAACACCGTAACTCAAATGCATCAACTCTTCTACAGTCTGCCTTATTTTCACATGCATATGAGGCAACTGGTAATACCATGGCATGAGTCAGGTGCACCTTAGTCCTCAAACTGATATCTTAGCTCTTGAACACTTTAAAAGAGGTCTTGTGTGGCAGATTTACCTCATGTAATATGTCATTATTAACTGTTGCTTCCATTGATTGTGTACCAAGCAAAAGGAAGTCTTTGACAAATTTAGTTTGTTCTCCATTTATTGTGGTGTTATTTATTAGTCTAGTTGTGAAGATTTTTGTTTTCTTTACCTTGGTGTGAAATCCATCCTGATCTTTATTACTAAGTATTTTAAGTTCTCTCCACTTCCAGCAAGCAATGCTGTATCATCTGCATGTCACAGGTTGTTAATGAGCTTTCCTTCAATCTTGATGCCTTGTTCTGTTTCATATAATCCAGCTTCTCTGATTATTTACTCAGTATACAGATTGAATAAATATGGTGAAAGGGTACAACCCTGGATGGAACACACCTTTCCTGATTTTAAGCCATTCAATATCCCTTTGTTCTGTTTGAATGACTGCCTTTTGGTCTATGTACAGGTTCCTCATGAACACAGTAAACTGTTCTGGAATACCCGTTCTTCACAATGTTATCCATAGCTTGTTGTAGTCCACACAACCAAAAACCTTTGCAGAGTCAATGAAGCACAAGTAAATATCTTTCTGATATTCTCTGCTTTCAGCCAAGATCTAAGTACACTAAATACTTTCATGTATCAGAAATGGAATAAAAATGTAAACAGACGAATAAGATTAAAGCTCATAGTGGTGTTTGAGAAATTGGTTCCTGGTTATAAACTAAAAATGTTACACAAAGTCAGATACTGGAGCCAGGTTAAGAGCTTGAAGTCAGAATGGAATTTTCTTTCACTGCTTCCATTTATAAAAAGAGGTGTTAAAAAAGTTTGTCTCGCCCTGGAGCCATCAAGGCAAGTGGTCGGGACCCCTCAGAGCAAACCCCCTTCCAAGACTGAGGCTCAAGGGGAATACGTGAGCAGACATGTGGTCTGGCTAGTGACCACGTTGATCACCAATAAGGGAAAAACAGCAATGAAGTTGCGAGTTAAGCCCAACCATATTCAATAGACCCCAGTGAACCTGGGTGGAGACCTGGATGGCCAGCGGTACAGCAAGACCCGGGGACTCCTGGGCCCAGAGGCAGTGACATGACCACAGAGGACTAGAGTGGAGAATGAAGCATCCAGCTGATATGAAGTAAGGGGAGATGCACAAGAACACCCATACTTGTAGATAGTACCCATTGACCTGGCTTCAATGGCTGGATGATCAGAACTCTGCTAGAAGAAGAAAGAAGGGCGGGGGTAACCAGCTACAATTAGATGAACTTTACCTATACTTACGGATGTAGTAGCTCAAAAAAGGGAACAAATCTTTATAGTGAGGATCACTCCCATCCCCTCAGTACACAGGGTTGACAGGGATGGACAACACAGACATTGGCTACCCAAGAGCGGGGAGCCTATAAAGGCAAGGATTGATTGCCTTATAAGCTTTCAAGAGGAAACCTAGTTCTGGACGGGCCAGGGAAGGTAGAATCACTATTGAATGATTTCCAATCAGTTGGGACTAGGATGGCAAAAGGAAATGTGGATATAACTCTTGTGGTACAATAGTGAATAATTACCATCAGGACTGACTGGTGGTAGGAAATACAGAGGTAGATGTTTTTTGACAAAAGAGAGTGATTTTGCAGCCCAGGAGCAGAGGTCCCTGGGACCATCAAGAGAAGAACGGAAAGCGGGACCCTACCCAGATTGGCAGTGATGCCGGGGATGGAGACATGATGATGTGGACAGATGGAGCAGCTGGGGACACTGGACTCAGGGAGGGAGAAGGGCTATGTGCTGGCAGCCGGGGGTGGGGTGGGTGGGCCTATGTTGTGAACCCTTTGGGGTTATTTGATGATGCATGGAGAGGATTGTAATCATTGCAATGAAGCGAATACTATAGGATGAATGTAAAGCTGATGTTCTCTCATGTAAACCTCACAAAAACGTAAACCAAAAAAAACAGTTGTTGCTGCTAACTGTTGTGACACTGAAGGATAAGTTTGAACCCCAAGGTAGGCATCTAGATGCACCTTGCCTTGAATCAGTATATACTTGCCGGCACTTAACAACAAAAAAACCTGTCAACTGGAATCTTGTTTCAGAAATCTGAGCCTAATGATGATTCATCGTACTGGCTGCTGTTAAGTAGGCTGCATAGTGGCCCCATGTAATTAACTGAAATGCTTCCTGATCCTTTACCATCTTGTGATTAGCTGCAGATTGAACCATCGTGATCCATAGAGTTTTCATTGGCTGGTTTTTGGAAGTATATTGTCAGTCTTAGTCTGGAAGAGCCACTGAAACCTGTTGGACATAATTGCTCCAGTCAGTCCACCCTGGCATGAGAGTGGTGGTGTGTGGGGTGAATTGGCTGGAGTTAACCCCAGGTTTCCTGCATAGGTGAGAATTCTACCATGGAACTACCAGTACTTTCTAATGATGCTAGAAGACACACATTTATCCTCTTGACCAGCAGCTATTCTGTGGTGTGGTGATTAAGTCTATTAGGTCTAAACTATTTTTTAAATTATTGGTAGTGCTGAAAGATTTGGTTTTGGACTTGATGGAGACCCTTGGGGACAAGTGGGAACATAGAAGGCAGGGTGGGGAAGCAAGGAAAAATAAAAAGACAAAATCTCAAAGGTTAAATAAGCTTGTGAGCAAGAGTTTCAAAATTGTTAACAAAACCTCTTAGCAAAAAATGCATTCATGCTAGCCGAGTGTAATTTTACAGAACAGACTGATAGACTCTAAAGGGTGTATACTTAAGATGCTCAAAGAGTGATCCATCCAACAATGAACCCCAAACCTATAAGAATTACAAAGCAAAATCATGGAGAAATTCAACCACAGGTACATTCGTAGACCACTTAGATTTTTAAAAATTAGCCAATGAAACAAGCTCAATTAATGACAATAAGCAGTGTGGACACAGTTGAAATTTTGTAAATTTAGTGATAATATGAGAAATTACCCCAAAGAAACAAAAATAAATAAAAATATGAAGGAACAATTAGAAGTGAATGCAGTGTTTTAATGTGAGAACTCAAGGACGAGAAGGGATTAGTGGAAAAGCAGTATATAATAAAGCTGGTAGCCTCCCACAATTGAGTTTAAGTCCAAGCAGGACAGATAAAGATGAATCCATGTCTAGAACTATTGTAAGTGGCTGTTCAGGAAAAACAAAAATAAAAAAACTATCTGGGAAAAAGAAGGCACATTACCTATAAAAAGGTCAAAAGAAATGAGAATTGTCTTAACAGTACTGAGGAAAAATGTTATGCCCAGCTAAATAATAATTCTAAGGTGAGGGCAAAATGCAAACATTTTACCAAGAGTTTATCATCCGTAGAAGATGTACAAAAAAGAATATCCAAAAGGAAGGTGTAGGATGCAAAATTTTTCAGATTATTGATAGACAACATTGTATTTCTCATGAGAACAAAAGGTAAACCTAAATGTATTCGGATGATTGCATCAGCCCCTGCCATCAGTCTATGCCCCTTTGCAAATTCGAATTTTCCAGTTCCTCCACTGAAGTGGCAAAGTTGATTTCCCTGCCTCTTGATTCTGAATTTGTCCATGTGAGAAAGCCATGTGGCTTTGGCCAGTGGTATATTAGCATTTGTGACTCATACAGAGGCTTGTAAAAGCACTTGTCCCTGTACCTTGCTATAGAAGCCGGTCACGGCTAATCTGCTGGGGAAATGGACTATATGAGGCAAAGCCAAGTCTACACAGCTGAAACGAGTAACTCCTATGGAGCCCAGTAGAAACAACCAGCAGCTGACCTTTAGTATAAACAAGCCTAGTTCAGGTCAGGTTTTTAAGCTAAATTAATGTTTATTGCTGTCTTGGGAGTCCCTGGGTGGGACAGTTAAGCACTGGACTATTAACCAGAAAGGTTGACAGTTCGAACCCACACATTATCCGAAGAAAGGCCTGCTTCCAAAAGGTCACAGCCTTGAAAATCCTGTGGAGTACAGATCTACTCTGAAACATGTGGTGACACCATGAGTCAATTGATTTGATGACAATTCTTGAGGTTTGGGTTTTGACTTAGAATAGTACCTGGTGAATGTAAGTATTCAAAAAGTATTGAAAGCATGATTGAATTAAGATGAATGACTATCCAATAGGACCCTCTGTCCTATTTTTACTTGTTTTTGGCTAGCTAGATAATTCTGCCTATCAGCCTTTGGTTTGTTTGCTACTTAAGCATTCTTTCCTACTGCTTGTATCACAACTTTTCTTGCAGTAGTGAGAACAGTCTCTGATTGAAACTCATTTTCATTTGGATTTCTCTCAGATATTTTCTCTAATTTTCAAAGGAATATCCAGTGCATCACTTTTTCAGTTGCTGCTATTCTGCAAAAACCAAATCAAATTGATTCCGACTCATTGCAACCCTATAGGACAATAAACTGCCCATAGGGTTTCCAGGCCTGTAAGTCTGTATGGAAGCGGACTGCCACATCTTCCTCCACATGGAGTTGCTGGTGGGTTCAAACCATCCTTTGGTTAAGTGCTTTAACCACTGCACCACATAGTTCCTATTAAACCCCAATCCACTGCCATGAAGTCGACTCCTACTCATAGTAACCCTGTGTAGTGTTTTCAAGATTAAATCTTTACAGGAGCAGACAGCCTCAGTTTTCCTCCTTGAAGTGGTTGGTGGGTTGGAACTGCTGACCTTGATATTAGCAGTCCAGTTCTTACCCTACAGCACCACCAGAATTTGCATACCAACCACTTGCTAGGTCAGAGTCCCTTTTACTGCCCCTTTAATTTTGTTTTAACAATTATATATGCTATTGATGTTATTAAGTATATTTAGTATGTATAAGAAAAATAATCATTAAATCCCCCCTCGTCTACCTCATGAGATAACCAATATTTAAATGATAGGCATTCTTCCACAGTTTTATTGGCTCATACAGATGCACAAATACTACATTTTTGTTTGTTTTTAAAAGGATAGAGTTATACTGTGTACATATTACTCTACACCATTTTTAAAAACAGCTTTATTTAGGCAGATTTGCCTATCAGAAAATTCACCCATTTTTAAGTGTATTTGCTCAGTGAGTTACATTCATGCAGTTAGGTAACCATCAGTACAATATGATTCTATATTACTTCCATCGTTCTTACATGTTTCATCATGCCCATTTGTAGGCAACCTCTCTTCCCTTTTCTTCGTTTCCTGTTCCCACTCTTGATTCCAGAAACTACATCTGCTTCCTGTTGCTGTAGTTTTGTCCTTTTCTAGAAATTTTACATATATTGAGATATAGGAGTCTTGTATGGTGCTGTAGGATGATGCACTGGACTGCAAGGTCAGTTTAAACAGCAAGGTCTTTGGTTCATATCCACTAAGCCTTTCCTCAGAAACCAACTTGGTGGCATTTAACAAGAAGTATGTTTAGTCTTTGTGTTTGAGGTTTTTTTTACTAAGCATATGATTTTGAGAATTCATTTGTGACTTGTGTATCAGTGTTTATTTTTAACTGTTTATTGCTGAGTAGTATTTCAATGCATGGGCATCACATTTTGTGTTTCCATTATTCAGTTCATGGATATTTGAGTTGTTTGTGTACAGTATTAGGCTATTCTGAATAATGCTGTTACGGACATTTAGAAAATTTTTGTGTCCATATGCTTTCATTTCCCTTGGGTAAGCATATAGTGTTAAAATTGTTGGGGTTTATGGTAAATGGTAGTGTAGTGGTTATGAGTCGGTCTGCTAACCTCAAGTCAGCAGTTTGAAACTACCAGCTGTTTTGTGGGAGGGAGATGAGGCTTTCTTCTTCTGTAAAGATTTACAGCCTTGGAAACCCTATACAGGTCTCTATGAGTCAGAACTGACTCCATAGCACATAACCACCAACCATCCATGGTAAATGTATGTTTTAAGTTTTTAAAAAACAGCCATAAGGATTTTAAAGGGACGATAAAATACTCAAGTTTGATGAGCCCATGAGATACCTAATTTGGGGCTGCTTGTAGGCAATTGTAAGTATAAGTACAGAACAAAGGAAACGGTTTGGAGCTGGAGCAAGCGAGCTGAGTCATAAAGCGCAGTGGTAATAGTTGAAGCCCTGGTAGTGAGTAAACCACCTGAGAAGTTCATGTGTAATCAGTGGCCACTGAGTTCATTCCAATTCATCGCAGGCAGCCCGTGTGGGTCACACTGTCACTGCTCCATCGGATTTGCAGTGACTGAATTTTCAGAAGCAGATTGTCAGGCTTTCCTTTGGTGCCTCTGAGTGGACTAGAACTTGCAGTCTTTGGTTAGCTAAGCATGTTAACCATTGGCACCACCCAGGGACTCCTTCATGTAGTATGCTGTTTTGTGCCATTGAGCCAGTTCCGACTCATAATGACCCTGTATAGGGTTTCTGAGACTGAAACTTTACAGGAGCAGGAAGCCTCATCTTTCTTCTGAGGAGCAACTGGTGGAACCTAACTGCGCCCTTTGTGGTTAGCACCCAACGTGTAACCCACTATACTGCCAGGACTCCATTTGTGTACTATTTGTTGTATGTTGTTATGTATCATCAAGTTGGTTCCAACTTAACAGTGACCCTGTATAGGGCTTCTGAGGTTATAAATCTTTTCATGAGCAGAAAGCCTCATCTTTCTCCCATGGAACAGCTGGTAGATTCGAACTGCTAATTGGGTGGTTAGCAGCCCAACATATAACTCACTATGTCACCATGGCTTTTTCATGTATTACGGTGATGGCTGTGTGCCAAGGAGTTAGTTCCAACTCATAGCAACCCTGTATAGGGTTTCCGAGGCTGTGAATCTTCACAGGAGCAGAAAACCTCATCTTCCTCCAGTAGATTCCAATTGCTGCTCTTGTGGCTAGCAGCCCATTGTGTAACCCACTGTGCCACCAGGGCTCCTTTCATGTAATGCTGTTATTGTTGTTCTTAAAGTGCTGTTGAGTCTATTTCAACTTATAGTGAGTGACGCTGTGTGGTGGGTTTGAACGGCCGACCTTGCACTTAGCAGTCCAGTACTTTTCCTATAGCACCACACCAGGACTCAGGTCCTCTGCCTAGTAAGGCCGAAAGATGCCATTTTAATACACTTGGTTTTCAAGTACTCCAGAGAGGGCTTAGCAGAAGTGAATTCTCAGTAAGTGTTGAATGTCAATGAATGAATGATCCTGCAAATGAATGGTTCATAGTTGCCATCATCTCTTGCTGTCATTTCTGGCTCCTGACCACTCCTTCTTCCTCCAGGTACGTCTTCCTCCATTTGACCTCTGTGGCTGCTATTTCTCATCGTTTAAATGTTGATATCTTCCAGGTGTCTATCCTCAGCTACCTTTTCTTCCCTTCTTACTATATAGATGACCTCTGAGGGTCTTTCATCTATATCCCTGGTCTTGACTACTATCTATCTATACACTTGGTGTTCCAGCCTCAAATGTCCACTTTGCTTCTAACCAGTGGTGAAACAAAAGCCAGCTTGTACCAGCACGTGAGAGCCAACTGACAAAATTTCAGAAATTTTTCGAGTTATTAAAACTGTATAAACTTACATTTAAATAAAGCATATTAAAACAGAAGGATTTCTTCTTATTTTATTATTTTTTCTGTTATTTTATCTATTGCATCTGGATGGTAGATAATGATGCTCTACTGCACATCTCTTCCAACTCCACATTCAGTGATGTCATGTTGGTTGTTTGAAATCTGCCACAATTTGCACCACAGAAATTGGCAACTGCTACAAATCAGCGCTTAATTTATTGTTTTGTTGTTTGTCTAAACTTAAAAGTAATTGAGAACATGTTAATAATGTAGTATATTTAATAGTGTGTGGTGTTTATAGCCAAAACATTCTGAATAGCCCCAAAAGTTGGGGAAATATTTTTCCAATAGTTAAAAAACATCTGGGTCAGCAAAAAATGTATTTATGTCATTGATGGATAAGTGAAGTTTGTTGTTTTGCTTTCTCTTTCTCTTTGACATTCATAATTATCATCCAATAATCATTCGTTTTTTGTAACCATAGGTTGGCTATGGATACAAGAATTGGCAATAATCAACAAAAGTGTTCTGTGAGAATTGATTGGGTGTATGGAATTTACAATACACAGTATTGTATATTTTTTATTATTCTCTTTATGGGATACTACACATCATTTGTATCAGTAAATTTTATGAAAAAAAAAATTCATCTACCCTACTGTCAGTCATTAAATATTTACTAATATACCACCAGTTGAGATCTTCATTATACTGCTTATTAGACATTGTAGATTCAATAGGATAGACATCTCATATTTAATATCATGCCCCAAACGGAATGTTTCTGTCTCCTAAACTATTTACCAGCAGGTGGTACAAGTGGTTACATGCTCAGCTGCTAACTGAAAAGTGGCAGTTAAGATTTACCCAGAGGGGCCTCAGAAGAAAGGCCTGGTGATTACTTCTACAAAATCAGCCATAGAAAATCCTGTGGAGCCCATTACTACGCTGACACACACAACTATGACTGGGGATCAACTCCACAGCACCTTTTTTTGTTTCAATTTTATTTTTAAATGAAAGCCAAAAAGAGAAGGTAAGATGAAGATGAAGATTGATCATGACTTTTGTTACAGTTTTAAGAAAGAGTGGGTTTGAATATACAGGTATGAGTCACATAACCACAATAAACCAAAAGCCTACTCCATTGAGTTGATTCCAAGTTATAGTGACTTTTCATAGGGTTTCTAAAACTTTAAAAAACATTAAAAAAAAATGAATTAAACCAGCTGAATTCTGAAACACAAAAATCTGTACTAAAGAAATATGATAAAATTGAAAAAGGATATAAATTACTTTTTTCTTTCTTTAAACAGACAATAGTAAAATACTATATTCAGCTCACTATATGCAAAAGTCATGAACAGCAGCTTTTCATTAAGAGAGACTAAATGTTTACTGAAGAAAACAGCTTCATCTTTCTCCCACGGAGTGGCCTGTGGTTTTGAACCTCTGACCTTGCAGTTAGCAGCCCAATGCCTAACCCACAGCCTACCAGGGTTCCTTAGCAAGCACAGTAACAATACATTCTGTCAAACCTTGTGGCAGCCTGTTTGCCACTCCTGCCACTGAGCTGCTGGTGGAAGCTGGAGGGCTGGGAGGTAGCTGAGAGGACAGCTGGGGATCAGTGTAAAAAGAAGCAAGCAGGGAGAGGGCCGGTGGAGCACAAGGAACCCCACCAGCTGTTCAGCCACCTGCCTGGGGACAAAACTTGTACCCAGAGCCATGTCTTCTGTCTCACCTGCCCATACATAGCCCAACTATGGTCCAGGTGTACAAGAGTCTGGGCTTGGGATCTTTAAAACCATTGTTAAGTTTCATGGAGTCGGTTTCACCCTATAGCAACCCTGTATAGGGTTTCTGAGGAGCGACTAGTAGGGTTGAATCGCTGGCCTTAGGGTTTGCAAACCAGTGCTTGTCATACAACGTCACACCAGGACCCTTTAAAATCATTGTTTGTTTTTGTAAACACGGTCAAGTCTGTTCCAGCTCATAGCGACCCTGTATAGGGTTTCCAAGGAGCAGCTGGTGGGTTTGAATTACCAACCTTGTGGCTTGCAGTCTAGCCCTGATCCTACAGCACCACACCAGGAGTCCTTAAAACCATTAGACAGGAACTAGAGAGCTGCTTTTCCTTTAAAAAACATAACCTTATGCTACCATTTATAAGGGGCTGGATGTTGTCCACAGTGACGTAAACTGGAAATTGAAGACATCATCATCACAACAAATGTTTTATTTAAAGTTTGTCTCTATGTCTGAGGTCTACCTTAATCTCTGTCTCTGGAGCTTTTCTCTGATATATAAGCATTGGGGTTAAGTGTTAAAATTCTTGCCTCCCATGCAGGGGACCTGGGCTCAGTTTCCAGTCAATGTATCTCATGCATAGTCACTACTCACCAGTGTGTCAGTGGTGGTTTGAGTGTTGCTATGATGCTAAACCCAAAGCTTATCTATCTGTCAGTGTGTTGGACTGTGGTGGCTTGTGTGTTGTGATGCTGGAAGCTATGCCACTGGTATTTAAGGACCAGCAGGGTCACCTATGGTGGACAGGTTTCGGTGGTGCTTCTAGACTAAGACGGCCTAGGAAGGATAGGTGGGCCACTTCTGAATGGTTAGCCAGTGAAAACCTTATGAATAGCAATAGAACATTGTCAGATATAGTGCCGGAATATGAAAACATGATAAAGAGCACCAGGATATTGTCAGGTAAAGTGCTGAAAGATGAGCGCCTCAGGTTGAAAGGCACCAGATATGACTGAGATAGAGCTGCCTCCTCAAGTAGAGTTCTTTGTGTTGATGCCTTTGGGACCTTCATTTGCTGATGGGGCACAACTCAAAAGGAGAAGAAACAGATGCAAGTATTCATTCATCAGAAAGTGGAATGAACGAAATATGAAGCTAAGAAAATTGTCAAAAAATGAAACGGAATGCATAAAAATCAATATCCTAAACATTAACGGAAGCCTGGTGTGGTGCTGTGGGTTAATGAGCTAAACGGTAAAGCCGGTTTTAACTGGAAGGCTATGGTTCAAACTCACCAACCGCTTCTGAGAAACCCTATACAGAGTTTCGATGGGTCGGAACCGACTCGATGGCACTTAACAACAACAACAACAAGTGAGTTGAAATGGCATTTGCCGTTTTGGATCAGACAATCATACACTGAAGAGAAATGGCATATTCATTGTCAAAAAGAATATTTCAAGATCTTATCTTGAAGTACAAAGCGGTCTGTGATAGAATAATAACCATATGCCTTCAAAGAAGACCAATTAATACAACGATTATTCAAATTTATGCACCAACTACTAAAGCCAGTGAGGATGAAATTGAACAATTCTACCAACTTCTTCAGTCTGAAACTGATCAAACATGCAATCAAGATGCACTGATAATTACTGGAAATTGTAATGTGAAAGTTGGAAGTAAAGAGAAAGAATCTGTACTTATGTCTTGGTGATAGAAATGATGCTAGAGATTGTATGATAGAATTTTCCATACCAAAGACTTAAATCATTGCAAGTATCTTTGTTTGATAACATAAAAGGCAACTATACCCATGGACCTCAGCAGACGGAATACACAAAAATCAAATAGACTATATCTGTGGGAAGAGACAACAGAGAAGCTCAGTATCATCAGCCAAAACAAGGCCAGTGGCCGACTGTAGAACAAACCATCAATTGTTCATATACAGTTCAGGCTGTTGTTGTTATGTGCTGTGGAGT
>NW_006408533.1:4121432-4130334 GCF_000296735.1 Chrysochloris asiatica | reverse complement strand
GGGTGCATGGAGTGTACCCTTTGGTTGTTTGATGATGTATGCAGGGGATTGTAATCATTGCAAAGAAACAAAATACGATAGGGTGAATGTAAAGATAATGTTCTCCTATGTAAACTATCACATAATTTACAATTAAAAAAAAAAAAGAAGAAGAAGAAGAAGGTGGAAAGAATACATAGCCACTGTAACAAAAGTAACTGATCAACATTTAACCATTTCAAGAGGTAGCTTATGATCCAGAGCTGATGGTATTGAAGGAAGAAGTCCAATCTGCACTCAAAGTTCTGGTGAAAAAGAAGTCTCCAGGAATCGATGAAGTACAAATTAAAATGTTTCAACAAATTGATGCAATGCTGGAAGTGCTTACATATGCCAAGAAATTTGGGAAGAGATCTGTATTTGTGCTCTTTCCAAAGAAAGGTGACCTAACAGAATGTGCAGATCATCCAACAGTATAATTAATATCACTTGCAAAGTAAAATTTCACTGATGGTAATTTTTAAATTATTGCAGCAGTGCATCAACAGAGGCTGCCAGAAATTTAAACTGGATTCAGAAGAGGATGTGGAAGGAGGGATATCACTGTTAAAAATAATTCAAAAATGATTGTAGCAGTATCAACAGGGAGTTGCCAGAAATTCAAGCTGGATTCAGAAGAGGATGCAAAACTAGGGATGTTAGATAGATCTTGGCTGAAAGAAAAGAATACCAGGAAGATATTTACTTATGCTTTATTGATTATGCAAAGGCATTTGTATGTGTGAGTCATAACAAACTATGGATAACATTGCGAAGAATAGGTATTCCAGAAGACTTCATTGTGCTCACAAGGAACCTGTACACAGACCAAGAAGCAGTTTTTAGAACAGAATAAGGGGATACTGAATGGTTTAAAATTAGGTAAGGTGTGTGTCAGGGTTGCATTCTTTGACTACTTGTTCAGTCTGTATACCAGGTGAATAAACCAAGAAGCTGGATTGTGTGAATACGAATATGTCATCAGGTTTGAAGGAAGACTCATTAACAACCTGCAATATGCAGATGACACAGCCATGTTTTCTGGAAGCGGATTTTAAATCTGTATTTAATATGGAAGACTTCGCCTTCAGTATGGATTACACCTCAATGTAAAGAAAACAAAATTCCTCACAACTGGACTAATAAATAACATCATAATAAACAGCACAGATTGAAGCTGTCAAAGACTTCATTTTGTTTGGGTCCATAATCAACACTCATGGAAACAGCAAACATAGATAAAACATTAGGTAAATCTGCTGCAAAAGTGTTCAAGAACAAGAATGTCAGTTTGAGCACTCAGATGTGCCTGGCCCAAGCATGGTATTTTCAGTGATCTATATGCATGTGAAAGGAGCTCTGGTAGCATAGTGTTTACGAATCGGGCTGCGAACCGCAAGGTCCGCAGTTCGAAACTTCCAGCTGTTCCGTGGGAGAAAGATGAGGTGTTCTGATCCCGTAAAGATTTACAGCCTCGGAAATCCTGTACAGGGTCGCTATGAGTCAGAACTGACTCCACGGCACATCACATATGCATGTGAAAGTTTGACAGTGAAGGAGGACTATAGAAAAATCAATGCATTTGAATTGTGTTAGTGAAGAATATTGAAAGAACCTTGGACTGCTAAAGAACAAACAAATCAGTCTTGTACAAAGAACAACTAGAATGCTCTTTAAAAGCTAGGATGGAGAGATTTCATCCCTTGTTCTTTGGACTTGTTGTCAGGAGAGATCAGTCCCTGGAGAAGGACGTCATGCTTGGTCAAGTGAATGTTTCCTCAACAAGGATTGAAGACCCTCAACAAGATGGATATACACAGTGACAATAACAAGAGGCTCAAACATACCAACAATTGTGAGGTTGGTGTAGAACCTGGCAATGTTTTGTTTTGTTCTGTTGTGCATAGGGTCACTATGAATAGGAACTGACTGAATGGCACCTAACAACCCAAACAAATAATACTTAAAAGGTGTCAGTGGAGCTTCCAGATTGAGACAGACTAGAAAGAAAGATTTAATAATCTAATTTTGAAAACCTATGGCTCTTTTCTTATTCAATTAGGAAACATTTTCAGTTTTTATTCATAATGTTGGTAGTTAAAGTTGCAAAGGAAGATTTACAGAGCCACATAGCAATAACAGAACAAGATGGAAATGTAATATTCCAAAGTCATCTGGAAGAGTTTCCAAGGAGCACACACTAGGCTAGAAATCTAGGGTTAAACTGTGGTCCCACAAAAGGTTATATTCAGTCTTGCATCTTCTCAATACGTTCTTCCTTATAGTTGCCTTTCTCTTTTCCAACTGGTTGAGATTTGGCTTTTCGTTCAAGAATTTTTTCATATCTTTGTCCACAATTTGAGCCTGGTGAGAACCACCTTGCTCAGGTGAATGCCCACCTGAACAGCTGTGCCATTAGCCTTCTAGCACTGCACTCTCTTGATGTAGATGGCATACTTCTTTCTGTACACCTGGACTACCTTGCTAATCTGCTAACCTTTATAGTGTTCTTGAACCACCTGGACCTCGTCATTCTTGCGGATTGGCATGGAGCAGATGTTATACTCCTGTCTCAGGTCCTTGGACAGCAGGGATGACATGATCTTCCTGCGCACATGCAAGGGAGCATTGTAGTGGCGTTTGTGGTTCTTGATGCAGTCGGAGGTCACAAAGGGGTTGAACTTCATGGTGACAGTTGGGTGTTTAGCAGCCTTGGAAGCTCTGCGCACAAGCCCCTATGAATTTTTTATGTGATCTGATATCCAACCAATGCAATTATTGAGATGGTTCAGGATAAGGCAGCATTTTGTTTCTTTGTAGATGGGGTTATCCCAAGAATGGAGGCCTGACTCAACAACACCTTGACAGCTTTGAAATAAAATGTGTTTGACTGAATTAGTGAGTTCCCTTCTTGGCTGCTCCCAACATTCACACCCTTAAAAGATCCTCATCGTGGATGGACTGTGTGTACTTCCTTCCTCATTGACTTCTTGACTTGGCCATGTTACTTGCTTTGGCTGCCAGAAAGGAGTAGAAATTCTACTTTGTGTCCCTAAGTAGAGCATGGCCTGCCTGGCCTATTCGTGCAAGGCAGATATGAAACACATGGAGCAGAGCCAATCTCCCATGTAAACAGAATGATTTATAGAGCCTTGAGCATAAGCGCTTATTATTATCTCCCACTGGGTTTTGTGGTTGTTTTGTTATGCAGCATTATTTTGGCAATAGCTTACTGCTACACAATTTTATTTATTAATTTATTTTTGGTAATGTTATTTACAGCCTCGGAAACCCTATGCAGGGTCGCTATGAGTCGGAACCGACTCCACGGCACATAACAACAACAACAACAATGTTATTAGTGCTTCTCTAATTTTCCCACTGATTTTAACGTTTGACATACCTACCTCTAATGTGTTTTGTAGTTATCTCTTACAGTCTCTTGCACAAGAATTTCTTAGTCAAATCACAGTCCAAGAGCAAATTCTCTGAAGCTTACTTCTTCATATACTGGTGAAAATGAAAAAGAGAGCTTGGCTTCATTTTCCTCAGATTTCTATTGCAAACACGCTAGAGTGATGGCAGTGAACATGGATACGGAAGTTCTTTAAATGTCTCCTTCTTGCATTCAGTTTTCAGAATTCTCTTTGTGTCAGGCAGGTCTGAAAGGTTAAAAATTACTGTACCCCTAGAGACTTCTTCTTGGGCTGTGTTCTTCCTTGGGATCCTATAGGCTTTGTCCATACAAACTGGGTCATCGTCCTTATTTAATTTAAAATCTCTCATATCCAATGCTCTACAAAGATCAGTGAGATCTTCCCTACCAGTTAATCCCAGCAGCCACACATATTCTCTGGTTTGGTTCTGCATGAGTTTGATTTTATATACTCTATTGTCATAATTTATTAATTTGATAAAATCTGATGACTCCTCATGGAAAATATTGTTTATATTTTATATTTCCTGTGGCTTTCTTTCTATAGCCTTTATTACTATGAGCATTTACATGAGAATAGGGCCTTTGTTTTTCAAAAGTTCATCTGTGCCTGATGTTTCTTGGTGCCCCTGAAGTCACAGTCCTCTGTTTCCCTGTTTGTGACACACATCGTGCTTTTCATATTGAAAGCCCTGAATAATTAATCTTCCCATTATGCCTTTGAGTTACTGAGGTGAGTGGAATTAGCCCCATTTTACAGCTAAGGCAACTGAAAGATATGTAGAAGGTGGTCACTTGAAGATGTCCAACCATGAAACCCTTGTATTTCTTGTACTAGATGAAGTCCCTTGCCTTGCTTGCAGTTAGTTCTGTTGGATGATTGTCTTGTATATTAGAGTATTGCTGTTTCTCTGTAACATTTCGGAAGGGAAGATATATTAGTGGGTGGGGAAAGAAGAACTACGGGGTGACAAAAACCTCATTCATAATGTTTTTCAGAGCAGTGGTTGCTGGATAAGCTGTTGGTAAAGTTGAGGCAGTGACCTTACCTATGAGCAGTTTGTCGTTAAGTTGACTCAGAATCACGGTGACCCAATGTGAGTCAAATTAGAAGTACTCCAAAGGGTTTTTGGTTTTTTTTCTAGCTAAGAGATATTTTTATTTAAATGCATGCATGGCTAATATCACAGTAGTTCTAGTTGGCAGGTTCTGAGGAGGAAAAGTCAAAATCTAAGTCCTCTGATGTGGCTAGAAATGCTTTGAACACAGGAAGAAATGTCCAGAATCCCTTTCGTTCCATCCCTTTCCTTTTTATCCCATATCGTTTGATAGAATACTCCAAAGCATGTTTGTTTTGTCTTACTTTAACTTAGTGTGAATTGTTTTAACTTTTTGTGAATTGAGTGAAGTTTTACAGAAAAGATCATCAGTTTTATATTCAACAAATTTGTTTTGTCTCAGTGATTGCAAGCCCCTCTATGTAATCACAGTTATCCCACTTCCTCCCTGTGGTTCCTAGTTCCATTCCACCCTCCTTCCCATCCCTGCTCAACTTAGTCATTAGGTAGATGTTGCCCTTTTGATCTTGAATGATTGACCATTCCATGGTGTCCAACATTTATTAGGGTTTAAAATGTTGAGTTTTTGAAAGTAGATTACTAGGCCTTTCATTCGAGTCATGTCTGGGCGGCTTTGAATCTCCAACGTTTTGGTTAGCAACAGAGCACCTAAATTTAGGGACTCCTGAATTTCCTTTACACTTATTCTGTTCTTGGACTGGATCACAATTTCAGAGTCAAGTGGTAATTAAGAAATTGAATCATGAATAGAAGATCCAGTTTATTCACTTGATTTATTCAGGCTCTTTGGATTGTTAAGCTTAGATGTTGCTGTGCTGCTTAGCTGCCATGGAGTCCGCCCTTGAATCATAGTAACATCATGTGAATTATAGTGTTTGTATTGTCTTAATTTTCAGAAGTAGATCACATGGTTATTCATCCTTGTCCATTGCAGTCTGGAACCTGTAGAAGCCTGTTCAGCATCATAGCAATACACAACTGGTGGCTGCACCAGAGGTGTATTGGTTGGGATTGAACCAAGGTCTATCACTGTATCATCACTGCCTCTTTTGCCTTTGTTGTTGTTAAGTGCCGTGGAGTTGGTGCCAACTCATAGCGACCCTGTACAGGGTTTCCGAGGCTGTAAATCTTTATGGGAGCAGAAAGCATCATCTTTCTCCCACATCTTTTGCCTAGATGATATCAAAAATTTACCTACTGATGTTTTAGCCATCAACAGCAGTGATGGTTAAAACAAGACAAAAAATAAAAATCTATGGAGGACTTTTGGCTTTACAAAGAAGGACAGGTCATGATGGAGTTCTTGTGTATTGATATCCAGGATCATGGGCAATGGAGAGAGTGGTCGGTGCTTTTCTGCCTTCTGGAATACCCATCCAGAGCTTTCTCTTCTTCCCTCTTCCCATGATATCTTCCTATTATGCTTCAAGGCTCCTCTAGAATGAAACAACTTCTATCTCATCACTGTCAGCCCATCTTTGTCTTTGGAGTTCAATTTGAGTTTGAAATTGTCTTATGTAAACTATCATAGCCAACTACTTTTATTATTTATTTACTACTAGATTATAGGACTTCTGATGTGGCACTGTAGGATAAGCACATATGATTGGCATTCAAGCTCGCCAACCTCTATGTGGCAACTCTATACAGGGTCGCTATGAGTTGGAACTGACTAGGCGGTACTTAACAAGAACAACCTTGGTAGCGTAGTGGGTTATCAGATGGGCTGCTAACTACAAGACCAGCAGTTTGAAACTGCTACCTGTTCCTTGAAAGAAACATGATGCTTTCTGCTTCTGTAAAGATTTACAACCTCGGAAACCCTATTTGCTGTTGTTAAGTGCCATGAAGTCATTTCCAACTCATAGCTACCCCTGTATAGGCTTTTAAAATCTTTTTGGGAGCAGAAAGCCTCACCTTTCTCCCAAGGAGCAGCTGGCAGACAGAGTCACTATGATTCAGAACCGACTCCACAGTACCACCACCACTACTAGAATATAAACATTTGGGGAGGGGCAAGGACAATAATTATCTTTATATTATTTAATGGGTTAGTATTCCAATGGTTTTCTTTTATTTGTATTGTTGTTGTTGTCATTAAGTGCCATCGAGTCAGTTCCGACTCATAGTGACCCTGTATAGGGTTTCTAGGGAGCATCTGATGAGTTTGAATCATTGACCTTGTAGTTCAAACCAATTTTGTGGTCCAGTGCTTTATTTTTATACAAGTAAAAAAATACTTTATTTGTATAGTACACAATTAAATGCTTAAGCAACTAATGAAATTTAGTGAATTAAAAAAAGAAAAATATACAGTTAAGTGCCGTCGACTCAGTTCTAACCCAATGTGATCCTATATAGAGTTTCCAAGGAGCGGCTGGTGAGCTTGAACTGCCAACTTAGCAGTTCAAACTGATTTTGCAGTCCAGCACATTAACCCATTAACCCACATTGCCATATACCAGGATTCTCTCTCTCTCTCTCCATACATACATGGAGTTCAAATTGACCTTGTGGCCCAGTGCTTACCCTATAGCACCACACCAGGACTCCATGTATATATATGTGTGTGTTTGTGTTTATGAGTGTGTGTATGTGCACACAAATTTTCCAACCAGTTGGGTTTGACTTGGATGGAGAATCTAGGCTAAGGGTAATAAACTCTTTGAGGAAAAACAAAGTTAAAATCGGAATCATTCTGTTATCAGATTCTCCAAACCAAATCTAGGGTCACAGTTTTGGTGAATTTCATAGATTTTATAGTGTTTGTGTCATAAAGACTTCCTTTTACTTCCAGTTTTCTAGGGAATCAGTTTGCCTGAGTAAGATATCAGCTCTTCTGGAGCATCATCAATAAGAAAAAAACATGAGATGGGATAAATAAGGGAAGAGCCGTGGAATTAATTCTTGAGAATATACTCTATTCTCAAATGGACTCAAGAATTAATTCCACTGCTATTCACCTACCTTTAGGAATCTGGAAATAATATGCCTGTTGGCTATTTGTGTTAGAATAGATTTAAAATTAACCAGTCTAGTTGATAGTACTTGGTCTGCCTTGTCCAGAGGAAGATTTTTTTAAATAGTTGCTTCCAAAATAGAAATCATTAATAAGTCCTCCAAACTATATTATTAGTAGTCAAAAATGTTGTCATTGCATCATGTTTACGCACATTTCCTCCTCTAACTAGTGACTTGTACTGTCTCCCAGGAAACACAGGATTGTTTTTTCTACATAGCTTGCCCTTCTTAGGAGGCAGGGTTTTATAGATTGCAGTGGGCCTTTCATGGAGGGCATGGTAAGAACAACGGGTATGACTCTTCAGCTGTCCTTCCAAGAAGCTTGTCCCTGGTCAGATGAGGCATCAGGGTATCTTGTTGTTAACTGCTCTCAAATTGGCTCCAATTCAAGGTGACCTTTGAGTACCACAGAACAAAATACAAGTCTACCTTCTTTTATTGTGCTGTGTTTTCTTACACTCTACAGATACTGTGTTCTTTACAAATTGAGGGTTTTGGTAACCCCACACTGAGCAAGTCTACCAGCACCATTTTTCTAACAGCATGTGCTCATCTGTGTCTCTAAGTCACGTGTTGGTAATTCTCATAACATTTCAAACTTTTTTCATAATTATATTGCACTCTTAATAGACTACAGTGTACTGTAAACAAATATTGGGAAACCAAAAAAAGTTGTGTGATTAGCTCTATTGCAATGTTCACTTTATTGCAGTGGTCTGGAACTAACCCACATTTCTGACGTATGCCTCTATTGCTGGGTCCTGCACCATGTTCACAATGTTTGAGTCCATTGTTGAGGTTACCATGTCAACCAATTTCACCAAGGAGTCTCCTCATTTTTGCTGATCTTCTACCAAACATAGGATTGCTGATGTGGTACTGTAGGATAAGCATTGGACAGTTAACTGCATGGTCAGCAAACCCACCAGCTGCTCCTTGGAAAACCTAACATGTAACAGCAACAACAACCCCTCATTGTTTTCTGCCTCCCTTGACTTTTGATGCTAACATAAAAATGGAGATAAATTATTTCAGTAGACATTCTACTTCTACATTGAGTCCTATCCTCTTCCAAAGTTGAGTTACTCAGGAAAGTAATTAAATTCTCAGCTAAGAGTGACACCTAGAATCCATGCAAATAGATTAAGAATGTATTCCATTAAAAGAACAAACAAACAAAAAGATAACGTTATCAGCAATTGACTTTGAAGTCAGGGGTCTCACCTTGGTTCCTAGCTGCAGCATTAACAGATCCATTCAACAGCCAGCTAAATCCTGGACATATGGGCAGCCCTCTAGATCCCTCCTTGCTTGCTTTATGTCCACCAGTACCCAAGCATCCTGTTCT
>NW_006408533.1:4119933-4121332 GCF_000296735.1 Chrysochloris asiatica | reverse complement strand
GGTTCCGACTCATAGCGACCCTGTACAGGGTTTCCGAGGCTGTAAATCTTTATGGGAGCAGAAAGCCTCATCTTTCTACTGCGGAAATGCTGGTAGTTTCAAACTGTTGACCCTGAGGTTCCCAGTCCGATTCATAACCACTATGCTACCAGAGCTCCTTACAATTCAGGCTAAAGTTGAAGAAAACTGAAACAAGTCCACAAGAGCCAAACTATGGCCTTCACTATATTTCACCTGAATTTAGAGCCCATCTCAAGAGCAGATCTGATACATTAGACACAAATGACTGGAGACCAGAAGAGTTAGGGGATGATATCAAGAACATCATACAAGAAAAAAGCAAAAGAGCATTCAAAAGATAAGGGGAAAAAAAAGGCCTAAGTCGGGAGAAATTATGAAACTTGCTTTTGAGCGTAGAGGAGCTAAAGCAACTAAAGAGAAGAAATAACGGAGTAAAAGAATTGAACAGAAAATTTCAAAGGACAGTTCAAGAAAACAGTCAAGTATTATAATGAAATGTGCAGCAAAGACCTGGAGTTCAAAAACCAAAGAGAAAAGAGCAAGCTCAGCATTTCTTAGCTGAAAGAACTGAAGAAAAAATTCAAGCCTTGACTTGAAACATTGGAGGATTCTATGGGCAAAATTTTGAAGGATGTGGAAAGCATCAAAAAAAGATGGAAACTAGAGTGGAGAGTGAAGTATCCAGCTGATATGAAGTGAGGGGAGATGCACAAGAACACCCTCACTTGCAGATAGTACCCACTTGATCTGTTTTCAATGGCTGGATGATCAGGACTCGACTAGAGGAAGAAAGAAGAGGAAAAAAAAGTAATCCACTACAATTTGATGAACTTGATCTAAGCTTGTGGATGCAGTAGGGCAAAGGAGGGAACAAATCTTTACAGTGAGGATCATTCCCACCCCTTTGGAACACAGGGTTGACAAGGATGGGCAACTTAAACATTGGCTACTCCAAATGAGGAGGCTACAAAGGCAAGAAGTGTCTGGCTTACAAGCTTTCAATAGGGAACCTAGTTCCAGAAGTTATGGGGAAAGGTAGAATCCACTGAATGGTTTCCAGCCTGTCTGGATGGGGCTGATGAAAGGTGATGGGGATAAGACTGTTGAGGTTCAATAGGGAATGATTGCTATCAGGACTGACTGTGAGTGTTGGAAACATAAAGGTAGACATTCTGTAACAAAAGGAGGGGAGTGATTGATTTTGCAGTCCAGGAGCTGAGGTCCCTGGAACCGTCAAGGGAGAAAAACGAAGTGCGGAACCCTACCCAGAGAAGCAGTGATGCCAGAGATGGAGGCAGAGACTATGACATGGAGAGATGGAGCAGCTGGGGACTCTAGACTCAGGGAGGGAGAGGGGCTGTGTGCTGACGGCTGGGGG
>NW_006408533.1:4107849-4119020 GCF_000296735.1 Chrysochloris asiatica | reverse complement strand
TCCCTCCTTGCTTGCTTTATGTCCACCAGTACCCAAGCATCCTGTTCTTTCTTATTCCTATCTTAACTCCCAACATCTTTTAAAACCTAGATTTAAACTCACTTCAGTGAGTTTATTCTACTCTTAGCCTCTTTTAGCTAAGTTTTCTAGTCTAACCCTGGTGTGGTGCTGCAGAATAAGTGCTGAGCTGCTAACCAAAAGATCGGTAGTTCGCAAACCCTATACAGGGTCTCTGTGAATTGGAACTGAATCGATGGCACTTAATAACAACAACGGCATCAAACATAGATGACCCAGAACCCACTTTGGCTCACCTGAGTCCTTGTGCATATGAGGGTTATTCATTCTTGAGAGCCTCAGTTTCCCTCATTTGTATAATGGAACTAATAATCTTTCTTATACAGTTTTGTGAAAAGCCCCATGCTATCTCAATTTTATTCAACCACTAATTAAAGTCTGCACCACACATTAGGGCTATAGATGAATATGTTATTGTGTTCTGGTAAAGATAAATAAGAAGGCAAAGCATTTTGAATACACAGAACTTCATGGGAGTAGAGGGGCATCCGTTTATTAGCTTGGGTAGGGAGAGAAGGTGCATTTACAAAGACTTCCAAAGGAAAGCCATATTTGAGTTGAGTTTGAAGAACATTTTGGAGTGAAATAGCTGAGTAAGAACATTCTAGACAAAGAGAATAGATACTTGCAAACAGACAGTTGCCTACTAGAGAGGAAGGGTCATTAACAACCTGTGGTATACAGATGACACAACCTTGTTTGCTGAAAGCCAAGAGGACTTGAAGAACTTACTGAAGAAGATCAAAGACAACAGCTTTCAGTACAGGTTACACCTCAAAGTAAAGAAGAAAAAAAAATCTTCACAATTGGTTCAATAAACAACATCATGATATATGCAGAAAATATTAAAGTTGTCAAGGATTTCATTTTACTTGGATCCACATCAAGATTCATGGAAGCAGCTGTCAATAAACCAGATAATGTATCGTACTATGCATATCTGATGAAAATGGCTTCTTTGGAGTTTTAAAGAGCTAAGTCCTCACTTTGAGAACAAAGGTGCATCTGACCCAAGCCCTGGTACTTTCAATAGCCTCATATGCATGTGAAAACTATACAATTAATAAGGAAGATAGAAGAATAGATGAATTAGAGTTATGGTTTTGGAGAAGAATATTAAAAGTACCATGGACTGCCAGAAGAACAAATAAATCTGGAAGAAGTACAGCCAGAATGCTCTTTAGAAGCAAAGATGGCAAAACTTCATCTGTCATACTTGCGAAGGACATCATGCTTGGTAAAGCAGAGGGTCAAGGAGGAAAAGGAAGACCCTTAACGAGATGGACTGACACAATGAGCTCAAACATAACAACATTTGTGAGGATGGCACAGGACCAGGCATTATTTTGTTCTGTTCTACATAGAATCCCTGTGAATAGGAATCCAGTCAACGGCATCTAACAACAACTTACTAGAGAGAACTGGACTCTGTGATCCTAGACAAGTGGCTTAAACTCTGTGTGTCTTAGTTATCAAAACTAAAAACAGGAAGGAGGTATTTGTGATCAGTGAAGATGACAACGAGCAAGTAGAAAGGTGAGAGTAGAGCTGGAGACACACATGTGGAAGTCATTGGTTATGGGCAATTGGTCTTGCCCTGAACACCCTAGCATTTAGTGGATGAGCTTTATACGGATGGTGTGGTTGTGAAAGTGTTCATATGTATGATGTTTATGGGTTTGCATTCATTCATTCAACAAATATTTGCAAAGTGTCTCTCATATGCTAGGCACTATTCTAAGAACTTGGGATGCTGTTAGGTGCCATTGAGTCGGTTCCAACTCAGAGCAACCCCATACACAACAGAACAAAACACTGCCCAGTCCTGTATCATCCTCAACAAGTGTTCCATTTGAGCCCATTGTTGTTTCCACTGTGTCAGTCTATCTAGTTGGGGATCTTCCTCTTTTTCACCAACTCTCCACTTCTCCAAGCATGGTGTTTTTCTCCAGGAACTGGTCCCTCCTGACAACACATACAAAGTATGAGAGATGAAGTTTCGCCATCATCCCTTATAAGGAAGAGTTTGATTGTACTTCTTACAAGAAGTTTGTTCTTCTGAAAGTTCATGGTACTTTCAATATTCTTTGCCAACACCATAATTTAAATGTATTGATTCGATTCTTTTATAGTCTTCTCTATTCATTGTCCAACTTTCATATGCGTATGTTATTGTTGTTGTTGAGTGCCATGGTGGAGTTGGTTTCAACTTATAGCGACCCTTTATAGGGTTTCTGAGGAGTGGCTGGTGGGTTTGAACTGCTGACCTTGTGGTTGACAGTCCAGTAAAAATACAATAAATACAAAGACTTGGATCAGGTGTCCCTTAGTCCTCAAACTGCTATCTTTGCTCTTTAACACTTTAAAGAGGTCATGTGCCCCAGATTTACCTAGTACACTATGTCCTTTGATTTCTTGACTGCTGCCTCCTTGACTGTTCATTGTGGAGCCAAACTAAATGAAGTCTTTGACAACTTCAATTTTTTTCTCCATTTATCATGAGGCTTTTAATTGGTCCAGTTGTGAAGATTTTTTTTTTTTTTTTAAATACTGAGGTGCAATCCATATTGGAGGCTGTAGTTTTTGATCAATAAGTATTTCAAGTCCTCATCATTTCCAGCAAGTAATCTGCATATCATAGGTTATTAAAGAGTCTTCCTTTAAATCTTACTTCTTCATATAAGCCAGCTTCTTGGATTATTTACTCAGCGTACAGACTAAGTATGTTGAAAGGATACAACTCCGACGCACACCTTTCCTGATTTTAAACTATTCAGTATCCCCTTGTTTTATTCTAACAACTGCCCTTTGTAAATGTTCCTCATGAGCACAATGAAGTGTTCTGGATTTTCCATTCTTTAAAATATTATACATAGTTTGTTATGATCTACACAGGTGAATGCTTTAGTCAATAAAGCACGAGTAAATTTCTTTCTCTGCTTTCTCTGATATTCTCTGCTTTCAGCTAGGGTTCATATGACATTAGCAATGATGTCACTAGTTCCATGTCCTCTTCTGAATCTGGCTTGAATTCTTGAAGCTCCCTGTTGTTGTACTGCTGCAACCATTTAAAAATTATCTTCAGCAAAATTTTGTTTGTATGTGTTATTAATGATATTGTTAGATGATTTCTGCATTCAATTGGGTCGCCCTTTTTGGAGTGGTTGCAAATATGGATCTGTTAGAATAAATAGTTGTCTTCCAAATTTCTTGGCATAGGTGAGTGAGCCCTCCAGTGCTGTATCAGTTTGTTGAAACATTCCAATTTGTATTTCATGAATTCCTGGAGCATTGTTTTTCACTAGTGCCTTCAGTGCAATTTGAACCTCTTCCCTTAATATCATCAGTTCTTGATCATATGGTACCTCTTGAAATAGTTGAACATCGGCAAATTCCTTTTGGTACAGAAATTCTGTGTGTTTATTCCATCTTCTCTTGATGCTTCCTACATCATTCATTATTTTGCCCATAGAATGCTTCAATATTACAACCTGAGTCTTAAAGTTTGCTTCAGTTTTTCAGCTTGAGGAATGCTAAACATGTTCTTCCCTTTTAGTTTTCTAACTCCAGGTATTTGCACATTTTTAAAATAATACTTTTGTCTTCTTGAGCTTCTCTAGATACCCTTTGAAATTTTCTGTTCAGTTCTTTTATTTCATAATTTCTTCCATTCACTTGGGAGAGTGTAGTGAACAAAAAAGACAATAATTCCTTTTCTCCTAGAACCTACATTCTAGATCGGGGTGGCCTATGGGCTATATATTTTTGTAAAGTGCCGTCAAGTTGGTTCCAACCCATAGTGACCCTGAGGAGCGACTGGTGAGATTGAACCACCGACCTTGTGGTTCAAACTGACCTTGTAGTCCAGAGCATTAACCCTCAGCGCCACACCAGACTCCACGGCCAGATAAGGCCTTCAAAATCATTTGGTCTCACCCTGACAAGGTAACCGCAATTCCAGCCATCACATTGAGGGTAAGTTCATTCAAAGTTTGAATGAAGGCTAATTTTGAAGTTGATTGTTTTGTATGGCCCATGAATGATGTTACAAATTTTGGCAGAAGAAAGGTTCCCTAACCCTGTACTAGATGGAGGTGGATTGGAGGGGAGGACTGACGCTATGGTGAAAAGTAAAGCAGTAAAAGGCGATGCAGGGTAGGGGGAGGGTTGCAATTTTAAACAGGGTAGGCAGGAGAACCTCCTTGAGGAGTTGGCTATTGAGTGATCAGAAAGAAGTAAGGGAGTGAGTGAGCTATCATCTGAACTGTTCAAAGAGCGTTTCAGGCAGAGGGGACATCACCTTATGAACAGCTCAGGATTTTAAAAAAAATTTAACGTTTGCTAATAGAGTAATTTCCTGTCTCCCTGAGTTACTCCGGAGCACCAATATGGGCTAATAGGTACTAAGTACTGTGAAAATCACTAGGCCACCTAGTCACTGCTTCCTGAGTGAAGTGCTGGCCCTGGGGGTTAGTGCTAGCCTCAAACAATCCAAAAGAGAAGGATCTAGGCACCCTGAAGGTGTTAGGGCAGCAACTGTAGAGACTGGGAAACCCTAAAATATCAATGTTCACTTCAACCTTTATGTGTAAATTTACAATTATGTTTCACTAAGCTTAAATGAGTTCATTTTGCCTTTGCTCAGTACCAGTTTATGAGAGAAATGTTACAAATCATCCTCCTGTATTTGCTAAATCTGGACTTAATTTCATTTTTCAAGAAATTGTGTTTGCAGAAATAAGGCCACATGGAAATGAACAAATAATGAAAAATTGAATATAACAAACCCCTGATGTCCTAGAGAATTAAAACTCTGCCAGAATTATTTATAAAATGTGCACCAGTATCCAAAAGTATTTACAATTTTCTCCCTGGCTTGTAAAATCTGGTACAATCCAAACATACTTGGGAGTTCCATGAGACCCAAAACATGTTTCTGAAATCCCATGCCCAAATCCAATGCAAAGCAAAGAGCCCCATATGGTGGATTCAGACTCCTGATAGACAAGATTCTTTGTAACTGGAGACCTTCAGGGTCATTCAGAATAGGAGTAGACTTCTTCATGTAACTCTGAACTACTCTCTAGTAGATAAATATAGATAAATATTCACTTCTAATCAATGAAATTGATGCAAGGCAGGGAGCTGAACATTCTAAATTTGGGGACTTAGGGGTTGGCAGGGCCGTCGGAAGGGGTGGAGAGGTGCTGCAAAAGGGTCCCTGGGCAATATAAATGGTTTGCACTTGACTATTAACCTAAAGGTTAGTGGTTTGAACCCATCCAGTGGTGTCATCGAAGAAAGCCCTGGTGATCTGCCTCTGTCAACAGTATAGCAACAAACAAGCCAACACAAACCCTATGAAGCAACTCTGCTCTGAAACACAGGGATTGCCATGAGTCAATTCAATGCAATGGGGTGGTTTTTTTTAATGTTTTGGTTTGGTTTGCGTTTGGGGTGATGGCAATGGGCTTTCACAGAAATCAGAATGTGAAAATAAAAGTGATGAATATCACAAGGCCTTTTGAAATACAAAGGGCTGTCTCCACACTAAACAATCGGGTGATTTATTAATGCTCCGGTGGTGGCGAATTCGATCACACTTTGACCGTTCCCTAGTACAGAGTGATGCTGGGATAGACACTGCAGAGGGATTTCGGTGTCCTCCCTCCACTTCGTTGAAACACACATTACTTGCTCCTGTGACCAATTCAGATGGTGGAAACACAATGCCATCCATCTGTACCTCTTTGAAACAAGAATCTCACATTCAAGCGTCCCTTTTAAATGGTGGAGACAAGAGCCAACTCTTGCTGCTATCACAAGGTCTCACAAGGCTGTTAATCATCAAGTGCTGATAGCTACTGTTCAGCGTTGGATGAATACCAATTAGAGAGATGGGGCGACCTGAGGAATGAGAGGAGAGAACAGTGGGGCACTGGCTTTGTTGTTTTGGGGAGGGGCTGCCAAAAAAATATTACCTGGGGCACCAATGCTCTTCTCGCCAACCCTGAGGGGCAACTGATGGGAATGGCAGACTAATTTGCAAAGTATAAAGTACAGAATGCATTAGAAGCCTCTCATTACTAATAGGGTTGTTTTTAGAGACAGTCATGGCTGAATCTTATTTGGTTTTAGTTTTAGCACCAGGCAGCATTTATGGAAACTTTATAATTCTGTTTGTGTTTACTCTCATGATCTCCTAAAAGAAGTTACCTGAAGCTCTAGGTAAGCTTAGAAGAAACAGAAAGTTTATCAAATACAAAAGAGAAGAACTTACTGGGAAACAAAGTCCTTCCAAAATAAAGAACATCTCAGTGGGACATGCATTTTAAATTGGGTCAAGTAGCTTAAATAATCAGGACTTTTGTTCCAAATGAGATTATTGGCTCATGTACATTTCTCTGCTCAGCCAGGGGCATGCAAAGCCAGTGTTCAATATGGGAATTCGCACTCTTGGGTGCCTTGTATGCACCAGAACTCTCTTAGCACCTTTGGATACATCTAGAAGGGAGTGGTTTCCAAAGGTTGTGTGACTGGCTACTATATCAGAAGCAAATCTGTTAAAAGCCAACTACAGACTTGGGAACAGTGAAGGGAAAACAGACTCATATTTTCCCCTAGCTGAAGTTAGAGTTGTCTTTCCTCATCCCACAGTGCTGAGAGCACAGCCTGGGGCTGCTCAGCAAACCTGATTAGGTCCCACGGTGCTCAGCACAGAGAATTTCAAGAGGCGGCTGGGAAATTGTTACCGTTGGAAGTAGTATGAAAAATGGCCTGTGTAGGGGGAGGGCAAAAATTAAACTGAGATGGCTAAGAAATAGATTAACTAAAATTATGTTTGATTTGCCATCAAGAGCTCTACTCTTTTAGATGCTTGGGAGAGTGCCTCCGTGGGGAGTTGAAAAGCGTTCAAGGCCTCTCCTGAATTGATAGTGTTCCCAAGGCTGATGTGAACAGTTGAGGAGTGGGGGGAGCCACAGAGACCTTCAATTAGCCCGGAGGCCCTTGTAATAGGACTGGAGGGGAATGGTCTTGAAAGAAATAAGAAAAAATGGTTTGGCTATAAGAGTTGTTTTTTGTTCTTTTTTCCCCTTGCATGTAGTAGGCACTCAATAAGTAATTATTGACTAAAGAAATGCTTATTTTAACATTTTAAATTAGTATGTAATGAAACCAAGTGGTGGGTTTGACCAGGAGGTTGTTTCTCAGCTTAATATTCTGTGACAAGGAACATCCTCTTTTGTGTGAAAATAGAGTCAAAAGATGGTAGATATTTCCGTTGGACTTGAAATTATTGGTTCATTATTTGCTTAAGTGATTCATGATCTTGAGCTTGTAGAAGTCAGAGTAATACTGATATTACCAAATGGAAATAAAACCAAACCCTATGTAGCAAATTCTAATCATGGAGGCAGCTGGCAAGCAAATCTATTTGGTCAGGTGGGTGGGGCAGAAGAAGAAGAATTGACAGAGGCTACCTTAAGTAGAAAGCAGAGGTTGGCCTTGGGGTTGATGTACTAGTTACCGTAGTGATTGTTTAAAATTTGCTGTAATGAAATATTTTTATATCTTTACCAGCAGTGCAATAGACCTCATGTAGCTAGTTTTGTGTTTGTTTTGTCTTAAAGATCATTAAGGGTCTGTTGTTGTTGTGAAGTGCTGTGAGTCAGTTCCAACCCATAGTGTATAGGGTTTCTGAGGAGCAGCTGGTGAGCTTGAACCGTAGACCTTACAGTTCAAACGGCCTTGCAGTCTGGCGCATTAACCCAGAGCACCACACCAGGACTGCCCTCATATACTGATGTCCTTTGAAGCCTTCTAACAAGACCAAAGAGAATAGGAATGCATTATTTTATCTCAGTTGGTGAAAAAGTAGGCGCCTGAGAAAGTCATGGCAAAGACCTTTGGAATCATTCTGGAGGAAGATGCATTACTAATTGGCTACATCCATAAGGAAAAATGTCACTTTATAAAAACTTGCCTGTAGCATGAAGACTACCAGTTCAAAACTGATGAAGTACAGACAAATGAAGAAGAAAAGGACTGTCCCTGCAGAAGAAAATCTGGAAGAATAATAGAAAACTTCATAAACTTGGGCTTCTAAATTGCAGTGGATTGTGAGATCAGGGAGACATATGTCAGGTATGGAGAGAAAAGCAATTCATCCTAACAGCCATTCAGGTGCAGAAAGATCAGTCTAAGGACCAAATTGCAAATATATAGCATCAATATCTTGTCAACGTTTCCGTAAGAGACTCTGTGAAAGCAGCTTTTCTCAAAACAAGAGAGGAGATTGAATCCTTTGGATGAGTGGTGTTTCTGCAGAATTCTTGGAAGCTGCCAAAAGGGAGTGAAACTTCTGGGAGATTAACTACATAGTCAAAGTTAAAGAAGTGATTGACAAGAAGGGAAAGTAGAGAAAGGAGACACTATGGAGACCCCGCTGTAGGATGAAAGGTTTTGTGGATTTAGGCCACTTGTCTGTCAGTGGAGGCTTGTATATTGCTATGATGTGGAAACTGTGCCACGGCTGTTTTGAAGGCCAGCAGTCACCCCTGGTGGACAGGTTTCAGCAGAGCTTCCAGACTAAGACCTGGAAACCTACTTCTGGAAATTAGCCAGTGAAAGCCCTCTAGATCACAATAGGAGGTTGTCTAACAGAGTGCTGGAAAATGAAACCCCTACATTGGAAGGCACTCAAAACGCATAGTGACCACAACAATGGACTTGAGCACACCAGTGAGAGTGAGGATGGCATAGGACTGCGTAACATTTTGTTCTCCAGGAATCGGAACCAACTTGAAGCCAACTAACAACAACAACAACAGGTGCCTGAAAGCAAGTAGGAAGCAAAGGGTCTAGATCAGTGCGTCTCAAACTTAAACAAAATGAATCACCTGGGATCTTATTAAAATATAGATTCTGATTCAGTAGACTTTGGGGTGAGATCTAAGATGGTACACTTCCTATGAACTCCCTGATGATGTTCATGATATCGTTCCAAAGATCATACTTTGAGTAGCAAATGTTCAAGGTTATATCAGGTTATTTATTAACATGATTTTAGTTGCTAATATATTAAATATATTGGATTATATAGGTACTTAATCTGCGTTTGGAAACAAGTATTGTTATCAATTTCCTATTCAGATTACTGACCATTTGTAATTTTGGTTGTTGGGATTTGATCCCCTCTTTCCAGATGGCATTATGCTGGGAAAATGGTGAGAAGTGGCATTACCTTTATCTAATATCTTAGGACTCATCCCCCTATTTCTTTCTTTTGATTTCTTTTCTTTTTTAAAAAAAAACCACTACAGAGTCAATGGAATCCAGCCAAATCCCTGGAAACAATCCAGACCTACACATTTCTCTTGCCCATTACAACTAAAACAGTAGTAGCAAAATAGAAATAGCTCTATTTACAACAACATTTTCTCCATACAATTCAGATTACAACTGGCATGCCAAATCAATATCAGGGACACGTGTAATATACTTCTGTATTTGGGGGGTGGGGAATAGAAATAACACCTTTTATTTCAGAATCAATTTGAAGGGAGCTGACTTCATACACTGAATAGAGATTTCAGCCTATAATCTTGGATTCCTGAGCACACGGCACCAGTTTAACTTCTAATTTACTCTTGGGTGACTTAATGGTATTGCTTAATTATAACAGTTGCAAATTCCATCCTCTGAAATATATCATAGGCAGCCAAACATCTGCAGAGTTTTGTAGTAGGGACGATGCCAAATGAAATGCTCATTTTTTGTATTATTTTGCTTTTATTAGTTTTTAATACATATATGTAATAAACAAGATGAGCAAGACAACACTTAAATATGCACCAATGGTAATCAAATGTAAGATATTAAGTTGCAAAAATGCCCATTCTATGGAAAGGAATATGCTCCTCGGGAGAATCTAGGCAGTGACAGGGGACATTTAAAAATAACATTAACTTTTCAGTGATAGAATAGAAGTAGGAAGACTCCTCAACATGGGAAGTGCAGACCGGAGCCAGAAAAACTGCAGAATGTACTGAATGCCAGTGGGAAATTTTAGCTTTCTGTGAAGAGGAGGGCTAACTGCTGACTAACTGAGACACCTCTGTTGCTGAATACTGCGTCTTCAGGATAGCTTCCTGAAATGCAAAGTGGGGTCAACAAAGTAGAAATTAAAATTGAAGTTAATTCTCGTTAATCTCAAGCTTGTGATTGATAAAGAATAATTTAAACAAACTTTTTTTTTCTTCAATAAGAGAATAAATGTTTTTATGATAAGAGGAAAATATATAACTATCATGTCTAGAAATTGAATCTATATTTTGTTTGGCAAAGTAATGAATGATGTAATTTTACATGTACAATAGTTTTTGAGAACCTTTTTGAGCTAGATTTTTCTGTATTTTGTTACATAGAGGTCTCACATTATTAAAATATGTACATGGAGTCCTGGTGTTGCACTGTAGGATACACACTGGATTGTAAGGTCGGTTTGTGGTTCAAATTCACCAGCTGCTCCTTGGAAGTCTTATTCAGGATCATTATGAGTGGAAACTGACGACAGTACTTAAGAACACAAATATATAGATTTAGGAGCCCTGGTGACATTATAGGATAAGCACTGAACTGCTAACCACAAGGTTGGCAGTTCAGTCCTACCACTAAGATAGATGAGACTTTCTGCTCCTATAAAGATGTACAGCCTTGAAGTCCTATAAGGAATCACTTTGAGTTGGTATCAGCTTGATGACAGTGGGGATATATATTGTTGTTGTTGAGTGCCTTTCAAGTTGGTTCCGACACATAACAACCCAGCATAGGGTTTCCCAGGAGTGGCTGGTGGGTTTGAACTGCTGAACTTATGGTAAGCAGTCCAGTACTTAGCCCATAGCACCACACCAGGATTCTCCCTCTCTTTACATATATACATATATATAAGATGGTGGTGTGCCATGGAGTCGGTTCTGACTCATAACGACCCTCTACAGGGTTTCCGAGGCTGTAAATCTTTACGGGAGCAGAAAGCCTCATCTTTCTCCTGTGGAACAGCTGGTAGTTTCGAACTGCTGACCTTGTTTGCA
>NW_006408533.1:4103200-4107669 GCF_000296735.1 Chrysochloris asiatica | reverse complement strand
AAAAAAAAAAAAAAAGTAGCCAATTAAAAAAATTGCTTCTGTGTATACTCAGCAGGGATCTGGTAAAAATTAAGCTGAGGCTAATGAAGCTCCAAGCCCCTGCATAACGCCACAGAGGGAGGAAGGCGGAATATTGCCTGCTATGAGGCAAACTGCTTAAGGAGCTTCGTGAAAGTCTCCCTGAAACCAACTTAGCGAACGCTCCTGTCCCCCGGCCTTTTTTGATCATCTTCAATCCAATCATACTGCCGCCGTCATGGCGCTAGGTGTGACTCCAGTGCGTGCTTACGGCTTAGTCACCTCAGTGAGGTGCTCACGTCAAAGTCAAGGGAGCCTGCTAAGTGTTATCTCATTAAACAACTCAGGACTCTAGACTCGTATTGATACCCAGGTGGGTGCTCGGCATATAGATGGTTGATTTTTAGATTCACCCATTCCCTTTGCTGAACCCAGCTATGCCTTGTTTTATCTTTTAGCATTTTTTGCCCAAAATTAGGGCACTTTCCTACAAAATGAAAAGTTTTTGATGCCCTGTATTTTCTGGGAGCCCCTGGGAGGCAGGCTGTCAATGCGCCTGCCTTCTAACCCAAAGGTAGGTGGTTTGAGTCCACCCCAAGTTGCCTCAGAAGAAAAATCAGCCATTGAAATGCTATTTGCAGTCTTGTAAGACCCCGAGGCACTATGCGTTAAACAAAACTTAGAACAAAGACACTAATTATTAGGATAATTAACAGGAATGTCTCATGAAATCATAACCCTAAACCTCAAAGCCAAGAAACCACATCCCATGAGGTATTTGGTTGTAAATAATCAGCTTCACCAGCTAGTCTTTCTTTATTTTTGTCTATCACAAAAGTTTTCTCAATTCAACTTTTTACACATTTATAACTTATTGACAGCAGTTATTATAGATTCTGTGCAACCCTCCTCTTAATCAACATGATTATTTCCATTACTGCTAACTGCCTCCTCTTTTCCTCATACTTCCCACTCCGAATAACCACTAATAAATTTTGTTCTCAATATTTGCCTTTTCATATCAGTGAGGTCATACAATATTTGTTCTGTTGTTACTGACTTATTTCTCTCAACATAATGTCTTCCAGCTGCATCTATATTGTAGCATGTATCAAGACTTCATTTCACCTATTGGTTGAGTAGTATTTTATTCTATGTATGTACCAGTTTTCCTTACCCATTCATCTGTTGATGTGCATTTAGGTTGTTTTCATATTTTGGGTATTATGCATAGTGCTGCAGTGAACATTGGTGTAAAAGTCTCTCTTTGAGTCTCTGCTTTCAAGTCTTGGGAACAACAGAGGAAGGAGAGTCTACAATAGGAGGAGGATATGGAATATGGGGCTAGTTACCCCTATGAACAACAGCTTATTTTGCCATGAGACCAGAATAGCTGTACCTTGTCCACTACCATTAATGAACATTTGCATGAAGGATTCTGGAGAAGAATGCTGATCAAAAGGGGGAAATGCAGAACAGAATTTCAAATTTTCATGGACTCCAGCTGTCTGGAGCCGTGGAGATTGAACAACACCCCCACCCCTCCAGCCCCAAATTATTGCCCTAAGATCATCTATAAGCTTTAAACTAAAATTATCCCCTGACGTCTTCTTAAAACCAAATAAATTTAGCTTAACTAGTAAAAAATGTCTTGCATGAGCATTATGCTCTTATAAGAACAATCTGTATGGGATCAAACTGACAACAGCTAAGGAGATCTGGTGGTAGCATAGTGGTTACAAATCGGACTGCGAACCACAAGGTCAGTAGTTCGAAACTACTAGCTGCTCCACGGGAGAAAGATGAGGCTTTTTGCTCCCGTAAAGATTCACAGCCTCAGAAACACTGTTCAGGGTCACTATGGGTTGGAACTAACTCGATGGCACTTAACAATAACAACTCAAAAGAGTAAATAGGCAATGAATTTATGTCAATGGGGGAAGAGCAACTCAGAAAAGGAGGGTCAAAGAATGTCATCAATGTCACTAAATGGTAGATACTTGAAGTGGTGTATGTTTTTTGTGTATAGTCTCAACAACAACATTAGCAAAATAAATAAAATTATATATCCATCTCTCTAAGGAGCCCTGGTAACATAGCGCGTTATGTGTTGGGCTGCTAAGCATGGTACTGGATCTGCACAGGTTTGTGAAGCACTGGTTTCATTCATTCTGGAGATTTTAATGGCTGAATGAATTGGCCCACCTAGAGCATTTGCATCTGAAAAGGGGATTTCTGGTGAGGCACAATAAGGAATGTCTATAAATGGACTTTTGGAAACTAAGTCCTCATGTGTTGCTTTGCTGTTGTTGACTCATAGAGACGTTGTATAGGGTTATTGAGGAGTAGCTGGTGAGTTTGAACTGCTGGCCTTGTGGTTCAAACTGACCTTGCGGCCCAGTGCTTTATCCTACAGTGCCACACTTCAGTTTCATCCCCTAAGGATCCCTCTTTCTCTGTCAACTCAAGGTTGTTAAGTGCTGTCAAGTCAGTTTTGACTCATAGCCACCCTGTATAGGGTTTCTGAGGAGCGACTGGTGAGTTTGAACTGCTGACCGTGTGGTTCAAACTGACTTTGTGGTCCAGTGCTTATCCTCCAGCACCACACCAGGACTCTAGGCTAGTCTTAGAAAAAAACAGGACAGTCAACCGTGACCAGTTATGGTTGAATATATTTCCTTTGGAATGCGTATCTTTTTTTCTATGGAGCAGCAGACTCAAGCAATTATTTAGCAAACATGCATTAAATGTTTAGGTCACATGGACTGTAAGCAGTGTGGCAATGGCGATAATAACACTGGACTGGGAATCTGGAGATTTAGGCTCCCATTCTAGCTCTGCCCCCAACCGGTTGTATCGTCTTGATAAAAATGACTTAATTCATCTAACATTTTCTGAATTTCTACAAGCCAAGACAATGAGGGTGATAAGAAAGTGAAAATAATCTAGTGGCTTTTGTAAGTAAGTAAATACTGCTCCTGGTTAGGTTTTTGTTCCCTAGAAGAAGTCTTTTTTAAAAATGAATGTGCCCTTTAGTGGTGTAAATTGTTATATATGCCTGAGTGTTTAAAAAAAAGAAAAAGAGCTAATATGAATAGAGAGAACTACTGTTAATTGATGGTACATGGAGGGGATTATAATGAAACAAAGTATATGATTTGTTGAATGTAAAACTGATGATCTGCCCTATAAACTTTCACTCAATTCACAATGAAAACTTTAAAAAAATCTTTTTTTTTTTTTTTTTGAAACCCAATAATTTCCAAAAATTTGAGCTATCTTGTTTGAAGCTTAAGTGCAGGGCCCTGAGTCACCTCCTCAGACTCCTCCTTATTCCTGGTGGGGACCCTAAGGCACTTCTTTGGGATTTCATGTTTCTGAAGTTTTAAAACCTTCAAACATGATGTTATTGTCAGTCAGTTTTGATGCTGTCTGCTTTAACATTCCTTGATTGTCCTTGTGTATTGCCACAGCCAGCTCTTCCCTTTGATTCCCCCAAACACACCACTCTTTCAGAACTGTAGGCACCCAAAGCAGACACTCTTTAGGGAAAGTATGACTAATTTGACCATAAAAACCATCTAAAACTTCTTTATGGCAGAAGAAAATGTAATACAACAAGTATCATTAAAAAATAAAAATTGGTAAACTGGTAAACACCAAACATTTGTATATGATTGAGGGGTAGTATACTTAATACATAAAGAACTTTTGCATATCACAATCAAAGATTTCAATAAAAAACAGACAAAAATAAAAGTTGGCACTACATCAAAGAATAAGTACAAATGCCTAAAACTGATTGGACCTCAATTTAAAAACATCCAATAATCTAGTATTTTCAAATTTTCAGATAAATAAAGCTTAAAAACGGATGCTAATTTCTGTTTTGTCATTGGGCAAAGAGCCTTCATGCTGGTCGTAACACTTTGTTTCACAACTACAAAAATATGCATATAGCAGGGTAATTCTGTTTCTAAGATTTGCCATTAGAAACCAATCAGAAATATATAAAAAGACACAAAGATTGATTCACAAGAATGTTGTTCGTAAGGAAGCTGCAAGCCACCGCATAACATGGATGAATCTTGAGGGCATTATGTTGAGTGAAATTAGTCAGTCACAAAAAGAGAAATACTGCATAGGACCACTACTGTAAAAAACTAAGGGAAAGAACCCATACTAAAGGGGGGTGTGGGGAATTCTTTGTTGATTATTGGGATGTTGGGGGGTGGGTGAGGGGAGGAAGGGGAAGGTGAAGCACAGGGCAGGGATTAGGCACAGGGTAGTTTGGGTGCTAGGAAGGGGACAATATACAAGTAGGGAGAGGAGAATAGAAGAACAAAGCAGATCGGAGAACAATTAGACAGGTCTCAATGGGCTAAGTGAGACAGAGGTAAATAATGATATATGCACAACCTGGGAACAACAGGGTTCTGGGATACAGAGAT
>NW_006408533.1:4093229-4101590 GCF_000296735.1 Chrysochloris asiatica | reverse complement strand
TACAGCACCCCACCAGGACTCCATGCACAAGAATAGTCACTGGCAAAACAAACAAACAAACTGGAAACAATCTAAATTACAATATGGGAATGGTGAAATGTATTTTGCTAAACATGTGCAATCGGATATTTTAGAGTGATTAAAAATAAAGTAGAAGAATAACAATTTACAATGGAAAGATGTTTATGGATAAACAATATATGAATATATATCATTACACCAGTTTTGAAAAGTAAATTGTGTAAATATATAATTAAAAAGGATAGGTACATAGATTAATAGATAGATGGATAAAGAGCGAGATGGGGTAGGAGGTGATGGCTGGAAGGATAGGGAATACTCGGTTGTGATATTAGGATTTTTTTTCTTGCTAATAAGCATTTAAGAAATTTTAAATAATGAAAATGTATTGTTCAATTAAACAAAAAAATTCATGGAGACATTTATGCTCTTGGGATGGCCTTCTAATAAGTTGTACAACTTTTGGGAAATATACCTTCTTTTGATCTTGGTGTCCTCATTTGTAAAATGGACACTTTGGAATAAATTGTTTCTAAAATCTGTTTGGACTTCTAGTGTGGTACTGTAGGATCAACACTGGACTTCGAATCACAAAGTCAGCAGTTCAAACTCACCAGCTGTCCTTGGAAACCTTATGAGTTGAACTAACTCGACAGCACTTATTAACAACAAGAAGATCTATTTAGTTCTAAGTATGTTGGAATCATGTAATTTGCTTGTGAGATAGAAAGTAAGAAAGCTTTCCATGCAATAGTTTAGAACTAACTTCATTCTACCCTTATCATATATTTTCTCTTGCTTTTAAAATAGAAATGAATGATATTAATTATGGTAAGATTAAAAAATATCTATAATGTGAGAAATTGGAACTCCCATCCAATGCTGGTGCGATTGTAAAATGATGGAGCTGCTGTGGAAAACAGTTGTGTTGCTTCTCAATAGTTAAACACACAGCTCTCACTGTTGTTGTTAAGTGCTATGATCCAACAATTCCAAAACAATTGAAAGCAGAATGCAAATATTTGCTTGTATACCAATATTCATTGTAGACAAAAGGTGACAACAACCCATCAACAGATGAATGGATAAACAAAACGTGGTATATCCATTCAGTAGGATATTACTTAGCCACAAAGAGAAACAATACTGTAATGCATGAATGAATCTTGAAAGCATTGTGCTGTTTGATATAAGTCACAAAAAACACATATTCTATTATTCTGCTTATGAAATATCTAGAACATACAAAGTGGTTACCAGGGGTGGAAGGGAAAGAGAAAGAGGATGTCATTGCTTAGGGGACTCTGAGGTTCTGATAATGGTGATGGAAAAATTTGGAAACAGATACTAGTGATGATTGTTCAGCATGATAAATGTAATTAATGTCACTGAATTGTACATGAAGAATGACAAATGCTTTGTTTTATAAACTTTATATATATATATATACTTTTATCACATACAAAACACACGTAAGGGAGAGAATAGCTTTATAGTAACTTATTTTATAGAGAACCAAACTGTGCTGATGGTTATCAGAATTGCTCTTATGGCCAGTTTTTAGATTCAGTGGCTTTTAAACCATATTTAGTATTTAGAGACTGAATTGAGTGTTGTTACTAAGTGCCATCTAGTCAGTTCCAACTCATAGTGACCCTGTTTCTGAGAAGCAGGTGGTGGGTTTGAACTGTCAACCTTGTGGCTATTAGTTCATTGCTTATCCTGCAGTACCTCACCAGGACTTCAGACTCTGATTTGAAGTTGTTGTTGTTATTAAACCCATAGCGACCCTGTATAGAGTTTCTGAGAAGCAGCTGATGAGTTTGACCCACTGACCTTGCAGGTCAAATTGACTTTACAGTCCAGTACATTAACCCACAGTGCCACACCAAGACTTCCTGATTTGAGTAGGATGACAAAAAATATATAGGAGAACAGTTCTCTGAGGTCTGTAGTCCTTCCACAAATTTCTGGGGACAATAAGTTTCTTTACTTGGTACCATGTTGGAGCCTGCGATCCTTCTGAAATGGTCATGTGGAACTCCATGGAAGGATGTGAAAGCATTTGGTCACCAAGGTAATATGGGTTATATACCTGGATATGCTATTTTAAATAATGTCACTAGAAATTTATGTTAGAAGGGGAATGCTCAGGCATATTAATATTGGTGTGCCAATGTAATATGTATTTTCCTCCTTTTATATTTATTTGTACATGTAATGATGCATCTAAAATGTTGTGTTAAAGACAGCATAAACATTTTCCATAGATGACTTTTTACATTTAGTGTTTTAAATGATCTCAATAGGTGTTGCAAAATATCCAAAACAGGATGTTAAAAATATAAGCAGTTCTGGCTCAGGTCACAGACAATAGGTGGCAATTATTCCCAAGTTCCAGATCATCATAGTGGGAGGAAAGGGCCCTGAGAACTGGATTTGTAACTGTTAGCTGGTCACCCAACTGCACTTTGTAAGAGCTCCTGGGGAGAGCAAGAGGAGAAATAAGAAAAGGAACTTGGGAGCAAACTTGGTAAAGATCCTGAAATTCCCAAAAGGAAAGGAATGCTTATTTTCCTCTCATGTCTAGGGTCAGATACTTAAAAGAGGGCTAAGACTGGTTGTTTGCTTTGACAGAAAAGGGTGTGTGTATTGGTTACTAGGTAGGGGACAGTCTGCATGTTCAGGATTTGTGGGGCCACAGTGCTTAATGATTTCTTTGGAACTAGATGTGGGCAAGATAAAGAAAATAGGTGTGGGATAGTCCAAGATCCTGCCCGAAAGATCCAATTGGAGGGGTAAGTAAACCTCTACAGGAAGCTGCCATGGGAGTATAGCTAGATCCCAAAGACTGAGGGAGGAGGTTGTAAATTTCTTTCACCATGGCAAGAGAATTGCAGGCAAGAGATCCGTAACATGGAAGAGGAGGAGTATTACCCAAGAACTCATTGAAGAGCCCATATGAAGTATATAAAAGTCTTTTATATTGTTATAATATAAATTACTATAATAAAAGTCTTTCCAATTGTGCCACACTCTATTGATGCCCTTACTCCTTCTCCTTTCCCACTCCCCTCCAACCCTGAGAGACCTGAAGCCTCAATTCGAATTGGGTGGAGATGGAGGGTGAGGAAAATGGTGTGGGTAGAGTAAGCCATGGTCAGCTTTCCCACTGAGTTGTGGAAGGGAAGAAAAGTAACTTTAAATATGGTTGGAAAGTTTGACTATAGGATCTGCTCTAATTTTCATCCAAGAGGTGGAAAATCTAGCTCTAGATAGAGCTGATTTAAAGACATTGGGTGTCCTTGGATGGTTATGCTCACCGTTGCTAACCAAAAGTTATGAGTCTACCCAGAGTTGCCTTGGAAAAAACGTCTGGCAATCATTCAATCAGTCATTGAAAACCCTATGAAACACAGTTCTACCCTGTCACACATGGAGTCTCCAAGAGTCAAAGTCAACTTGACAGCAACTGCTAGAAGACCAACATAGAATATAGTTGCTTTATGTCTACCTCTCCTATCTGTTCAAATTAAGTACTATACTTAAAATTTTAAATTTAGTAACCCACTAATAGATCCCTTTTTACCAAGTCTAAAAGAGTATTGCAGGATTAATAACTGTCAAATTCTTAACATGGTAGACTTGGTCATTTTAATACATGGTCACATGGATTATTATAGAATAGGCAATCAAGGTAATTGGCTAACACATTATTGAAAAGTCTCATTTTCGGTTATGGATGATATTCTCTTAGGTTAAAACTTCCCAAGGCAACTGGCAGGTGATTCTCTGAAGCATCACCTGGGTTACTTTAACCATATTTGAGTCGCGTAAGGGTGAAAAACCCACTTTCTTACATGAAGAAAGTGCTCTGACCTTTTTGGGCTTATATAACTCAAAGAGCTGAAGCCATAAACTTCAAACTGAATGTGAGTAAAGTCCTCATTGAGAAAGGAAAATGAAGTCAAATTAGAACAAAATTGGTTTCATAATTTTTGGATGAGACTATTAAAAATTTAAGCCTTTGTCCAGACATTTAGACAATTCATGTGGTTGTAATACAGCACCCTTTACATTAACTTCTCATTTTGCTTTCTTTTCAACTGGGGATTTTTCTTTCTTAAAAAAATCAGTGCAGATATCTATTTGAATAAATGTTTAGATGGGAAAACGAAGTACTTTGGTTTAAAATTTTGTTGAAAGTGAGAATAAAAAATAGAATGACTAATTAATAGGGCATATTGCTCATATTTTATGATGACTTCCTCCTATTTACGATAGGACTTTTCTCTAAGGGGGAAGACGAGGAACCAGCCCAGTCTTGTAGGTATTAATGTGAAAACTAGGGGCATTAAAAAAAAAAAAAAACCTCATGCTATTAAAATCTTTTGACCAAATTACTAATATTAAATAAGTAAAACCACATTACACAAGAGACCTAGGCTCTCTTGGTTGGGACAGTGGATTTAAAAAAAATTGCTGTAAAAATAAGCAATATAAAATTTGTCTTTTTAACCATTTGCAAGTGTACAATTCAGTGACATTAATCACAATCACAATGTTGTGCAAATATCACCACTATTTGTTTCTAAACCTTTGTTATCAACCTACACAGAAACTCTGCTTCCATTCAACAATAACTCCGCAACCTCCCCAGCCCACTTGCTAATCTATATTCTATTTCTATTCACTTATCTAGTCTAGATATTTCATAAAAGTTGGGTCATACAATATTTATTCTCTTGTGTCTAGCTTATTTCACTTAGCATCATGTCATAACATATGTTAAGAACCAATGCCTTTTACAGATTTTCTTAGCTGTTGCTTGATTTTATTCTCTAGCACCAAGGTTTTCCTCTATCTTATAGTTTCCAGTTAAAATAAAAGGGAGAGTAAACCTCATCATTTGGAGGGAGGGATTCACTGATTGGTGTAAAAGAGGCTAAGAATTCTTAAGTGGTTCCTAGAGAACCATTCCACCATGGGTGACCTGGTATTTAAAATACCAGTGGCATAGCTTCCAGAATCACAGCAACATGCAAGCCACCACAGTATAACAAAGTCACAGAGGAGTGGTGGTAGCATATGATCTACCACCTTTCAGCATATGATCAAGAGCCAGTGGTACTGAAGGAAGAAGTCTAAGGTGCACTGAAGGCATTGGTAAAGAACGAGGCACCAGGAATTGATGGAATACAAATTAACATCTTTCAACAAACTAATGCAGCACTCGAGGCACTCACTCATCTATGCCAAGAAATTTGGGAGACAGCTACCTGACCAACTGATTGGAAGAGATCCATATTTGTGCCCATTCCAAAGAGAGGTGACCCAATGGAATGTGGAAATCATCATACAATATCATTAATATCACATGCAAATAAAATGTTGCTAAAAATAATTTAAAGACAGGTGCAACAGTACAGGGCTTGGGAATTGCCAGATGTTCAAGCCAGATTCAAACAAGAATGTGGAATGAGGGATATAATTGCTGTCGTCAGTTGGATCTTGGCAGAAAGCAGAGAATACAAGAAAGATGTTTACCTGAGCTTTTTTGACTATGCAAAGGCTTTAAGTTTTGTGGATCATGACAAGCTATGGACAACTTTGCAGAGAAATGAGTATTCTGGAACACTAAATTGTGCTCATGAGGGACCTGTACATAGACCAAGAGGCAGTTGTTTGAACAGAACAAATAAACACCGAATGGTTTAAAATTAGGGAGGGTGTGTGCCAGGGTTGTTTTCTTTCACCATACTTATTTGATCTGTATGCTGAACAAATAATTCGAGAAGCTGGAATATATGAAGATAAACAGGCATCAGGGTTGGAGGAAGACTCATTAACAATCTGAGGTATGCCATTGATACAATCTTACACGCTGAAATTGAAGAGGACTTAAAATACTTACTGATGAAGATCAAAGACCACAGCTTTTGGTATGGGTTGCACCTCAATGTAAAGAAAACAAAAATCCTCACCACTGGACCAATGAATAATATCTATATAAATGGAGAAAAGATTGAAATTGTCAAAGACTTCATTTTGCTCTGATCAACCATCGACACTCATGGAAGCAGCAGTCTTCCACTTATGGAAGAAATCAAACAACATAATGCATTAGGCAAATCTGTTGCACAAGAGCAAAGTTGTCAGTTTGAGGACTAACGGGTGCCTGACCCATGCCATGGTATTTTAAATAACCTCACATGCATGTTTGACAATGAAAATGGAAGACCATAAAGGAATTGATACATTTGAGTTATGGTGTTGGAGAATATTGAAAGTACCATGGACTACCAAAAGAACAAACAAATCTGTGTTGGAAAGAGTACAGACAAAATACTCCTTGGATACCAGGATTGCCAGACTTCATTTTTCATACTTTGGATGTATTAGGAGGGACCAGTCCCTGGAGAAGGATATCATACTTAGTAAAGTGGAGGGTCAGTGAAGAAGAGGAAGACTCCCAACAAGATGGATTGACACAGTGGCAGTAACAATGGGCTCAAGTGTAGTAATGATTGTGAGGTTGGCACAGAACCCCGCAGTGTTCTGTTTTGTTGTACAATACGTTCACTATGACTTGGTATGAACTCAATGGCACCACACGTAACAACAACAACAACAACAACAAGAACCATTGGTTATAACCATCCCCTAGTGAACCCAAGCCCAGCACCCAGTTTGGTTGTCTTTTTGTGCTGGGACTTCTATCAATGGTGGGTCTTTGTGCTTCCATTCCCATCAATTTCTCTTCTCACACTGCTGCTATGTTTAATCTAGTAGGGAGTAAGGAGAAATCATGCTCTTTGAAATGGTATTTCTTTTTTTAGACAGGACGAGGGAATATCCATGTGGTGCAAATGATTAACACACTTGGCCGCTAACCAGATCCACTCAGAGGCATTTTGGTAGATAGGCATGGATATCTAATTCTGAAAAATTTGACAATCCTGTGGAGCCTTGCTGGCTTAGTAGGTTACACATTGTGCTGCTAACTACAAGGTCGGTAATGTGGACGCACCAGCAGCTCCATAGGAGAAAGATGAGGCAATCTGCTCGTGTAAAGAGGTAGCTCTACTCTGCCCTGTAGAGTGGCCCTGCGTTGGAATGGACTCAATGGCAGTAGGTTGAGTTACGAAGCACAGTTCTATTTCTGACACACATGGCATTGATATCTACTTGGTGGCAACTGCTTATACTTATTTTGGGAGGAACAGTCTTTCCTTTGGTAATATATATTTCCTTTATTTGAACTAGATAAGCATCTGCTTTAAAAGTATGTTTATTACTAATCCATAGGAGGATTCCTGCTCTGGTGCTGAAAGATCAACACTGGACTGCTAACCACAAAGTTGGTGGTTCAAACCCACCTGCCGCTCCTTGGAAACCCTATGCTACGAGTCAGAACTGACTGGATGGCACTTACCAACAATCCATAAGAAACCGATCCACATTTTAAATTGCTTTCTGGATATCAAGCATGAATATAATGATTCTTGAGGGTTTTTTTTTTTTTTTTTTTTTTTTATAAAAAACTGATTGTTGTTAGCTGTTTCCTATGGAAATAGTGCACTCCTGTATATATTTATTCTCTTAGAGTGATGCATGCTGGGAGAGCTAGTAGACCCCTTCACTTTTACTAAATATTACTAAAAGGCATGTATAGTTTCATGGAGTAAAAATGTAATCTTTTAAACAATGTATTAAAAAATACTTTTAATCTACTCTTTATTTTGACACAATTTTCGATTTACTAAGACTCTGAAAGCATAATAAAATAATTCACATAAAACCTTTGTTTACCTTCTTGAGATGCTATTATACCACATTTGCTTAAGACCTCTCCAGTTTTCTGTGTGTGTATAACGTATATATGGAAAAATACATTGTATATATTTTCATACGTTGTGTGTATAACATATATATTAAAATTGGAGTATATATGTTATATATATGGAGTCCTGGTGTGATGCTGTGGGTTAATGTGCCAGACTGCAAAACCGTTCGAACTGCAAGGTCGGCGGTTCAAACTCACCAGCTGCTCCTCGGAAACCCTATACAGGGTTGCTATGGATCAGAACTGACTCAATGGCACTTAACAACAACAACAGCAATGCTATATATATAGCATAAGTGTGCAGTGGTTCTGTATGATAAGCACTAGACTGCGAGCCACAAGGTCAGTAGTTCCAGCCCACCAGCAACTCTGGGAGAAAGATGAAGTTTTCTTTTCCTGCAAAGATTAGCAACCTTGGAAACCCCATACAGGGTTGCTGTGAGTAGAACACTTAACAACAACAATATATGCTATATTTCAATCTGTATTATAAT
>NW_006408533.1:4083711-4093129 GCF_000296735.1 Chrysochloris asiatica | reverse complement strand
ATATATGCATTTGTTCTGAATAACATTTTCTGTGAACATTATGCCCTTATACCTTTAAATACTTTAATGTATATTTCCCAAAGCTAGGACATTTTCTCATATAACCACACTTCTTGTTGTTGTTAAGTGCTGCTGAGTCTGTTCCGACTCATAGCGACTCTGCATAGGATTTCTAAGGAAACGGTGAGTTTGAACTGCTGGTAAGTTTGAACTGCAGACCTTGTTATTCTAAGTGACCTTGCGGTCAAGTGCTTATCCTACAGCGCCACACCAGGACTCCATAATCACACTACAATAATCGAAATCAGAAAATTAGCATTGATATAGTTCTATTATATAGTCTATAGACCTTATTCATTTTTTTCTGATTTCCCCCAAAAGGTCTTTTATAGCAAAAGAAAATCGGAGATCATACACTGCATTCACGTCTCTTTAGTGTCTATTTATCTAGAACTGTCTTCACTCTTTCTTTGTAGGACACTGATATTTTAGAAGAATATAGACCAGTTATTTTGTGGAATGTCTCCCAATTTGGGGTTGCTTTGGAGTCCTGGTGTGGCGCTGTGGGTTAATGTGCTGGACTGCAGAGTCGATTTGAACTGCAAGATTTTTCAAGCTCACCTGATACGCTTTGGAAACTCTCTATGGGACGGAACAGACTCGACAGCACTTAATAACAACAACATATATATTTAAGGAGTCCTGGTATGGCACAGCAGGTTAACATGGTAGACTGAAAGGTCAGTTTGAACCACAAGGTTGGCGTATCAAGCTCACCAGCCTCTCCTCGGAAACCCTATACGGGGTCGCTATGGGTTGGAACCAACTCGCGGGTACTTAACAACAACAAATATTTTTTAAAGTATAAAATATTCACTATGGGGAGTTGGAAAAGTCTTGTTGCTCTAGAATCTCATAATTTCAAATTTGATTGATTTATGTAACTGAGCCTAGTTTCCAGCATAAGAACATAGAAAACTGGCAGGATTTAATCTGAATTTATATTTGTTTGTATGTAATGAGCCATTTACACACATGTGTGCATTCTTCAGATTGGTTACACTTTGTTCTTGAACAAAAATAATTGCTGGTCAACGTTTGAAAAATTTTAAATTAGTTTTGAGGAAAAAGTTCTAAGCTTTTTATTTTAGTTAAGTGTTGCTATAGAGTGTTTTTTGTTTTGTTTTTTCTTTTCCTGATTGGGTTATTTATCTCATTTTGTCCTGTGGCACGCAAAGAAGAGTGAAGAGTTGCTAGTGAAAGGTTCAGGAGAAGTGTAATAGGTAATTGAACTAGTTTACCAGAAAAGTCTACAAAGACATTCCATCGACTAAAGGCTTCTTTTGAAGGACAGTTAGCTCATTGTTCTCCAGGGATTCCTTACCTCTTCCTTCTTCAGTTGTGTCTTTGTTTTCATGAGCTTATACATCCAGACCTGCTGGATACACATGACTTTTCAGATAAGACATTATAGAGCTATCTTTCATCATCAAATCAAGTTTTGGAGCCACAAGCTCCCTCAGAAGTTCAGTGATGTGCTTGAAACATCTCTGTTTTTTTCCCTCTCTTGCAATAACTAAGTTGAAGCATGATGCCTACCTCAGAAACCCAGTCTCTCCTTGAAGACCAGATGTTTATCGTAGAACTAAGGAGGGAGCTGCACAGCTATATAAGCATAAAACTATTTCTCACTGAGATACAAATTCATTTCCAAGGAATACAATAAGTTGATTTTTTTTCTTTCTGTTTTTTTTTTGCAATAGCAAAAATGTTGTTGTTGTTAAGTGCCATTGAGTCGGGTCCGACCCATAGCGACCCTGTACAGGGTTTCCGAGGGTGTAAATCTTTACGGGAGTAGAAAGCCTCATCTTTCTCCCGCAATAGCAAAAATAAATGATAATAAATAAAAATTCAAAATCCCACATAAGAAGCAGGTGACATTCAGTCCCCAGATGGCCATTTATTTGGTAAACCTGTCTAGTAGACATAGGGGCATTTTTGTACTGGATCTCTGCAGGTCTTTGACTCTGCTACCATCAGCCCTCTCTCCAAAGATTTTCTCTGTCACAGCAAACAGTTAGTGTAAGAATTATTGAACAACAATCTTGGAAAAACAATTACAGCCCTCTCCACCATTAAAAAATGTGACTGGATACTTAAAAGGCTGTACTTCTGATAAAATAAAACAATAATAACCTATTGTATGTACCTTTCCTTTGGATTTATTTTTCTTTGCAAGTGGAGTGATTAATATTAGGATTCTTTTAATTGGACTCAAACACTGCAGTAGTTCCCATTCAGAAAATCAATGCCAACACAAAACCAAACCTGTGTTCTCTTGTTAATTGCTACTAGCACCAGTCTCTGTAGGGGACTGAATTATTATTTTTAGTGGCTTTCATATTTACCTGATGTTGAGTCATAGTAGTTGAGCTTGCCACTCATTTACTTCTCCTCACCATGTCGCCTGAAATTTTCTTGCTGAATCAACTTTTTAAGCTCTCAACTTTCTTTTCAACTGTCTCACCTCTGTTGCTGATCTGTCAGGCCTAGGGATTCGGCTTTGTTGCACCAGCGCACACTTCAAAGATGTTTCAGAATTCGCACTTCAAAATTAAAATATACGTTTTCTTTTCAGCAACAGTGCCATGAAACACAATCACCTGGGATAAGGAAGTGGTAGAGTAGAACAGAAAAAACCACAACAGAAGCTAGGACTTCCCAGGGAATTAACTGTTTCAAACATGTGTTTCCCAGAGCTCAGGAAACACTAATTTCTGTGTTGTTGGTATTGTTTCTTTGTTCTACTCTGCTACTTCCTTCTCCCACGTGGTTCCATTTCACACATCTCAGTCACCAAGTAAGAAAATGTATATTTTAGGTTAGATTTTAACTTTAAGCACAGTTTTGAAGTGAACCCCCAGTACTGAAATATTAGTACTTGGGGTCTGAGGAGGAGGCAGGAGAATGTGATCTCAAGGACTCCTTCCAGGCAGAACAATACAGATCCCTACATTGCCTGGAGACAGAGACTTCTGACCCAATTCTCAGGCCAGCCAGCAGTTAACTTGAGTGTTGTTGGGATGGAAGGATGCCTGGGAGCAGAGTGGATTTAGAGCTGGGCTACTATCTACAAGGTCAGCAGTGTGAACCTACCAGGCAGCCAGGGAGGAGAAAGAAGAGGCTTTCTGCTCCTGTAAAGTCCTTGGTGTGGCGCTCTGGGATCAGTACTGGATTGTGGATCATAAGGTCGGCAGTTCAAATCCATCAGCCACTCCTTGGAAACCCTATATAGGGCCATTATGAGTCGAGGCTAACTCTAGGGCATATCCCCACCATTGTTGGGACCAATAGCACCCCAGTAACTGTGCTGGCATATGTCTAATACGGGAATGTCTCATATTTGTGGGTGATGCAGACTGTTAATGTGCTCAGCTGTTAACTAAAAGGTTGGAGGTTCAATTCTATCAGAGAAACCTCAGAGGAAAGGTCTGGTGATCTACTTCTGAAAAATTAGCTATTGAAAATCCTATGGACCATCGTTCTTTTCTGACACATGTGTGGTTGCTATGAGTTGTAGTTGATTTACTGACAACTGGTGGCGGGGGAGGAGATTTCAAAGTGAGAGATATGTTCTAGGTTCTTCGAAAATGTCATAAAGCAGGCTATAGGAAAAGGCAACTAGACTTCATCAATTAGTCATGTAATACTAGAAAAGTGTTTAAAATTACCTTGTTCTTCAGATGAGAAAGTGTTAACATTACTTTTGTTGTTGGTGTTGTTAGGCACACTCGAGTCTTGCCTGAGTCATAGCAACCTTATTCACAATGGAACGAAACAGCACACAGTCTTGTGCTAGTCTCTCATGTGTCAGTGCCTCTCATTGGGAGTCTTCTTTTTTGCTGATGCTCTCCCTTACCAACCATGCTGTCCTTTTCCAGGGACTAGAACTTCCTGGTAAGATGTCTAAGGTACAAGAGACAAGTCTCATCAGTTATGGGTATTTTTGTTTTCTTTATGTCTGAGGTGCAATCCATATTGAAGGCTGTGATCTTTAATCTTCATCAGTATTTTATATTCTCGTCACCTCCAGCAAGCAAAGGTTGTATCATTTGCATAACCAAATTAAGTGTTCTGGAATACCTTTTCCATAGCCTGTCATGATCCACATAGTTGAAAGACAATGTATAGTCAATAGAGCACAAGTAAACATCTTTAAAAATATAAACAAAACAAAACTGTTGGGAAACCAAAGTTGGAGAGTCATTGTTGGAACCTAGTCTAGCTCCACAAGGTTTTTGATCTTTGAAGTCCCTGCTCTTTGGATGATTGGCTGTTGATCACTGCTGCTTTTTTTCTGAGGGATGAGGAGCTAGTTAGGAAGCTCTCAGGAAGGATTCTGGTAGACAGTGTTGGACAGAACCTGAAGACAAACCAGCATCTAACCAGGGACCAGAGGAATCCACCCTCTTGAACTTTTGAAGAGAGAATGAAACACATCAGTAGCCCCTGGTCTTTCATCTGGTTCTGCAGAAATGCAGCTGCTCTACTTGGGAAGGTTGTCTAGTGCTGCCAATGGCATTCAGTGGAGTTGAGTCAGAATTGAAGAGAAGACTGCTGAGAATGAGAATCATTGGCGACCTGTGTGATACTTGGTGAGGGGTCCTGGTGGTGCTGTGGGTTAGGCATTGGGCTGCTAAACCCACCAGTCACTTCTCAGGAGGAAGATGAGACTAGACAGTCTCATATTTGTAGTGTCAGAAACCTTAATTTGGATCACTGAGTTACAGTGAGTTGGAATTGACTTGATAGAGATGGTTTTTCTGTTTTTCTTTGTATTTTTTTGCAGGGGAGAGGGTCATACTTGGTGGACTGAAGTTTTTATTTTAACACACGTTTAATGAGAATTCACTGAGAGCCCTGCACAGGCTGCTGCAGAGTTTTAGGTAAAGCAGAACTAACTATACATGTGCAAAGTAGCAGTTGGATTGGGAGTTAAGATTAGAACTTCACTTTTACAAAAGAGTCTCTTGGAAAGGTCTTTTCTTCATTCTAAAAATGGGGTTCTATAGAAGTCCAGGTATAGTGCTGAGGGTTAATGCTCTGGATAGCAAGGTCGCTTTGAACCACAAGGTTGTCAGTTCAAGCTTACCAGCTGCTCCTTGGAAACCCTATATAGGGTAGCTATGAGCCGGAAATGACTCGATGACATTTAACAATAACAACATAGGTGTCCTGGCATGGTGATATAGGATAAGTGCTCGACCTCAAGGTTGGTTTGAACTACATGGTTGATGGTTCAAGCCCACCAATTGCTCCTCAGAAGCCCTTTACAGGGTTGCTATGAATCACAGCCAACTTGACAGCACTTAATCACAACATCGACAATAGTAGCAGTATCACTATATCATGTTTTTTTTGTTGTTGTTGTTATGTGCTGTGGAGTTGGTTCTGACTCATAGCGACCCTGTACAGGGTTTCCAAGGCTGTAAATCTTTACGGGAGCAGAAAGCCTCATCTTTCTCCTGCGGAACAGCTGGTAGTTTAGAACTGCTGACCTTAAGGTTTGTAGCCCAATTCGTAACCACTAGTCCTAAGTAAATTATATTTGACACAGTGGTGTTTATTCTAAGGTAAGCATGAGACTGAGAACCATAAGGTTGGTGGTTCGAGCCTACCAGCCACTCCATGGGAGAAATATTAACATTTCTGTTCCTGCAAAGGTTTAAAGTCTCAGAAACCCTATATAGATAGAGTTGCTATGAGTCAGAACCGACTTGAATGTACTTAATAACAACAACAGTAATGTGACTAATAAAAATCCCCGGGTGGTGCAAACAGTTAATGTGCTCAACTGCTAACCAAAAGCCTGGAGGCTTGGTCCAACCACAGGCCCCTTGGAAGAAAGGCCTGGTGATGTACTTTGGAAAGATCAGTCAAACATAGTGGGCTTCGTGGCAACTGATACTAGCTAGTGTGAATAATACTGTGGCATGGTTTGTCAATCTACATGTAAACTGAACATAATCTCTGACGTTAATAATGCCACTTTGGTGAAGACCTCTACAATAAAGTCTCACTATTCACAAAGATTCTGATAAACTGGTGTGCCTTTTTTTTTTTTTTTTTTTTTCCTTGATCAGTTAATGGGAACTATGTAATCCAGGATGGTTTGTACTTTGTCTTATCTACTAGGGAGCTCAGAGGTAAATATTTTCATCAATTTAGTGCTTCTATGTTTTCCATGATAAATCTCTTTTCTTTTCCTTTACAAGAATCCTCCTATTGTTTAAGTATCTCATTATTAATGGTTTCAAATTTAGTTTTAGAAGTAAGTGGCGAAGTAGAAAATAAATACGCACAGTAGAACATAACATTTAAAATATTCGTGCCTTATTTTCTAGTGAAACATATGTGTGGAAACTCTTGTACTAACCACAAGTTGGGATTCTGGTTGTGGCTGTTATTCATATTGAAGTCTTACTGACAGTGAAACCCTCACATTCCTTTTGGGATGCCTGTGTGGGTAGTTTCTTTGTTAGACCCTCCTGGACTAACTCACTCATCTCAGACATTCCTATCACTTTCAGCACATCTTGACACTCATGTATCTGTATCTAGGTAACCATAGCTATTGTTAGCTATGTATTTCATAGGACACAGAAATTTAAAGTGAGAAGGAATGTAATCACCCAAATTCCATTTAGCTAAAACGATAGATGGGTACTTTGCAATCGCTCAGAGATTACAACAGAAGTGAGTGTGCTTTAGGTTATTACGTGGGCTCTGTGGGATTCTCTTCAAGATGTGTGGACTGGGCCTAAGAGACTCATGGTGGTGTTTGCATTGTTCTACTTTAAATGGCAAACATAAACTTGGCTTTGGGATTTTTCCTATTAAATAAATTTCCATCTAGTTATTTGTTTCTAGTCTTTATTTATACACATCTGTCTTCTCCTCTGGATGGCATAGTACTTATGGGCAGGGGCTAAGTTTTAGTCAGTTTTTGTCTCTGCTACCAGCCCAGCGCCTGTGCATAAGCGGTTCATAATATAAGTTGGCTGAGTGAGTGAATGAGTGATATGCTATCTGGTTAGTAGGACTGCACATTCATTGGAGGAGATCCGCCCTGCCATTTCTATCTACTTTGGACTGTGTATTGCCCCAGAGAACACAGTAAACAAGGACTGACAAAAGCAAAGGATACAGCAAAAGCAGTGAGCAAAGTGTCACCTTATGAGATTGGCAAGTAGCTTTAGCTGCTGCTGTCACTATCGCTACCAATCATGTAACTGCTCAGGCAGAGCCAAGCTAGCAGGGAAAAGCCAAAGGAGGTGGTGATGGTGATGAAAGAACCAGAAAGACTTGGCAAAGAATGTGATGTCTTAGAACACAAATAAAGCAGCTAAGGGTTATGCCAAAGTTAGGAGGTGTTTCATGGCTGTTGCTGTTAGCTGCCCTAGATACAGTTTTGACTCACAACCTTCTGTCCAACAGAATGAACTACTGCCCAGGGTGGCAGCTCATTGTTGCAGCCACTGTGCCACTCCATCTCGTTGAGGGTCTTCCTCCTTTTCACTGAAGTTTTACTTCACCAAGCATGATACCCGTCTCCATCCTCCTGATAACATGCCCAGTGTACATGAGTCTTATCTTTCTCGCTTCTGAAGAACATTCTGTCTGGACTTATTCCAAGACAGATTTATTTGCCCTTCTGACAGTCCATGGTATATTCAATGTTCTTTGCTAACACCAAAATGCAAAAGCATCAATTCTTCTCTGTCTTCCTTATTCATTGTCCAACTTTCACATTCATATTTGCTGTTGTTAAGTGTCGTCAAGTTGGTTCCGACTCATAGTGACCCTGTTGTATAGGGTTTCCAAGGAACAGATGGTGAATTTCAACCACCAACCTGACGGTTCAAACAGACCTTTCAGTACAGTGCATCATCCCACAGTGCCATACCAGAACATTCATACTGTTGCTGTTGTTGTTAGGTGCCATCGAGTTGGTACCAACTCATAGCGACCCTATGCACAGCATAATGAAACACTATCCGATCCTAGGCCAGCCTCACAATTGTCGCCACGCTTGAGCCCATTGATGCTGCCGCTTTGCCAATCCATCTCTCTGGGATCTTCCTTGTTTTCTCTGACCCTCCACCTTACTACACATGATATCCTTCTCCAGTGACTGGTCCCTCCTGACAATATGTCCAAAGCATGAGAGATGAAGTTTGGCCATCCCAGCTCCAAGGAGTACTCTGGTTGCACTTCTTCCAACACAGATCTGTTGGTTCTATGGGCAGGCCTTGGTACTTTCAATATCCTCCTCCAACACCATAACTCAAAAGCATCGATTCTTCTACAGTCTTCCTTATTCACTGTCCAGCTTTTGCATGCAGATGAGGTTATTGAAAATACATGGCTTGGGTCAGGCACACCTCAGTCCTCAAGCTGACATCTTTGCTCTTCAACACTTTAAAAAGGTCTTGTGCAGCAGATTTGCCCAATGCAATACATTGTTTGATTTCTTCACTGCTGTTTCCATAAGTGTTGATAGTTGATCCAAGAAGAATGAAGCCCTTGACAACTTCGATCTTTCCTCCATTGATAAGAATATTGTTTATTGGTCCAGTGGTAAGGATTTTTGTTTTCTTGACATTGAGATGAAGTCCATACCGAAGGCTTTGCTCTTTGATCTTCATCAGTAAATATTTTAAGTCCTCTTCACTTTCAGCAAGCAAGGTTGTATCTATCATCTGCAAATCACAGGTTGTTAATGAGTCTTCCTCCAATCCCGATGGCACATTTTTCTTCATATAACGCAGCTTCTCGGATTATTTGCTCAGCATACAGATTGAATAAGTATGGTGAAAGAATACAACCCTGTTGCACACCTTTCTTAATTTTAAACCATTCAGTGTTCTCATGTTCTGTTCTAACAACTGCCTTTTGCTTCATGAGCACAATTAAGTGTTCCAGAATATTCATACTTTGCAATGTTGTCCATAGTTTGTAATGATCCACACAATCTAAAGCCTTTGCGTAGTCAACAAAGCCCAGGTAAACATCTTTCTGATATTCTCTGCTTTCAGCCAAGATCCATTGGACATCAGCAATGATATTCCTCATTCCACAGCCTCTTCTGACTCTGGCTTGAACCTCTGGAAGTTCTCTGTCAATGTATGCTTGCAGATGTTTCTGTATTACCTTTCGTAAAACTTTATTCATATGGGATATCAAAGAAATTTTTCGATGATTTCTGCATTCCGTTGGGTCACCTCTCTTTGGAACGGGCACAAATATGGATCTCTTCCAATCCAGATAGTTGTTTTCCAAATTTCTTGGCAGAGATGAGTGAGTGCCTCCTGTGCCACCTCACTTTCTTGAAATATTTCAATTTTTATTCCATCAA